>NW_022436948.1:45314749-45621359 GCF_009761245.1 Sapajus apella
CTTAAACACAAGTTGATGGCTTCCTTGAATCAAAGTATTTTAAGATTAGCTATTTATTTTATCTTATTTATTAATATTTATTGTGTGTTGTGTTCAAGGGGCTGTTAAAGATGTTATATATTATATAATCCACTGAAAAGAATGCTCACTTTTATTTCTTTTGATTTTTCTGATTATCTGTTCATTATGATTATAGAAAAAAACCAGGATTTGTTAATTTCTTGTGGTGGCTTGCAACTATTTCTAGACCTTTTCTTATTGTTAATTACTAGGAAATATCATTCTGATATTTCTCTCTTACTATTTTATAATTGCCTTATTTTTATTTTTATTTTATTTTTATTTGCATGGATACTGCATATTTTGTATGCATCTTATGCATTGTATGCATGGGTACTCTTAAATACATTTAATATTTAGTAAAAAATGTCAAGTTTTAGAAAAGATATAGATATATTTCACGTTTTTAATTCAACTTTTAGTACTTAATGATTATTTTATTATTGACTTTAAGCTATTCAGTAGCGTCTCCCCAAACTCATATATATATATATATATATATATTTTGTGTAATTTGACAAAATAATTTACAATGGATCTTGAGTTATACAACGTTAGGAAATTGTCAGAAGTTCATAGTACCCTTCAAATAAATAGATTAAGATCAGCTTTTCTTTTCTTTCTCTATGAGTTCATATATATGTTTATAATATACGTTGATGCATTGCTTAGTGATGGGATATGTTCTGAGAAATTGATCATTAGCAGTTTTATTGTATGAACACCATAGAGTGAACATACACAAACCTAGATGGTATAGCTGGTACACATCTAGGCTATATGATACAGCTTTTTGCTTGTAGGCTGGAAACCTGTGTGGCATGTTACTGTATGGAATATTACAGGCAGTTGTAACACCATGGTAAGTATTTGTATATCTAAACATAGACAAGGTACACTAAACCATGTAATATGCACAAATTAAAATGGTATACTGTACAGGAAGCTCCATTGTGATAGTATAGGACCATCACTACATATGCAGTCAGTCACATCATTACGCGGAGCGTGACTGTGATTTAATTCCAAAGGTCCATTTAGACTTATTAACTTAACTAACTACTAACTTTTTCTATATTATAAGAATAAAACTGAATAACAGCAAAGCTTTGCAAAATGTTTCACATAATTTACCAGGGATTTGCCATGCCCTGTCACCAGTGATAGCGTATGACAAAGCAAAGTACTGATCTATAGCTTCTTTATAAACTTGAATTTTACATCATATATTTCTCATCTTTTTTTGTACTTGGATGGCTTATTATTAGTTCTCATTTGAGGTCAGTAGGGCAAAATTACATGTTTTCATATGTTCCCATGCTGATTTTAGTGGTTTTCATTTTATATTCCAGGATATGCTTGTGCTGTTTGTGCTGAGCGCTATCTAGCCATTGTCAACTGAGTGGGTCAAGTAATTGCAATGGAATTTAGGGACAACTAAGTAGGGGAGTTTTTGGATGAGAGGATTTTTTTTAAAGAAGGGGAAGTAGATATTTGCATTCCTCTTAAACTGTTTTAATAATAATAACAACGATTTTCTCTGTGTTCCTGTTAGTGTAAACTGTTGATGAGTTTGAAAGTCAAAGCTATTTGGATTTATTTGGAGGCACTGTGAGATGAAGGGATCATCCTAATCTGGTTTTAAGGGAATAGCTTCATTGGAGTTAATCTGCTATGGGCCAGATAGACAATTTTCAGAGATTTGTAGAGTAGCTGAAGCAGTTGAGAAAGTTAGAGAGCAGGAGCCAAAGGTTTATTTTGCTTTATATTGATTTAATTAGTGAGAAATGTAATCTTTAGGGTTTTAATAATAGATACATAGAGATGTAGACAAATAAATCCCTATGATATTTTTCATGTTAATTTAACTGGTTATTTTGGCTTTCTCCTTAAATTAAAGATAATGTTCGGAAAGATTTTTAAAGATGAGCAGAGAGTCATATTAACGTCTTAGAGAATTTGTTTTTAAACTAATATACTAATTAGTGTAGATGAAGATTATTTGGGCACACCTCTTAGATAAATAAGAAAACAACAATGGTATTTTAATTTCTTAAACTAGTCCAGTAGATTCATAATATTCGAAATCGTTTTTAAAGCTAAATACCAGCAAAAAATTCTGACATAAATAACAACATGTGAGTTACCTTTGATAAAAATCTTCTAATACTAGTTTGATTTTTTTATTTTCTAGTAACTCCTTATCATTGGCATTTGGGGATGGCAATATCCACATAGGAGATTTTAAACTAACTATACAATGTATGTATAATTGTAACAAAAATAAGAGTATGCATCTGGGGTTCACTTACTGAATTTATTTATATTGTACCTTTTTCCAAAAGGATATGAGTCAAATGATCATTACACTGTGTTTGCCGTGTAAATATATTCATAATTTTGAAACTAAATATAGAATAAAGATATTCAAAATAGTACATCTTATGAGAAAACCTTATAGTGCCTTATGGTGTTCAATATATGTTTGTTATATAAATGAATGAATGAAGCCAAAAGACATATTAAGTGAGCAAGTGGAACATCTTGGTCTAAAACTTCAACTTTCTTAACCAGCAATTCTGGGCCAGAATTATAAATGTTGTCTCTGCTTCTGACTTTATGCTTGACCTTAAGCAAGGTTCTGTGTGCCTCTGAGCATATATTTCTTCAGTTATAAAATGTGGGAGTTGGCCTACATGTAATCTAAACTTCCACCTTTCTGTTTGGTGGTGTGACTGGCCATTTGTGCTTACACAGCTGCATAAATAGCTTGTTAATTACTGAGGTTGCCCAGTCTCTGGAAGACTCTGAATGCCAGCATAGTCTTTCTTATTTTAAGCTAAAATTCTGTCTGAGTTGTATATTGTTCACAAATGTACTAGGTGTGCCTTCAAAATATTCGTAGAAATTATTGATGGAAGTAGTATATAAGACAACACAGGGCATTGTGTTACGGTTACATTTTTTTAACAGCTACAACAAAAATAATCCATCTAATATCTGAGGCAGCAAATGTAGAAGTCAGTCTTGATCCCTTTCTACCATCAAATTTTTGCTTCCATTTGACCACTTCCTAACAGTGTAACCACAACTATCTTAGTCCTTGCCTGGCAGTTGCCTGATAATTGATCTGTCTTCTATTTTTTACCCAATATTCCCTGTAGTAGCCATAATGATGCTTTAAAATGAAATTATATCACTGTTTTGTTTAAAACCTGCAATAGCTTTATCTCTTGGAGCAAAATTCAAGGGGCTCACTATTTCTTGGAATGATCCAAGTGACTAAGTCCAGCCTACCTCTCTGGCCCAGTCATCAGTGAAACCCTCTGTTTTTCACTTGGCTCCAAACTGCTCTGGCTTTTTTCCTATTCCTTGAACTTGGCCTTTAAACTTGTTCTTCTCTTTTCTTCAGTCTTTTCTCAAATGCCATTTGAGCAAAGGATTGAATAGGGAGGAAAGGATTGAATGGTATGGGAAGAGGCTTTACTCAACCTGTCCAAAATAACCTTCCCAATTCATTGTTTTATATCCCCTTAACCTCACTTCTTTTCTTACTAGCATTAGTAGCTGTCTGTTTCCTCATATCAGGGCAGGCTCCGTGAAGTCTCTCTTGTTTAACACTGTATGTATAATTTCTGTCCCGTAGGAGTAGAATAACTATTGGCAAGACCATTGTTTTTTCTATAAATAATATTTTATTCCTGTTGCATTTATATTTTGTGCTTCTGAATGCCTTAGGAAATTGTTTACTTTGAAGTATGTATATTCAATACTTTGAAATATAATTGTTTGCTTGAAATATATTGGTGACAGTTTGACTTTTGTATTAAAATCTAGCTGTATTTAGGGGGAAAATGTTAATGGCTATTATATTAAAATATTAGGCTTATAAACACTCAACACACATAGCTGGAATTAATAGTTATTTAGCTATGATTTTATAACTTTTCTGTTTAATCTGATGAGCATATATTATCAGAAAAATTAAGACATCAGGAATAAATTAAATATTTTATTGAAAACTCATATTTTGTGAGTATAGGTCAGAAAGTTGATTCTATTTCTGTTCATTCAAATTAATTTTTTAATATTCAGAAACAGTATAATGCCCCATATTAATCTTTATGAAGTTAATCTCACTTTAATAAAAGAATATGGTTATGTTTTTAATGTGAAAAGGTTTAACTTCTTAAGAACACTATTTTAATAGAAAAAGTTTTGGTAGATATAGTAAAATATAAAAAATACAGACAAGCTTTAACATAGCAGTTACATTTGAGCATGCCCATGGAATACAGCAGGGAATGTGACCTTTAATGGTATTTGTAAAAATTTATTTTTTAAAGCAAAAAAAATATGAAATTAATAAAATCGAAGTTTAACATTTGTTTATACATGGTGCTGGGCAAATTCTTGTCTGTCTCATATCATTACTTATAACTTTTGACATGTTTTAAATATTTTTAATGAAATGGAATGTTTTAAAATAAGAAAATTGGTAATACTTTATCATTTAAATGAATCTATAGCCTAGTAATGGCTGGCTCTGTGTGTAACTTGAATAAGCTTTCTGTTAAAGATAGTGCATTTTTTAAAAACTTTAACTATATTTTAATCTACCTATTTCAGTATATGTATTTAAGTACTTTTCACACATTTTTGGTACTATTTTTCTAAAATTGTTTTATTTTTTACCTTCTATTACCTTTTCACAACTGACAGAATATAGCACTTTAAGTACCTAAGAACTAGAAAAAACATGAAATCTGAAACAGAAAATATCCATCTTAAATAAATTCAGATGATTTGGATTGGATGGAGCATCAATAAATGAAATACACTTAAAGAGAAAAAAAACAAGATTCTCTTTTCAAAGCTTCTGTTCTTTTTAAATTTGCCCTTACTGTCAGTTGCATAAATCTTCTCTCTTTTTCTTGATTAAACTCTATTTCTAATCCTATTCAGTTGGTCAATAAATATGTATATATATATATATATATATATATATATATGCCTTTTATATTGCTGTAAGTGTAGTCTGAATTTCAGTAGCCACCATAGAGAGGCCTGTCATGTTGAAGTGAATAAAATGACTGCAGTAAACATTCTGAGTAAGTCAGGAACTAATTGCCAATCTATAGTAAAACAGCAAGTATGCCATCATGAAATTTGTACCTTAGCAGGAGACATTGAAAAGAAAATAGGAAATTTCAATATTGTGAGAGAAATGCAGTCATGTGAAAAATACTGAAGCTGTGAAATAAAGAGAGGAGGCACCTATCTCAAACTTAGAGTTTAAGAAAGCTTTCTTAGGAGAATTAGCATCTAATTTGGGGACCTGAAGGAAGGGTAGGATTTAGTTAGGCAAAAAGTGGAAAGGCACAGATGTTTCATTTTGTTCATTTTGAGAAAGGGTCTCACTCTGTCGCCCGGGCTGGAATTGAGTGTCACAATTACAGATCACCCTAATCTTGAACTCTTGTGTTTAAGCAGTCTTCCTGCCTCAGCCTTTTAAGGAGCTAGGACTGCAGGTGTGTGCCACCATGCCCAGCTAATTTTTTTTTTTAATTTATAGTGATGAGGTTTCACTATGTTGCACAGGCTGGTTTTCAACTTCTGACCTCAAGTTATCCTCCTGCCTTGGCCTTTCAAAATGTTGGGATTCCAGGTATGAGCCACTGTACCTGGCCTTCTGTAGACATATTCACAAGTCTATAAGAAAGAGAGAGAACATAGTAACATAAAAAATTGAAATATTGTTTAATATGCTAGTGGCATGGTTTTTGAGGGAGAAGCAGTGTAAGGTAGAATTAGAAGAGTCTCCAGTGAAGAATGTGGATTTTAAGGTGGGCGTGGTGACTCATACCTGTAATCACAGTACTCTGGGAGGCCAAGGCATGAGGATCACTTGAGGCCAGGAGTTCAAGGTCATGCTGGACCACATAGCGAGATCCTGTCCACACACACGCGCACAGACACACACACACACACACACAGCGAGAGCCAGTGTGTACACACACACACACACACACAGTGAGACCCTGTCCACACACACACACACACACACACACAGAGAGCGAGACCCGGTGTACACACACACACACACACACACACACACACACAGTGAGACCCTGTCTACACACACACACACACACACACACAAACACAGCGAGACCCGGTGTGTACACACACACACACAGCGAGACCCGGTGTGTACACACACACACACACACACACACACACACACAGAGTGAGACCCTGTCTACACACACACACACGCACACACACACACACACAGCGAGACCCGGTGTACACACACACACACAGCGAGACCCGGTGTACACACACACACACACAAACATACACACACACAGCAAGACCCTGTCTACATACACACACCACACATGGTAACACATGCCTGTAGTACACACACACACCCCACACACGGTGACACATGCCTGTAGTGTGTACACACACACGCACACGGTGACACATACCTGTAGTCCTAACTAGCTACTCAGGAGGCCAAGGTGGGAGGATTGCTTGAGCTTGGGAGGTCGAGGTTGTAGCAAACTATGATTGTGCTACTGTACTCCAGCCAGTGTGACAGAATGAAAACCCGTCTCAAAAAAAAAAATGTGGATTTAATTCTAGGAGAATGACATAATCCAGTCACATTTAAGAAAGATCCCTGTGGCTGTAAATGCTGCTTCATCTTTATATTAGGTACTTTAATTTGTTTTTTCATGGAGGAGCTCTAATTTTCTAAACTTGGTCATATGCCCCTTATATGGTTTTTCTAGCACTGTGACTTAACCTTCGTAGCACATTTTATAATTATAATGAAACAATAAATTGTGAGCTGAGATGCTCGGTGTCTGATTCTACCACCTGCATCATAAGATAGTAAAGATAAAAGTGTCTGGTTTATTGCTGTACTCTCCATGTTTTTTATGTAGTAGTACTCAATAAGCGTGTAATGAAGGAGTAATCTGTAGCAATCTAAGCACCATGAATAAGACAGTTATCAAGATTAATAATTTAGCTAAAGAAAACAAAAATTGTTATTGATTTAACCTCTTTTCTTTCTCATTCTTTCCTTCCTGAATTGTAGATACCTACCTTTTTCTTTTTCTTAAATATCTACTTAATTGTCTTGATTAATGACAAGTGAATGTTAATTTGGTAAAGTTTTAAGTCATGTAAAAATATTTTTTAGGTATAAAATATGGTTTTAGACAACCATTAGTAAATATTACTGTTGTTAAAAATACTATTCCATGATGACAGCACCCACAAATGTACTTATAAAAGTGTCTGCATTCAAGTAGAATCTACTTAGTATTTTGGTTTTCGAAAGGACAAAATTAATTTCGGCTCTTGAAGTTATGGTTTGACCTTAATAGAGATCAAGAGTTCCAGAAAGCCCAAGATAGTAAATTTCATAGACAGTTTGAGGATACCACTTCGTGATCTTTGGCAAAGGCCAGTGACAACATGGCAGAGTTTAGCAGAGAAAATCCTATTAAAGGAGGTATTCTTAAGAAAGAAGAGAAATCTGAGAATCATCTTCTTTGCTAGCAAACTATGAAAACATATATATAATCTAGAGTAAAGTTGTATATTTTTATTATTTTCATACTGTTTCTGTTACTGAGACAGAAATTAAAAATGTGTTGAAGAAAATTATCTACATTATTTTGTGAGAAAAGGAGAAAGTTTTAAGGTAATAAAATCAAAATTTACCAAAATTATATACTCAGATTAGTTATTAAAAGATGGAGAAAATGTTAGTGACAAAAAGAATAAATCTTTATACAGGTAAGTTAATTAAATCTTTTGTCAGTAGTATTTAAATATTCAATATAGGTACCATGATTGAATCTACTTGCTTATTCCAAATTATGGGCATATTAAGGGATGGATTTTTTAAAAGCTAAAATGGTGATGAAATAAGGATATGTCATTTTAAAGGAAAACATAGGAAAAGAAAGTTAAAGTACATGGCAAATAACATTAAAAATGTAAGGAAAATTTCACAAATATTCAAATGTCTGTTTCTTTACTCTTAAGTTGTACATTTCTTTATATGTATTAACTACTTGTATTTTAATGTTAATAAGAGGGTTCATTTCTGTAAGTGGCACATAAAGTAATTTAGGCTATTTTTCTATACCTAAAGTAAGCCATTGTTCCCTAGTGAAAATTATGGAATTACTGGCATAGTGCACAGAAATGATTACAGATTGCTATTATTTGGCTTGAATGGGAGATGATGAGCAGAATAAAATCAAGGAATACATGTTGTTTACCTACTATTTTACCTACACTTTCAAATTTAATTCTCACAAAAATTCTGTCAGTTATTTATTGTTATTCTCCTTTTATAGATAAGGAACCTGAAGCTTACAAAGTGTAAGACAGTATCTTCCATAACATCAGTATCTCTCTTTCAGTAAGTCAGGGTTTAAATAAAAATATGCCTCATTCTCATACGTGTCTTTCCCTTTGTGCCATAGACCTCTCATATGAGGCTGATAATGAGAGCAATTGCAGCAGCAGCAGTAATAATTAGAGAGATAGCACACCCTCACTGTGCTTATTATGTTCCAGGCGTTGTTCCTGGCACTTCGTATAAAGTAATTCTATTGAGCTTGAAAAATAACCCTATGAAATAGGTACTGTTTTGTGCCAGTTTTATAGATGAGAAAAAAAAACCTGGGAAACAGGAGTAACCACCATTGAATGTGTCATATGGATTTGTGTTATTCCAGAGATGCAAAGTCATAAAATGCAGGTCTTTAATAAACCAAAATACTAAAGATGCTTTCCATTTCAATATGGTTTTAAATATATATCATTCTTTTAATAATTTATTATTTAAAATGCTGTTCATTGAGTGCTAAAATGATTATTAAGTATTCAAGTCCTAAAGAAAGAGAAGACACAGAATAGACCAATCCATATTTATGGATGACTAAAGAATGTTGTGAAAATATTTGAGCCTCTTGGTTCCAGGGACATGTAAAAGGAGTAATTAAATTTACCTTTTGATTTAGGATCTTGGGACAGGGCCTTTGGAAGGTGATCAGCGTTATAAATGCATGTCTAACTGGAAACAGAGGGACTTCCTGATACCAATCTATGTAAAACAGAAAGAAGCAATAGCATAATTGACAATTCTCATAATTATAAATGCAGGGAGCGGCTATCTCCTTTGGGCATCTCCTTTTGGTTTGGCAGCATCTTTACTACTTTTGTTAATATGGTACTATTGTTAGCATTAAACGTCAGGTTAATAAAGACCCTAATGGACTTACTGGACATTTGAGAAAAACATGGCTGTAATACAGGTGGGGTGCAGAAGTGATTGTGGTTTTCGCCATTGAAAATAATGGCAAAAACCGCAATTACTTTTGCACCAGTCTAATAGTTTTGAAGAGACTCATAGAAAAAACAAGGAGCCACAGAAAGAGAAGCAGAAAAGATAGGGCCCAGTGTGGCGTGAGTAATGAGCATATTGAAAGAGCCGCACTCAAAGGTAGGAAGGAAGTTGGGCCTCATATCACAGATTACATAGAAGGTTATTCTTTTGATTGAAAAGATTTATTAGTACTGAGAATATCATTATTATATGTCTTCAGAACAAAGTGCCATGAGTTCAAAATACTTGTCCATCAGAAAATATAAGAAGCCCAAGCAAATGGCAAAGACCTAATTTGAATAACAATAAAATTTGCAGAATGAGAAATCAAATATTTTATTCATTGACTTATGTAGTCTAATGCCTGGTAATCTCCAAAGTGTGAAAGATTTAGTATTTGTGAATCACTGCTATGCTCTCAGTAGACTGTAGTTTTTGTAATCGCAGCTAAATAATTTGCTTTTCTACAAATCTCCATTAATTTTCCTACATAGTATATTTTAACAGTTTTTTTCCATAGCCAGAATATTGTTCATATTTGCAACCCAGTTAACACATCCACAAATACACATTTTTTGGCTGGGCATGGTGGCTGATGACTGTAATACTAGCACTTTGGAAGGCTGAGGCAGGTGGATCACCTGAGGTCAGGAGTTCAAGACCAGTCTGACCAACAAGGTGAAACCCCATCTCTACTAAAAATACAAAAATTATCTGGGCATGGTGACAGGCACCTGTAGTTCCAGCTACTCGGGAGTCTGAGACAGGAATTGCTTGAACCTGGGATGTGGAGGTTCCATTGAGCAAAGATGGCATCACTGCTCTCCAGCCTGGGTGACAGAGTGAGACTCTGTCTCAAAAAAAAAAAGGAAACCGTTTTCTTTCTCTTTCATTCTAGTTTTTATTTTTCTCCCCAATACAATAGAAATGCAAAACACCGTTGAAAAAGCTAAGCTTCTTGAGGTCTCCACCTTCCCATCTCTGCAGGAGGCAGTAGTCTGCTCCTATGCACAGTCCATCACTGCTACAACCTACAAACAACTACCATTTGAGAAAAACTACTGCACTAAGGCTATCTATAACCAAAGAATTCATACAGAAACTTGGACCCTAAAAGCACCCAGAAGCAAAGCCAAACAATCCTACCCAACATTCATTGCATTCACACCTTGAAAGGGAAACATATGCCTCACCAAACAAAAGTAAATTCAAAAATAAGAAGTAAGAAGTGACAGCCTCCCCAGCTGAGAAGGAACCAGTGTAAGAACTCCAGCTTCATGAAAAAATGTTATTATGACACCCCCAAAGGATAACATAGGCTTCATAGCAGTGGATCCTAAGCAAAACAAAAATTCAGAAGTGACAGATAAGGAATTCAGAAGATGGACTGTAAGAAAGCTCAGTAAAATCCAAGAGCAAGTTGAAAACCAGCAACAAAACTTATGTCTAAAAACACGTGAAACATTACTAACCCTTACTACTTGATATTTTCTGTATTTTTAGTATCCTCCCTCTACCCCATCCCACCTTGACAATCATGACACACTAAATTATTTTAATAACCTGATCATGATGAGATTTTCATTTCAGAAACATTAGAACACAAAAAAGGATTATACTTTGTAGATAGCAAAAAGTATCTATATGCTAGAGATTTGCTCATATGCTAGAGGTTAAAATAGATTTTTGAAGGGAAAAAGCAATCAATGGCATATTTTCCAACTGGATAATATTATATTCTAAGTTTATGCATTAAACTTTGATGATCTGATGTTATTAAACATGAAAAAATAATACTTTTAAATTCTTTGCTTTATGATTTAAATAGTTGTGTTATATTAAGAGAAGTTGTACTGTCAGTGACAGTTAATATATAAAGGAGTTACTTTTTGGATAAAATTTCTTTACATTATTATTCCTTAACCATTCAGTGATGGAAGGCAATGTGTAAGGCAGCAAAGAGATAGGAGTAGGGAATGCATTTGAAATCATATACACTGCAATTTTATATTGTGGGACCTTTTATAAGGCTGTTTATAATTGAGTTTTAATACTGTTTTATTTAAAGTAATTTGTAGCTGTTTTTAATAGTATTTTATGGGAAAAATATGCATTTAAAACTTGGGCTGTAAGTATGTACAAAATATACAGGAAGATATCATTGTATTTTTTAAAAATACATGCTTGAGGTATGTGCTAGAAACTCTTTGCAAAGGGATTTTGATACAGAGCATTTTGTACAAGCTCTCATAAAGAAAGTTAATGTTTGAGCTTCAAAGCAAATGAGTAAATGAGCAGAAAACTTATACAATTTCATTTTAGTTCTAACCTATTTGAAAAAAAAATTATAGCTATAAAACTTAAATTGTTTATATCACTGAGACAAACTGTAATATTTTATACAATCTATAGCAGAGAAATTAGTTTATTTTAAAATCTTATAATCGAGTGTCTTATAGTTAAGCATAAGTTGTCATGATTTCTTTAATATCTTCAAAATTAACTACAAAAGCAAATTTTATAGTTAACATAAAATCAAATGTTACTTTTATTGACTCTATTATTCATAACTAAAATGTGGGCAACCATGAAACATAGCCACTTTTAATAAATGGGTAATGGAAAAAAGTATCTTTGCTATGTTGCATGATATGTTGTACTTTTAATGTTAATATCAGTAGAAATAAATAGATCATCTGTTAGTATACTACAGGGAAAACCAGGAAAATATGAAGCATCATGAGCTTCAACATTAGAAAAACTTTTCAAGAATGACAAAAGGACATAGATTTAAGCTTGAGAACGTGGATTAAATATACACATGTGTGCATAAAATGTAAAATAAAAGAAGCTTTAGGAAGAATTCAAGTAAAGTTTGTGACAGGGTAATAGATTCCATAGAAATTCATAGAAGTACATTGATACTACCTACAACGGAATGTTGTCTCTTGCTTAAAAATGACTCATTTAGTTACTTCATTTAATTTAGCTTTAGGGAATATTTTTTATATTTATATCTATTTCAATAAGAGAAACCATCTTTTTTCAGTCTACTGAGGCAGAGGTTATAATTGAGTGTAATAACTTTTAGATATTGGATACTATTTAAAGTTTAGCTATAGAAATCTATGCCTTTAGCCAAAGTAGAAATATGTGTCCATCTCTAAGAATACTTTTCTTAATATTTCTTTATTTGACAGATCACTTTGCTGCAAGCTTTTTGGGCTATTAAGTACAGCCGGATTTTTTTCTTTATTTTTCATCCTGTTAGGTCCAAGAATGATTTAACTTTACAGGAGGAGAAAAGGAGTGCACAAAAATCATAGTACATTTTTTAGAGCATATCGCAGAAGTTTGAAGTCCTCCCTTGCTATTACCCAGTTATTTTATTCTGCTAATGAATTAAAAACAGTTCTAAGTATTAGAGTAAAACCTAAAATCATGTGCTTCTAGAACAAACAACAGGAAAATCAATGACTTTGAAGTAGGCAGAGACTTCTTAAGGACTACTCAAAATACTTGCATTACAAGTCAAGTTAGTGAAATAAGAAAAAGGGCAAGAGAAGTCAATTTTATGTTTCGCTTTTAATCAAAAGTGGTTGTTAAGGGAAAACGTTAATAACCTTTAGCGGACTATTTTGTGTGTCTGTGAGTTTTCTTTTTTGGTGGCATCTCTTCCTAAAACCAAAGATTTTTGAATTTAAACTTAAGATGAAATCAATTGATAGAAAGTGAGACTAATCATGGAAAAAGGAAAGGTGCGGCAGATTTAAGGGCATAACATTCATCTGCTTATGAGAAAAATGCCCTTTTATTATACTGCAGTGTAGGGAAAGTAGCAAAAAATATTGAGTAAAATGAAAACCTGCGTTAGTTTATTCAGTGCACAATGTATTTACTGAATGTTTAGTGCCAAAGACCTGCTTTTCAGGGGTTCTTAAAAGGTGATGTCAAAATTATCTTGGTCAATTAAGTTCTGTTTACAAAAACCAACCAGTAAACATATTTGTATTTAGATCCTTTTATTGATATGTAAGTCTTTTTTTTGTCATTTAATTATTTGTATTACAGAAACCTGTAAGGATTGTGTGTGTGTGTGTGTGTGTGTGTGTGTGTGTGGGTGTGTGTGTATGTAAACCTATAACTCATCATATTTTAATATGTATATAAACTTTAGGATGTGTATATGTAAATCTGTATATTTGTGTGTTTCAGGGAATCCTCCCACTTATTTAAATAACTGCATTAAATGGGCTTGAACTTGAATTTCTTGTTCTCTGCAATGAAAATTTAAATAATTGGAATTCACAGACATCATAGAATAGAAATAATTTGTTCTAGTTTTGAATAGAATTTGAAACACTAGTTTATGTAGCCTTCAAGAAGAGAAAATTGTATTTAATCCAACATTGTATAGATTATCAAAGGATACTGCAGGTTATCTTTGTCCAGAATTCTTTAAGACCATTAATTACCTGTGTAAGAAACGAGTTAATTCTCTGGCAGATATCTAAAAATACTATCTTTGTTTAGATTAATTATGTTATACTTTATAACTGAGGAGCATACATATAACTATATCTCAAAAACTATTTAGAACAATATATATAGCAAAAACTCAATTATGGTAATTGCCGTAGTGGCATATGTGATTTTAATTTTCATTCATTATTGGCAGTATAGTATTACTTCCTGAAAGTCACTAAATGAAAATCAGTAAATGCTTATTTTTCTTTTTCATATCATACATGGAGCATATTAATTAGATACACAAATCATTTGACAGTTTTATTCATGATATTAATACTTTTCAAATATATATGTTTGATAAAACATTTTTTAAAACTTAAAAAGTATCCAGAAAACTTAAACATAAGCATTTAAATCACGTATTTTAATGAGTATTGCCTTTGTTCTAAAGTATGTTGTTAAAATAGTCATGGTTATGAATTGATACAATCTCTCAGTGCCTTCATGAAGTTCCCTTCAGCGTAAATGACTGAAGAATATGACATAAATTAATTTTCAGGGATAGTTTTGAATTTTTTTAAAAATAAATACCTTTTTTTTTATGACAGAATCTGACTCTCATCCAGGTGGAGTACGGTCATGTGATTCCAGCTTATTGCAACCTCTGCCTCTGGGTTCAAGCAATCTTCCCACCTCAGCCTCCCAACTAGTTGGGACTACAGGTGTATGCCACCATGCCTGGCCAATTTTTGTATTTTTAATAGAGAGGGGGTTTCACCATGTTGGCCAGGTGGGTCTCAAACTCTAACCTCAGGTGACCAGCCCACTTCGGCCTCCCAAAATGCTGTGACAAGCATGAGCCACTGCACCCAATCTAAAAGATTTAACTTTTGATGACTTTTATGGGTGTATTTGTGATAACGTAGAAACCAGCTTGATGGGGCTGATGTGACAATTTAAATATCTAGAAGAATAATGTGAATCAACAAGTTGATTGAAACACATTAATTATATTAAAATCCACAAGTCTACCGTAATATCTACAGAGAGAAAGAAAAAGATAATGCCAAAACAAAAAGCCTTTTTTAAGAAAAATATTAGCTATTATACCAAATCTTTACCCTGAAAATTTGTAATTAAAGAAAGAATTAAAAACATATATGTTCATTTTCTAGTAGAAACTCTATTTCTGGTTAACCAGATGGTTCCAGTTGATGAGAGACAGTATTCATTACAGAAAATGCCTCCTGCTAAATAAAGAAGTAATGATAGAATTAGAAACCACCATTTTCAAAACCTAACAGAATAATTAATTCAGCAAAGATTGTCAAAGAATGGTAAAATCACTAAGTGAAATGTTTGAGGAAAAGAACTGTTCAGATTAGAAAGGAAGAAACAACCAAATGCAAGATGTAGACCTTGATTGGATAGGTAAATTTGAAAATACATTTTTCAGATAACATTAATCCATATCAGTTTTATCATATGTGAAAGTGTATTATGGTTATATAAGAAACTGTATTTTTCAAAGAGTCTGACTAAAGTATTTAGAATTAAAATGTTATATCTAAAATCTAACAAATGATAAAAATGTATAATATTTGTAATTATTAAATCAAAGCAATACAATTCATTCAACTTTTTTTTCCAGCTTTTAAGTTCAGGAGTATATGTGCAGGATGTGCAGGTTTGTTACATAGGTAAATATGTGCCATGGTGGTTTGCTGCACAGATTATCCCATCACCTATATATTAAGCCCAGCATCCATTAGCTGTTCTTCTGGATGCTCTCTCTCTCCCCAAGTCCCACTTCACAGGCCCCAGTATGTGTTGTTTCTCCACGTGTCAATGTGTTCCCATCATTTATCTCTGACTTATAAGTGAGAACATGCAGTATTTGATTTTCTGCTTGTGTGTTAGTTTGCTGAGGATAATGGCTTCCAATTCCATTCATGTCCTGCAAAGGGCATGATCTCATTCATTTCTGTGGCCGCATAGTATTCTGTGGTGAATATGTACCACATACTCTTTATCTAGTCTATCATTGATGAGCACTTAGTTTGATTCCTTGTCTCTGCTATTGTGAATAGTGCTGCAGTGAACAAATGCATACATGTATCTTTATAATAGAATGACTTATATTCCCTTGGGTATATACCCATTTATGGGATTGCTGGATCAAATGGTATTTCTGCCTCTAGATCTTTGAGGAATTGCCACACTGTATTCCACATTGGTTGAACTCATTTACACTCCCACCAACAATGAAAAAAACATTTCTTTTTCGCTACAGCCTAGCCAGCTTCTAATATTTTTTGACTTTTTAAATAATTGGCATTATGATTGGCATGAGTGGTGTATCATTGTGGTTTTGATTTGCATTTCTCTAATGATCAATGATGTTGAAAAGTTTTTTCCATATAACTGTTGGTAGCATGCATGTCTTCTTTTGAGAAGTGTCTGTTCATGGCCTTTGCTCATTTTTTAATGTTTTTCTTTCTTTAATTTTTTAAGTATCTTGTAGATACTGGATGTTAGACCTTTGTCACACAGACAGATTGCAAAAAAGTTACCTCTTCTCAAGAAGTGTTTGACTTATGAACATTTCTGTGGAAAATGAGTTTTGCTTTTCCACCACATTTTCAGGCTGCAAATTTTCTAAACTTTTTTATTCTTTTCTTTTAAACATAAGTTCCGGTTTCAGATAATCTCTCTCCAGTTCAAAGTTCCACAGATCTCTAGGGCGGAGGCAAAATACTGCTAGTCTCTTTGCTAAAGGATAGTAAGAGTGACCTTTGCTCCAGTTCCCAATTATTTTCTCATCTGGCTCTGACCACCTCAGACTAGACTTCATTATCCAAATCATTATCAGATTTTGGTGAAAGCCATTCAATACATCTCTAGGAAGTTCTAAACTTTCCCTCATCTCCCTGTTACCCCGTTCCAAAGTCACTTCCACATTTTCAGGTTATCTTTATATCAATGTCCCACTCTGGTACCAATTTCCCGTATTTGTCCATTTTCATACTGCTATAAAGATATTACCTGAGATTTAGTAATTTATAAACAAAGGAAATTTAATTGACTCACAATTCTACATGGCTGGACAGACCTCAGAAAACTTTCAATCATGGCAGAAGGGGAAACAGATACATCTTACATGGCAGCAGGCAAGAGAACGAATATCTGTAGAAGGAACATCAAACACAGAACTGTCAGACCCCATGAGAACTCAGTCACTATCAGGAGAACAGCATTGGGGAAATCACCCCCATGACCCAGTCACCTCCCCCAGGGTCCTTCCATGGACATGTGGAGATTATGTAGATTATAATTCAGATGAGATTTGCATTGGGACACAGAGCCAGACTATATCAGTTCTCTAGTCCTTTTAGTTGTGATATTAGGTTGTTAGCTTAAGATCTTTATAGCTTTTTGATATGACCATTTATTGCTATAAATTTACCTCTTAACAGTGCTTTAGCCGCATTCCAAAGATTCTGATATATTAGCTCTTTGTTATCATTAGTTTTAAATAACTTGATTTTTGCCTTAATTTCATTAATTACCTAAGAGTCATTCAGGAGCAGGTTGTTCAATTTTCATGTAATTGTGTGGTTTTGAGTGAGTTTCTTAATATTTAGTTCTGACTTGATTACATTGTGGTCTGAGAGACAGTTTGCTAGGATTTCAGTTCTTTTGCATTTGCTTTGGAGTGTTTTACTACTGATTATGTGTCAATTTTAGAATAAGTGCTATGTGGTGATGAAAAGAATGTATATTCTGTTATTTTTGGATGGAGTGTTCTGTAGACATTTATGAAGTCCACTTGACTCAGAGCTGAGTTCAGGTCCTGAATTTTAATTTTCTCTGTTGATGATTTGTTTAATATTGTCAGTAGGGTGTTAAAGTTTCCCACTATTATTGTGTGGGAGTCTAAGTCTCTTTGAAGGTCTCTAAGAACTTGCTTTGTGAATCTGGATGCTCCTACGTTGGGTGCATATATATTTAGGATAGCCCTTCTTGTTGGATTGAACCCTTTACCATTATGTAATGCCCTTCTTTGTCTTTTTGATCTTTGTTAGTTTAAAGTCTGTTTTACCAATATTTAGGACTACAACCCCTGTTTTTTTCTGTTTTCCATTTGGTTAATTATCTTCAATCTCAATATTTTGAGTCTTTGTGTACCTTTGCATGTGAGATAATCTCTTGAAGACAACATATGTGGGTCTTGGCGTTTTATCCAACTTGAAGATGACATACCAGTGGGTCTTGGCTTTTTACTCAAAAGCCCAAGCTGTACCTTGGCCTCTTTTTGCCATGACTGGAGCTGAAGTGGTTAGGATTTAGGCTACTAAGTCCTGCAGCTATTCTATGTCTTTTAATTGGAGCATTTAGCCCATTTTCTTTTAAGGTTAGTATTTTATATGTGGATTTGATACTGCCATGATGATGCTAGCCAGTTATTTTGCAGACTTGTGTATGTGATTGCTTCATAGTGTTGCTGCTTTGCATCCTGCAGTGTGTTTTTATAGTAGCTGCTAATGGGTTTTCCTTCCATATTTAGTGCTTACTTCAGGAGCTCTTGCAAGGCAGATCTTGTTATGATGAACTCCCTCGGCATTTGTTTATCTGAAAAAGATTGTATTTTCCCTCAGTTATGAAGCTTAGTTTGGACAGATGTGAAATTCTGGGTTGGCAATTTTCTTTTTTAAATATTGGCCCCACTCTCTTCTGGCATGTAGGGTTTATGCTGAGAGGTCTGCTGTTTGTCTGTTGGGCTTCCCTTTCTAGGTGACCTGGTCTTTCTTTCTGGCTGCCCTTAACATTTTTTCTTTCGTTTTAACCTCTGATGATTATGTGCCTTGTTGATCTTCTTGTGGAGTATTTTACTGGGGTTCTTTTCATTTCCTGAATTTGAATCTTGGCCCCTCTTGTTAGGTTGGGGAAGTTTTCCTGGATGATATTCGGAAGTGTTTTCCAAGTTGGTTCCATTCTCCTTGTCTCTTTTGGTACCCCAAGCAATCACAGGTTCAGCCTCTTTACACAGTCCCATATGTCTCAGAGGTTTTGTTTATTACTTCTTTTTTCTCTGTTCTTGGCTGCTTTTCTTATTTTAGAAAGATATTCTCAGGCTGAGATTCTTTCCCCAGCTTAGGCTCCTCTACTTTTAATACTTGTGATTGTGTTGTGAAATTTTTGTAGTGTGTTTTACAGGTCCAGCAGGCTAACTATCATTCTCTCTAAACTGGCTATTCTGGCTGTCAGCTTCTGTATTGTTTTATCATAATTCTTAGCTGCTTTGCACTGGGTTACAATATATTCCTTTAGATCAGCAAAGTTTGTTATTACCTACCTTTTGAAGCCTATTTGTGTCATTTCAGCCATCTAAGTGTCAGCTCAGTTCTGAGCCCTTACTGTAGAGGTGTTGCAGTCATTTGCAGAAGGGGCATTCTGTATTTTTGATTTTTCAGCATTTTTGTGTTGATTTTTTATCATCTTTTTGGGTTTTTCTACCTTCAGTCTTTAGGATTGCTGACCTTTGAATGGGGTTTTTGTGAGGTCTTTTGTATTGATGTTGTTTTCTGCTTGTTTTTCTTTTAATAGACCACCCTTCTGTAGGTCTGCTGCAGTTTGCTGAGGGTCCACTCTATACCCAAGTTGTCTTAGATTTTCCAGTACCTGCAGGTATCATCATTGATGGCTGTGAAACAGCAAACATGGCAGCCTCCTCCCTCTGGAAGCTCCATCCTGGGGGAGTACTGATTTGTTTCCAGCTTGAACATTCCTTTAGGAGGTGGCTGGAGACCCCTATTGGGAGGTCTCCCCCATTCAAGAGGAATAGGATCAGTAACCTGCTTAAAAGAAGCTGTCTGGCCAGACATGGTGGCTCACACCTGTAATCCAGCACTTTGAGAGGCTGAGGTGGGCAGATCACCTGAGGTCAGGAGTTTTAGACCAGCCTGGCCAACATGGTGAAACCCCGTCTCTAGTAAAAATACAAAAATTAGCTGGGTGTCATGGCAAGCACCTGTAATCTCAGCTACTTGAGGGATTGAGACAGGAGAATCGCTTGAACCTACGAGGTGGAGGTTACAGTGAGCCAAGGTTATGCCACTGCACTCAGCCTGGGTAAGAGTGAGACTCTGTCTCAAAAAAAAAGAAAAAAGAAAAAGAAAAGAAAAAGGCTTCTGACTGCTTTTTGGTAGAGCAAGTGTGCTGTTTTTGAGTTCCCATCAGCCCTGATTGTTACGGGCTCTCCACAGCCCAAAGGCTGGAATGACTGAGAAGCCAGAACAACCAAGATGATGGCCCGTGTCACCTCCCAGCTGCTTTGTCTTAGATGGAAATTGGACCTCTGTCCATAGAAAACTGGCCGAGTCCCAGCTGAAGCCCTGGCTGGGAGGTCCCACCCAGTGAGGAGGAATGGATCAGCGTCCTGCTTTAAGAAACAGTCAGCTGCAATCTGGTAAACCAGCTGCGCTTCACTGGGGAACCCTTTCTTGTCTGGACTGTTCGGACTCTCAAAATCCAGCTGGCTGAAATGGCTGAGTCCACGTAACCACAAGACGGTGGCCACACCTCACCACAGGTGCTCCGTTTTGGGTAGAGATCAGGGTTCTGTCTACAGAAAACTGGCTGGGCTGGCTGAAGCCTGGCTGGGAGCTCCCACTTAGTGAGGAGGAATGAATCAGGGTCCTACTTAAAGAAGCAGTCTGGCCATGATGTGGCCAAGCGGCTGTGCTGCACTAAGGTGACCTTTTAGACTGTTTGCACTCTCCAAAGACAGCAGGCTGGAATGACTGAGTCAACCAAACTGATGAGATGGTAGTTGCCTTTTCCCCTGGGGAGCTCCTTCCTCTCTCAGACAGGCCCCACCCTGTCGCAATTAGCTGGCTGGAATATCCAGCCAGTGAGTCCTACCTTGTGAGGTGCCATAGAAGCGGGGCCCTC
The DNA here is from genome assembly GCF_009761245.1 of Sapajus apella. Classification (NCBI taxonomy): domain Eukaryota; kingdom Metazoa; phylum Chordata; class Mammalia; order Primates; family Cebidae; genus Sapajus; species Sapajus apella. Next base: position 45,335,658 of record NW_022436948.1, read on the forward strand.
AGAACACCGCTGCTGGGCTCCCTGGATTCAGCCCCTTTCTAGGGGTGTGCATGGACCTGCCTTATCAGAGTCCCACACATGGTCGTTAGGGATCCTGGAGCCAGAGTATGTGAAGCTGCTGGGTTTGTGTGTGTGCCTGAGCAGCTGCTCTGCTGGGACTCCTCACAGTCCTGTGTGTTGGACGTAGGCCCACATGGCCTGGGGTCATGAGGGGATCTTCTGATCTATGGGTTGCAAACATCCATGAGAGGAGATTGGTTTCCCCAGGAGGGTCATACAGTCATTCACTGCCTCCCTTGGTTGGGGGTGGGAGTTCCTTGGCTCTGCGTTGTTCTAGGGTGGGTCATTGTCCTACCCTTCTTTCCTTCATTCTCTGTGGATTGAGTTATTTGCCTGATCAGTCCCAATGTGAGAACCTGGATATTACAGTTGAAGGTGCTATATTCATTCACCCCTTTCATTTCTCTGTGTGAGTGCTGTGGACTGCAGCTGCTTCTAACTGGCCATCTTTGCCCCGTCATGTACTTCATTCAACTTTATTTTCTTTGTTTATCCTTTACTCTTTGGGGAGAAAATTTTTGAAATATTTTAAAAATACAGAATGTACTTCAATTATTCAGCCTACCTTTTACATTTACTTTACCAACACCCTTTAAAAAGAGAGAACTGGTTTTCTGTTATTTAACATATATTCACATTACTTAAACCATACACATTAGAAATAATGAAAAATAATTATGAATATTCAGTAAAATTTATCTATAGGATCTAGAAGGCATTAAATTGCCTTAGTATGTTTTCTGCTATAATCAAACCCAGGTTCAGCTGCCCACTGCTTGAAAGCCAGACAGGAAGCACAAGGGTTAGTGGGAAGGAAAGCAGATTTATTTGGAAAGCCAGAGAGTTAGCAAACTGAGCAGACGGTGGACTGTAATCACAAATTAGTTCACCACCATCTCTAAAATGCATGATTGTAAAAAGTGGTGTGTATTTTTTGGATATTTTAAAGTTTTACAAATATTTTAAATGTATATGTATTTGAAAAATATTAATGTCATAAAAACATGCAAAATTATTTAGTTATATGCTTCTCTATGTATGATCTGAAAAAAATTTTAATGTACTGTAAGTGTATTAAAGTGAGACTTAGTATAGGAGACATACAGGAGTGGTGTAGGGTGCAGTCTGTGTGTCGTTGTTCCAAAGGCTTATCTTGGGTAATCCTCCATCTGGATGTAAGTATGGCATTGTTTTCACTTCAGCCCCTTGGTGGTAGACTAATTTTTTGCAACTCCCCTTAAGAAGGAGGTTTCCTCAATCAAGGATCCATTCCTGGTTTGTTTTGAGATTAGCCTCTGGAATTTCCTAAGCAAGGATATAACTGATAAGAACATACTGACAGAGGGAAGTGTCTAGAGAGGGACAAAGGATGAAGAAGGGGTGAAATGGGAGGGAAAGAAGAAAAAGTAGGTGATTAAAATACACTTTAAAAAATGAGGTTGCGGTTATATTCCTTTTACTTATAATATGCTCTTGTATTTCCAAGTTTCTAAAATTGCAGGCCTTTGTTATTTACCTAATTAGTTTTTAGCTAAATATGTTTATAAAAACTTTAAACATTTTCATGATTTTAGAATGCAGACTTGGACACAGGCAAATATCTGAACAGCAAATAGTAACTTTTCTTAGAATTTTCCTAACTCTACTTTGATTTCCAAAGTTCTGCAAGTGAAATTAGTTATAACAGATTTCTCTTGTAATTGTAATTTCATTAACACCATATAAGAAATGGGAAAGTAAGAAAGATTCATGATCAAATTGCAAATCACCGTGAAAGTACAAGACAGTTTAGAATATTAGAGTTTCTTAGAAGAATAATTTAGCTTCAAATTTTAAGGACACAGTGTAAGTTTATTATTGTAAATTTTCAAGTGAAATAGGAAAGTTTTATATGTGACACAAATAGTTGTGAATTGAGGAATAAGCGAAGAGAGTATGGGTATTGAATGTGTTTTGGATAACATAAAGAACATGATGATTATTCCGCTATGTAAGAAGAAATGACCGAAGAGTAGTTGTCACTATTTGGAAGAAATGGCTTTGGTATTTTATGACTCAATTTTTGTAACAATTGATGAAAAAGGCCCTGAAGTGATTTAGGGTGATAGTTATTTAATGTACCAAATAAATAAGTTTGAGATTTATTACAACCAAAATCATATTATTTACTGATATTTTTACAAATGTCTGAAAATATGGCATTTTTGGTTTTTACACATTCTGCCTCTCTTACACACACACACACACACACACACACACACACACACACACACCCTTTTTAGGGAGTTTGATTTTCTTTAAACAGCTGAGTTTATGCAAGTAATTTTTTTCAAGGAAAGAACTTTTGCAAAATGAGTCTTAAGTCAGTTATATGAACTTTATAAGGATCAATAACAATTTGAAATATTTTCTTAAACAAACCGAAGACATAAATGTTACTTACATCCAAATAATCCACTGATTATAAAGCTTTAGATATACATCACTGCTAGTAGTTACTCAAGGGCTGAGGTCCGTGTGTTCATAGGTGTTTATCATAGACAGCTGTCTCTAACCATACTTTCAATTGAGCATGTTTTCTGAGTATTCAATGTTAAATTATTTTTGTTAAATGTCTGCAATATTATGTTGGTGAACACCTTCACATTAGAAGTTTCTGTCATTAAATAATAGACTTTTCGCTACAATATCATATTTTTCATGCTAAAATAAGGTATCAAAAGTTTCATTTTAAAAATATGAAATACATTGTTCTGTTCTAATGGGTTTTATCCACAGGGACGAGTAAATGTGCACATATTTAAGCCACAAAGAAGGCTGTTCATAAATAGACTACTTCTCTTTGACTGAGTAGACCATTTTTATTTTAACTTAAATGTCCTGGGAGGTAGTATCAATTTCTATCAGATTTTTATTCCTTGCAGATTTAATCTTCATTTCCATTTTTAGAGTTTATCCTTTATGATCCATTTTTATTTTACCTTATACCATTATTATTAAATAAATTATACTAATATATTTGGTATTTTTTATTTTAGTTGTAAATTACCACTTTTATAAGTGATAATTTGTTTTCAGAACTATTTTTTCTAACATACCTTATTAACCATGGTTTTAAAATAATCAAATACGAATTTCTAGAATTATCAGACAAAATATAATAAGCAGAAATAATTGTTTTTATTGGTTTTGTGTTTTGTTAAGCAAACTACCTATTGGTTATAAGTTTACCCTATGTATAACTATGTTATAGTAATATGGCAAGTGGCTACAGGAATATTTGTAAAATTTATATTATTTACATTGTTTACAATATTTTCAAATATTAGTGGTTTATGTAAAATTATAAATTAAGAGGGGATAATTAGAAAGTCCAATGAAATTTAAATAAATATTCACAAATTAAGTACCATAAAATAATCAATTCAAATGTCCTTTTCATGAAAGACTGTCAATCCTAAATATGAAAACAGAGTTAGAAAAAACATCCTTTAAGTATGATAACTTTAAATATTACCTTTGCTCCTAACATTATAAAATTATCTTCTCCATTACTTGTTTTTAATATACTATTATAAAGAAATAGGGATGTGATATTTATTTTTATATTAACTTTCAATCATAATATACAGATTCAAATATTGGTTCTCTAATATCTACCCAAGCCTTATACGAGTTTAAATGATCCAGTAGCACTAAGAGCATTTAGATTAATGGTTACTGTTTTAGCAACCTCTCTTCTTTGAATACTTACTACCATGTTCATTTTCACTAAACCCGAAGACAATACGCCAACAACATTTTAATATATTTTAGAAATAAACTATAACTAAATTATCAGTAGGTTAACTACCGGAAAGATAGCCAATACTGTGGAAAAATAAAATAAAAATATATTTTTATCTTCCAATTAATGACTGATTATTTGAACAAATTAAGAATGATTAATAATTCCAGAATATAATATTATCTTTTCCATGCCAGGTTAAAAATATAATTTGTGATATTTTAATTTTGATTAAACATTTACACATATTTTAACTATTATATAAATATATTTATATGACATATATAAAACTACTATAGGTATTCTACATGGAAATACTTCCTATTACATAATTCATTTAATATATTCTAGATTTTAAAAGAGTATATTATATTTAAATATTTTTGAAAATATATAAATATAGCATATTAAAAATTCCAGATTGTTGTGAAGCATCATATTTCATTTTATATAAAGGATACTATCCTTAAAATTATATATATTTATTGTAGTTCAGCTTGCCTTAAAAATTATATGTATGTATGTGTAGTGCTAAGGATATTTCTGATCTAATTCACACATGCATATTTTCAAATATATCCTGATTTGAGTTAATTCAATGCATTTATATTTATATTGAGGATATTATTAATTTAACATGGGAGGACCCATTAGTGAAAATGAATATTTAGTGTCATATCATATAGCACCTTCACTGTGCAGAGTTGCTAAAACAGTATGGAACAAACCCCCTAAGGAAAATTTGATATAGCTTTCCTATGCTTTTCCAGACCTATTTTCAACACTGCTAAAAGGGGGGAAAATTCAAGAAGGCACTGAAGAGACCATCTCACCAGAACCTGATGTTACTTCTCCTCTGGATGTACATGCTGCAGCTCCATAGGAGCCAGGTTGGAAAAGTTTCTAGGAAAACAACATATTCATTTATGACATGTATTTTTTAAGTCGAAAGATATTTTTGTATGGGAATTTGTCATTTTAGGCCCCAGAGTTGAGTACATTAAAAAGTTCACATTTTAGTTTCAACTTAACATTTATTTCTTAAATGTTTTTTAAAATATCAATAAAAAACATTTGGCTTTTCAAAAATATGTTTGAAATGCAATGGTTTTAAAGCATGCAAAATTAGCTAATTAAAAAAGTCATATGTCTGCTTTATATAAACCTAAAAAAAGAATATCAAGCTGTTATGAATCCATTATAAGGATAGAGTATGAAGTTAAATTATAAAATTTATGTCAAAAATTTCAAGCTTTTTTGTGTATATTATATAACTGGCAGTGGGTAATTTCTGTAATTCTTTTTTTTTTTCCTGTAACTTCAGGCTCAAGGAAATGCATAATATTGCTCTTGGTTTTAAGTTCAAGTTTAAAAGTAATAAGTATTCATATGTTCGTTTCCTAAGCTTAGGAGAACTCTGGAGATATGATCCAGGGGATTCCAAAATGACCTTGAAAGGGCATTTTTTAAACTAAAACTAATTTCAAGACCTAAGTTTTATAGTCAATTTACTGTGCAATAGCACACCAGGATTTATTCCTCCTATCTAACTGTAACTTTGTATCCATTGACGAGTCTCTCACTATCCTTCCCCAGCCTCTTGTAACCACTATTCTCTTTACTTCTGTAAGATCAGCTCTTTTAGATTCCACATATGTGTGAGATCATGTAATATTTGTCTTTCTGTGCCTCACTTACTTCATTTCCTCCAGATTCATCTGCGTTGCAGCAAATGACAGGATTTCATTCTTTTTATGTCTGAATAATATTCCTTTGTGTGTATATATATTTTTTCTTTATGCATTCATCTGTTACCTATTGTATTCTGTATTTCAAAATAGCTAGAAGAGAGGACTATAAATGTTCTCACTACAAAAAATGATAAATGTATGATGTGATGTATATGCTAAATACTCTGATTTGACTTTTACAAAATGTATACATGTATCAAAACATTATCTCCCTACTTCATTCTGTTCCTTCTACAGTTTTCATTGTTTTATAATTTCAGCATTTCAGTTACTCTAGATAAAATTTGGATTCTACTTAATTTTACTTTTTCTCAAACTATATTTTCAATTGAGCAACGCATATCTGTGATTTTACCTTAAAAATATATCCAGAATTTGGTTGACTTTTACTACCATTATTGGAAGCAGTCTGGTTCATGATACCACCGTCTTTCCCCTAGATTCATATAATCATAATATAAGTGGATATTCTGATTCCATACTCACCTCCATGCCCAATGGTCTGTTTTCCTGTATAGAACTTTGCTGTTCAATATGGAACTCCAGAGCTGATGGAGCCCTTGAAATGAAGTAGTCTTCACTCTGTATTGTCTGAATTGCAAAGTGAGGCAAATTCAATCATCAGCTGACCTGTACACGATCAAGGTTAATGAAGTTTGTGTAAGCCATGCATTCGAGTTATAACAGATTACCAGTTTACTCAAATATGTGGCATATATTACCTATATTTTTTAAGTAGAAAGATATTTTGTATGTATACAAACCTATAAAACCCTACAAAATAAAAACACAGACCTGTGTTACTTTGGTCAGGTCACTTAACAGTTCCATGTGTAGCTTTCTCATCTGCAAAATAACTTGATACTACCTACTTTTCTAGGTATTTTTGGAGGGTTAAGTAGAATGATAAATCTAAAGCATTTAGTGGAGCACATTAATTACAGATTTATATTATAATTAATTGATGAAAAAATATATATCTGTAAATGCCAACACAATTAGTAGATTTAAGTTGAGAAATTTATCTTAAACGCCACAGAAAAGTTAAAAAGAATAAATATATGATCTTGTTACAATTGATGACCCTACATTGATACATTATTATCAACCACAGTTCATTTACGTTAGGATTCACACTTTTTGTTGTACATTCTATGGATTTAGATAAATTTCAAATACCATGTGTCTAGCATTATAGTATCATACAGAATATTTTCCTTGCCCTAAATATTCTCCATACTCTGCTTGTTCATCCCTCATTCCTACCTAGCCCTTGGCAACCACTAATCTTTTTCTGTACCAGTTTTTTCATTTTCTAGAACATCGTGTAGTTTTATTTATACAATGTGTAGTCTCTTAAGATAAACTTCTTTAATTTATTTATGTGCCTAAGTTTCTTCCTTGTCTTTTCCCTACGTGATAGCTTATTTCTTTGTAGTGCTGAATAATATTCCATTGTGGATGTACATGGGATTTTTGAAAATGTGATCCTGTACCTATTCTGGATATTTTCCCCAACTATTTTTAAATAAGTATAAAGGTAAAAACTGCTTTTTATTTGGCAAAGTTTATCTTTGCATGACTTTTAAAATGGATATACTCATCCAAAACTTGGACTGTCTTATAGATCAGTTGTTTTCATATATAATTTATTTGCTCCTGTATGTCTTATATTTCATTGAGGAAAATTTATATCGTTGCTTGTCAGCTACCACATTAAGTTGCTTATGATTCCTCTACCTGTATTCTTTTACGGTTCATGTGTAACCTTGGTGTAATTTTGGCTATTTTAAAACTTACGAATCAGTGGATTGTTTAAGCTATAGGAAATGTCTTAGTAATTCTTACTGACGTTACTTTTTCTTCCCCTGAAGATCAGGAGAAGGAATATTAGATATTTTCTTGAATTGGCCAGCTTTACGAAAAAAAATTCTAGTATTTAAAATGTAATTACACTTTGATAAAAATAAATACATAAAACCTTATTTCATGTTATTGTATAGATTCGTAGTAAAAGGAAATTCTTTATATTTGATTAGTGATCTTTCCTCTATCTTCAGATATGCTTCCTTTCACCACAAATTCAAGACTCAAGAAATTTCTACTTATATAGCAGGTCTAAAATGAATGAAAATCTGGTCACAGTTCTATTTATGAAACCAAACACCTATACCTATTTGTCAAAGAGTGTTTGCTAAGTAAAATTTAATCCATATTGATGTACCAGAGAATTGGAGTAAGGTACAAAAGACTAAGGCCCCAGAAAAGATGGATTGCTTGAACTGGGATTATCTTTACTCACCCTGCACTGTGTCTTTTGACTATGTTCGTCCTAAGTTCTGAGTGACAGGGACATTGGGAGGTTATGCCGTGGAGCCCCACTATGCTGTTGACCATCGCCATGTATGGCGTTGTGCTGTATGCTCTATATCCCTTTTCATAATGCTCAACAAAATTGAAGTTAGATGGATCCTATTGTCTGCTGCCCTTGATCGCTAAATTAAACCCAAGAACACTCTTCCAGTTCTGTAAGTGTATAACAGGTCCAAGGTAAATGAGAATCTGGCCCAGTGACTGATTGATAGAGAAAAAAAAATTGTACATTTTTTCACATGTTTTGAATTTAATTCTAATACAAAATTTAACTTAAATTATAAAAAATATTATTACATAAAACAAAGAGCTATTAGTAGCAAAAGGTGTGTAGCATATGTAAAGGCAGTATAAATGTAGCTCTTGAAAGATGGGCTGCGAATTCAAAATTTTGTAGTATTATTTATTTAAGCAGTGTAATTTGGGGCATATTACCTAACCAATGTAAGCTTCAGTTTCTTTATTTGTAAAGTTAGGTTAATAATAATTATAACATGATGGGACTTACTGAAAATAAAATGAGATTTTTATAAAAAGTGTATATAACACTGCTGTGTAAAGTTATCTATTAACACATGAAATTAAATCTCTATAAATAATAAGGATTGTAAGCAGATGATATAGGGATACAAACGGGTAACAATTTAAATGACTAATTTTAAAAGGTGGGAAATATATGTGGGGAATTTATTTTATTCCTTAAATACTTGACTAAATGCAAAAACAATTATATTTTTCTACTTCTATTTAAATGTCAATATTTTCGCTATTTTCTTCTCTGCTTTTCTTCTACTGTTTAAACTTATTCTCTCTTAAACATCTCGTTTATGGCTACCATGACCTTAGACCATTAAATACTTATCAAAATATTTTCTATAGCCCAGTATTTTTTTCTGAGGATCAGCAACATTTTCCTAATTGACTACTGAAAATTAAAGTCTTAACATTAAAACTTTTGTGATCACAAATTCAACATTCATAGCTTTGAAGTCGTTGTGTCCTTCTTAAAATTTATCCTTTCTGCGCAGTGTCTTCTAATAAAGTTCTATTTAGGGAGACTTCACTTCTAAAACTTACATTAACTTGTCATTATCTCAAGTTACTGTGTTTAGGAGACATTAAAGAATCTTGAAAACCTGGTGTGTGACACTTTCCCAGCTTCATACTGCACCTTTCCTCATTAGCCTAATGTTCCAGCTACAGTGTTCATATTACCATCTTGTGAGCATAATTTCTCATGTGCTTCTGTATTCCTGTTAGAGGTTCACTGATTTTCTAGTCCTTGGTTTGGCCAAAACTACTCATGCCCTAGTTCAAATACTAATGCCATGCCCTCACCTGTGAAGTCTAGGACCACTTATGCAGAGACTCTGGCAGCCGGCAACACCCTTTGCACAATACTGGTGTAACCCTCATTGCCCTTGATGTTGTGAAAGATACTGAGTGTGTGTCTCTCTCTCATGATGTTGCAACTTTGTGAAGTCAGGAACTCTTTTTGTCAGTTGTAATATATTAGTTCTTGGAAAAATCACTGTGAGTATTGAATTTTTAAGGCTGAACCAGTGAAACAATGAAACAATGGAAGGTGAAGAGAAATAAAGCATTTTTCATGGGTGGTAGTCTTCCAAAGATACCTTTATACTTAATAACTAATTATTTGTCAACTCTTGAGCCTCCTGATTTTATAAAATTACTTTTGAATATTGCTGTTTTAGTGTTTTTGTCCAAATTCAACTTTATCTGCTTTTCATTACTGTATGTATTTATATTGCTGTATACACATCATAATTGCCTTGTCCATGTTGATACAGTAGTTTTCTACTAGTGTCTATTATGTCTGTCTATATCTTCATTATTAAACACTGGAATATTTTATTGGAATTTGTTATTTAAGAGAATTAGTGGTGGCTAATCATAATTTTCTTCTAATTTAACCCAGCCTTATCTTTTCTTCTTTTTCTGTTTATTGTTTATGAATTATATTCTAGTGTTGATTTCTTTGCTTTGCTTTTTACTTAGTTAAGAATTGATATTCACTGTTGACAGTGGAATTATGATAATGAAAAATATTTCTTATTCCTTGGTTTCTTCACTGTTATAGATTATATTTTCAAAAAAAAAATAATTGAGAAACTCTCTAGTAGAAGGCAGGTTTTCTTCAGCGTGGTCAGTAATATTCTGCCAAACAGATACTAGCCCATAGCCTATACTTTTTAAAACTGTATTACTTTTTTACCTGTTACTTGATTTAATTCTTTGTCCTAACATACTTTATACCATATTAGTAACATATGCCTTTGTTGTTTTTATTTTTGTGTTAATTGAAGATAAAGTTATTTGATTAATCAATAGCATGTACAAACTCAGTTACTAGTGCCTCCTAGTAAATTACTACCAACTCAGTTATTAATGCCTCCTAGTAAAAAGGCACATACTTCTTAGCTGAGAGAATTCAAGTATTTGAGAGATAATCCCTGACATCAAGATGCTTGTGGTATATATTCTATTAAGAATATAAACTTTATAAATCATTTCATTATAATTCTGGTTTACATAATATGTTATTTTATAATCTATTAAATATCTTCACTATGGAGATAGGTCATAACATCTTCATAATAACCTGTGGAAGCCATATTGTGTCCATTATGGTATAGATATAGACCTGAAAGTCAGATAAAGTTAAGCAACTAATTTGATTTTTATTCAAATCAGAGCATTGAGGCTGTGGGTTAAATTATATCTTTTGATTGAAATTTCCAAGTTATTCATGCAGTTTCTCCTTTATAAAACCAGAGGACAATACATTATAGAGTATATTATAAATGCAAACTGAGTATCATAGATCATACATTATAGCAGTTGAGAGAAAGAAGCTATGTCTATGGCCTGCGGTAGTCATGAAAAGTAGCATGGTCTGCAGGAAGGAAGAATGATAGGAGCCAAGGAGTTGACTTACTAATTCTCAGCAACCTAGGAAACTATGGTGTACTTGGTTTGAGCTAAGGGCAGACAGTGTGGGTGTACTTAATCTTGACAGTCGATTCTTGGAAAATTTAATCATTTCTCATCACCCAGACTGAGTACTTGTCCCCTTGTTCCCCATTGCACTAGGAAGAGACCATCATCATTAAGCATTCCTCACTACACCCATCCAGGTAAGAAGGTGAACTAGCTGTGGTCTCACACTAGGAATAGCTTGATAAGCACTGCCTAGTACTGTGCTGAGCACTGAATAGCTGTTTCCTAAACTTACTTTCTGCTATAGTTTGGATGTGGCTTGTTCCCAATAAAACTCGTGTTGAGATGTAGTTGCCCATGTAATGGTATTGTGAGGGGGTAGGGCCTTTAAGAGATGTTTGGAGCATAAGGGCTCTGCTCTCATGAAGGGATTAGTGCAGTTCTCGCAGGACTTGGTTGGTTCTTGTGGTACTGAGTTAGTCCTTGTAAGAGTAGGTTGTTATAAAGGGGTTCGGCCCTCTCTGTTTCTCTTTTGCATGTGCTTCTTGCCCTTCTGCCATGTTAAAACTCAGTATGAAAGCCTTAATCAGAAGTTGCTTTCATGCTTCAAATTTGTGAGCAAAATAAAGTTCTTTTATTTTTCTTTTTTTAATTGTATTTTGGGCTGTTATAGCAACTGAAAATGGACTTTCTGCTACTCAGTGTTAATAATATTTGACCTTTGTTAGATGCATAGTTTACAAAAGTTTTCTCTCATTTTGTAAGTTGTCTGTTTACTCAGTTGATCGTTTCTTTAGACAGAAAATCAAATACTTCATGCTATCACTTGTAATTGGGAGCTAAATGTTGAGAATACAGGGACACATAGAGGGGAACGACATTGTGGTATGCCACAGTGTCTGTCTGTGAGGGTGGGAGGAGGGAGAGGATCAGGAAAAATAACTAATGGGTACTGGGCTTAATACCTGGGTGATGAAATGATCTGCACAACAAACCCCCGTGACACGAGTTTACCTATGTAACAAGCCTGCACAAATACCCCTAAACTTAAAATAAAAATTTTAAAATAATGAATACATTTAACATAAAGAAATAAACAAAAAAGAACAATATCTGAATTCAAAATTTCCTGGATTTTTCATAGCCCATGTTTTCTAGTATATCATGATGCTAAGTTAGGTTTTCCATCCTGTATAGTATGCCAATCAATGAGTTTATTTTTTAAAAAATGAGAAGTTAATTTGGTAATTCAGTTAAGTATTTTTATTGTTAAAAAATAAAGATTAAAATTTACATTTCTAATTATGAGATCATTGTCTACTGAGATGTTTCATTTGGAAATTCACTTAGCATTTGTATTATTGAAAGTGGCAGCTCAATTGCCAGACTTGTATTTGTTTCTAGTTTAAAAACCCAATATTCATATTATTATCTTTCCTTTTTCCAGTGAGATAGCTTTTAAAATTGCCTTAAAAATACACAAATAGTACATGGCAGCAGAAAAATGCTCAAATACCGAAATCTATGAAGTGAAGTATGAAAATGTATGGCTCCTGCATACATTTATATGAGAAACTTGACTTTTCTCTTCCCAAGTCTTCTTTTTAAACAAAAGTAAGCCAGTTCTATACTCTTTTCTGGTGTTAAAGTTTGGAACCTGTCTTTTAGGCCCTTTTAGAAAAATAAAAATGGGCTAGCTCTACACGTTTTCCTGCCTATTGCTTTTATCTCACCTGAGAGGCAACCATCTGCATCAGCGCATGCTGACCTATCCACGTCTGACGTTCCTTCTTTCTCTTACACCGCATATTCAAACCATTAGCAAATCCTGTCTAGTGAATCTTAGAATTGTCATCTGTACTGCCGCTGCCCTAATCCAGGCTCTGTCTCCCTTCCCCTGGACTATATCAATAGCACTTTTGTTTTTGCTTTTTTGTTTGTTGTTTGTTTGTTTGTTTGAGACATGGCCTGGCTCTGTCACTCAGGCCGGAGTGCAGTGGCACAATCTCAGATCACTGCAACCGCTGCTTCCTGCACTTAAGGGATCCTCCCACCTCAGCCTCATGTGTAGCTGGGACTACAGGCCTGTGCCACCACTCCTGGCTTATTTTTTATTTTTTGTAGAGATGAAGTCTTGCTGTGTTGCCTAGGCTGGTCTCAAACTCCTGGGCTCCAGTAATCCACCTGCCTCTGCCTCTCAAAGTGCTTGGATTACAGGCATGACCCACCATACCCGGCCTTCAATAATAGCATCTTAACTGGTGTCCTTCCTCACTTGCCTCAAGACAGCCAGCAGAATGACCCACCTGAATCATAAGCCAGATCTTGCCATTCCTCGTGGCAGAAACTCCAGAGTGGTCCCATGTCTTATTAAGAATAAATGCCAAAGTCTTCTCAAAAGCCCACCACCTCAGCTCTCTTTGAACTCAGTTCTTGCCACTTCTCTTGCACACTGAGCCCTTGTCACACTGGCCCCTTGCTGTTTATCATATAAACTGTGGTTGCTCCCAACTTGTGTTTTTTGATCTTACTCTTTCCTCTTCCTTTAATGCTCTTACCCCAGATGTTTTTGTGGCTTGCACCTCTGTCAGGTTTCAAATATCACCACAGGGGAAGAAGTCCTCCCTTACCAGCCCACATAAAAGAACACCTTCCTCATTCACTCACAGCTGCTTACCTAACCTTACGTTACATTTCTTTAGAGCACTTTTCACCAATGATATTTTTAAAGTTTTAAAAATCATTTTCTTTCCAAACAGGCTATCACCAAATAAAGGTTTTGTAAAAGCAGAAATTAGTCTTAAATTTTTACTGATGTGCAGTCTACATCTAGAATGCTATCTGGCACATAACAGGTTCTTAATTTATATTAAGTGAATTGCTGAATTATTTGACTGATTAATGAGTTACATTAATATCTATAATATATTTCAAAGTATAGATAAAACGTAATTTGTCTATTCACCTGTTGGAGATCTTTGTTTGTCTCTGATATTTGACTGAGTTAGAACACTGCTCAGTGAACAGTCTTGTGATGTATTTATGTAGAACATGTTTCTAATAGTAGAAATGCTGTATCAAAGAATATGAAAAATTTAAATTTGATATGTGCTGACATGGTACCCTCTAAAAAGACATATCATTTGTGCCTTTACTATTTTTTATCCATGGACATGCTATATATCTTACATTTATTTGGATTTCCATATAGTTTAATTATATGAATTTATTACTATATGTGATATTTGATATTTATTCATAATAGAGCTTTTCAGTAAATATGCAAGGGATATTTATGGTTTTCATTAATGCATATCTTCCAAGGAAGCAGAGGGAAACAGTTTTTGGTGTGTGAAGAATTTCCACTCAAGTTACAGAAATTAGGTTTGTTTCTGTTTAATATTTGTACTCTTAGTGTTTTCTTAATTCATTTTTGGTAAATTTCAAGACTAATGGCAAAAATGAATGTATGGTATTAAAAAAAGATACTGTGCTGATGCATTTGCAGAAGTAGAACAGAAATTTAAAAATAAATGTTGGGGTTGGTACTTTTTATTGAATAATCATTATTTTAACCTTCACGGATGGAATTCAATGACTTGAAAATATATATAATGAACAAAAACTCATTATCCATGTCAGTAAGTCTAATATTTCCTACCTTCTAACACATTATGCTAATAACTTTTCAGATGAATGCATTTTAATTAAAAACAGTTGTCAGTTGAAAAGCATTACTCACAAGTAGGAACAAATACAAACTGTGGTTTTTGTGATATGAAAAATGCTTTGAAGAAATCAACTGCAAAATCATTTGGTAGTTCTGAGGGATAGAAAATGTTTAGAACACATTCTTTTTTATAGTTATATGAATTCGTATTCAGTATGAAATGGAATAAACATGCCCTCTGAATTCCTGAGTAAATATTTCAGCAGATCAGTGTCAAAAGGTTGCTTAATTGAAAAATGTTCCATAGTGTAAAAGAACATGAGATGAAATTTTAGAGCATCAATTTAACAAGTATGAATCTCTTCACAAGTATATTCCTAAGCCTTCTGAAAAAGTAACAATCCATAGGCATAGAGAAGTGGTTTACGGATTGGTAATTACAAGAAAATTATCCCTCCATATTCTCCCCTCTTCCAGTAAGTTGTTGAGAAAGCAATCATAAGGGACACATAGGTCATATTTACTAATCCTTATGAATGAATTAGAAAGTTTAAATGTGTCCAGGTAGCTATGATCCATTGAATTGACTAAGATACTGTTAGCCCAGCAGAATTCAAATGGAAACAATAACACAGTTACCCCAAAGCTGGAATACAACTGTCAGGTTTTTGAGGCTCTGGGAGGAGAACTGATGGACTCAGCTGGCATTTTCATTCCTTCTAATTAAATGTTACGACTTTGAAACAAAAAGATGATATGTGAAGTGAACAGCATGCTACAGAGCTTTGAATTCCTTAAAGAGAGGCTGCTGTCAAGCTAGGAAAGACATTCTGCAGAGATCTGGAAGCATTTATTTGGCAAGAAAATTTGATCAGAAAGACTTTAAAATAAATTTAGTAAAGGGAGAGAAAAATTTGCCCCAATACACAAACCCTGTGATAGAAGAGAAAAATAAAATATATAAAAAATCTGAACCAATTAATGAAAAAATTAAAATTGGATGAAGTAAAATACTTACAGACTTAACTGAAAGTATATTGAACAAAGCAGGAATGTGCTAAGTGATTTGGAAACTTTTAAAATAAGTATTTACAAGGAATCATTGAAGAAAATTTGGTGAACAGTAATATAATGGCATTAGTGAATCAAATATGAGATCCAAAAAGGATTGATATCTACAAAGTTGCTGAGGATTTGAAGATAAAAAAGAGAAAAATAAGTGTTGGCAATGTTGGATGGTTAAACTATGCTAGACAGAGGTTCTCAATTTAATTTTTGAAATTTGGACAAAATTTAAAAAATGAGACTTCTCATATCTGAAAACCTTTTTATATATGCAGAAGCAAGCTTTATTTAGTTTTAATAAAACTTGTCTACTTCACAATGTAGATAATTTGTAGCTGGGAATCTATCAGAGGCTCAGAGAATCTTGTAACTGACCGGTATGTTAGAAGTTATTAAATTTCAGTCAGCTGTTAATTTCTGTCAACTTAGCTCTGATTGGTGTTGTGAAAATAGTGGAACCCTTGAGAGTAAATAGTCAAGTCATATTGGAGTTCTTAGAAGTTAAGAAAATAAGGGGAATAGAAAAATTAATAATTCTGTTAATTTTTAGCCAAATAAAGAGAGGTATACTAATGACCCATGACCCACATGTATCAAAAACATGTTGTTATATGTTTCTTTTTACTTATTTGGCATTCCTTTTTATTGCCAAATACTATTCAATTGTGTGACTGTATCACATTTTATTTGTGCATTCATCAGTTGATGACATTGGGTTGTTTTCACTACATGTGGAGATACCCCCAAACTGAAATATTTGACCAAAAGACATATAGAAAATGTGGTAGAGTTGTGCCTCATAACAGTTCCTGAAGTGGGAACTCCCACAGAGTTCTCAGCAGTGGGAGTTGATAGGGCTGTACTTTATATTTCCCAAAAATGTGACTCAACTACTCATTGAATATTAGATTCTTTTTCCAATCTCTACCATTGTGTCTTCTTTAAGAACTTGACTTTCAGTTCTGCCATTTGCTGAATCTCTCTGACTTTGGGATATTAGACTCAACTTTCGTAAAAGTCAGTCTTCTTTTATGTAAAATGTGAATAATAATATTGCCTACCTCATAAGATTTTTGTGAGGACTAAAGTTTATAATGCATGTAAAGTCTCTAGAACAGTGGTTTTATTCATTCAATAAATACCATTAATATTGATTACAGTAACCTTTACTTCATGGTTTTCATTTTCTTGCACCAGTTATTTGCATGGTGTTCTTATTGTTAGAGCTTTTATATCACCCGACAGAGACTCTGTACGCATTAACAGTCCTTCATTCCTCCAACCTTAAGACCTAGTTAAACAGTAATCTATTTTCTCTTTTTATAGATTTGCCTATTTTTGGCATTTTATATAAATGGAATAATACAATATATGTGGTCTTTTGAGCCTGGCTTCTTCCACTTAGCTTAATTATTTCAGGATTCACCCCGGTTGTGTGACTCTTTTTACTTGTTTAGTATTTTTTTATTACCAAACACTAGTCAATTGTATGACTGTATCACATTTTATTTATGCATTCATGAGTTGATGACCGTTGTTTTCACTTTTGTCTAGTATGAGTAGTGTTGCTCTGAACATGCATGTACAAGCTTTTATGAGGAACTGTTTTAAATTCATTTGAGTATATGCCTAAGAATGGAATGCTGGGTCATTTGCTACTGCTGTGTTCAACATTTTGAAAAATTTCCACTGTTTTCCAAAGTGCCAGTTTACATTCCCACCAGAAATGCCTGAGTGTTCTAATTCCTCCACATTTTCACCAATACTCGTTATTGTCTAGTGTGTGTTTGTAGGCATCCTAGTGAGTGTGAAGTGGTTTTATATTTTGGTTTTGATTTGTGTTTCCCTAATGGCTAATGGTGTTGTTAGCTTTTCATATGCTTATTAGCCATTTGTCTATTTTCTTTATAGAAATAGCTATTCAAATTATTTGTCCATTTTAAAATTAGGTTTTGTTTTTTTTTTTTTTTCCGTTGTCTAGTTGGCAGAATACTGACATATTCCGGATACAAGTCCTTTATCAGATATATGAATAACAAGTATTTTTCCCTCTTCTGTGGGTTGTTACTTTCTTCATGGTTTAATTTGAAGCACAGGTATTTTTAGTTTTAAAGTATAATTAATCTCTTTTTATTGTGGTGTTTTCCCATTGATGTCATATCTAAGAAATCATTGACAATCCCAAGTGACAAAGATTTAGTCCCATAAATTCTTTTAAGATTTTTATAGTTTAGCTTTTATATTTAAGTCTGTGAATCATTTTTCATTAATGTCTGTGTATGGTGTAAGAAAGGGGTCTGACTCATTTTTCTGCGTGTGGATATCCAGTTGTCCTGATTTTTTTCAATAATAAATACATGCTCCTGAAATAGAAAAAAAGTCTAAACCAAACAAAGAAAAAGACAAAAGAGAGAGCCACTTCTACTTGGAGAGATTAGGGAAAACGTACTTAAAATGTAGTATTTGATAGTTTCCCAAAGTGTGAATAGAATTTGGATAAGTAGATAAAAATATTAGAGCAAAAGAATTATAGGCATAGCTGGAAGAAAGAAAGCACCAAAAAGTTAAAGTAACGATTTCATTTTGGCAATAGTATACAGAGAACCTGGAACCTAACCATAACACACCCTGAGAAAGTGATACAAGTACAAGGAATGTCTTTGGGAAATGTCTCGGAATTATTTTACCCTGGAGGCAAGTGAGCTGGCACATTTGTGAACCAGTTCTTTCGCGTACTTTGGTTAAGGACTATTTTGAGGTATGTGGCCTCTGTTTAGTTGATGTGCTTGGCGTCTGAGATCTGATACAGAGTAGAAAGTGGCCTTGCATAATGATTTTTTAATTGGAGTTGAGAACCATTAATGGGTCTGTAGTGAGCATCCTCACCTTCTTGTCTAAGCTTATTTCTGGGCACATCGCTATCTGTTAGCCAGTTCCAGAGATCTCTATGCCTCAGTACTCCCTGGTTGCTACCCAAGCATGTCTGCCTATTTTGCCACTTTTGGCAATTGCATCAACCTTCCCTCTTATAGTTAAGTGTTGCCATCTGGCCTCTGCTATTCTTAAACCTCATCATTGCTACTGAAACTAGGGAACCATTTCATAAGCAGATCCTACCCCAATCTTCAAATATAGTCTACAAAGTACAAAAATGAGTTTTCATGATGGAGTGTTCTCATTAGCACATTTATCTTTTGCTTTAACGAAGAGATTGTCTTTAGGACCATCACAGAAACATAGCCAGCTGGTGAATTCTCTAGTGTTATTTAATAAATCCATGCTACTGCATCTTGGAATCTTTTGATTCCTTCATCAAAACCATATACAAGTATTTTCTTATCTCTTTTATTCTAGGTCTTCATTTTATCTACACACCTCCGAGAAGCACACTATAGCTTATCATAGCTGACTGCAGTTGCTATTAAATTCTGAGTCATACATGAATAATCATGTATCAGTCAACTCTGCCTTACTCTACCTGGCCTCATATCCTTCTCTCCCTTTCCACTCATCTTGAGATCCATTCCCAAGCATGTTCCCCAGTTCCTGCCTGTCATATTAGCCAGGCCCTGCAGTTCTTTTGACGAATAATTTCTTCCCTCACAATGAAGGGAGAAAACATTTATAGCTGGATTAAATTGAGAATTGATGCTAATGGTTGGCCTAGATGTCTCAAGAAAAGAGGGAAGTGAGAGAATGAAGAGGGTGGGCTTCATCTTGCCAGACACCTGAGCTAAGGCCTCTGAATGTCCCCCAGGTAAAGAGAGGCTACTGTCCTCCAGCAAGAGTGATTGAGCCACTTTTGCAAGCCCACAGGTTTTAGGGAAGTCTGGGACTCAAGTTGTCAAATATATCTATTCATCTCTGTTGTGTAACGTAGAACCTTATCTGTCACTTAAGAGGTACAATAAGACTGCAAATTCATTATTTTTTGTAGTTTGGTTCATTGCACAGTCAGATCATGATGTTGATTGCATTCCTATTTGCCTTTTGGGTGCAGAGAAAAATGTCTTTATAAATGCTATTATAAAAGCCTTGTATTTCACACCATACTCTGACTTGGAGGTTGCCTAAATTGAATGTGTCATTTTTTACTTTGCTTAGTACATTGATGGCCCTTAACAATGACCACTGTCTTTATAATTTCCTTTGCTACAGAAGAGTAACTCCAGTCCTAGATACACTGCATAAACTGGTACAGTCTTTCTACCTGTGTGACACTTTAGTTTACCACAGGTAAGAATGTTAGCAATTGAGATACTTCAGGATGTCAGCCGTATTCACCATCCCCCTTCCCACCAGCAGTGGAGTCCTTGTTACCCTTTGGCCAGTGAGTAATACAAGCACTAGGATACCTGCTTCCTAGAATAATTTTCATACCAATTGTTTTAGTTGCGGTTTCCCTATAGCTGATGCTGAGATAAGAATTTTAAGTGTAGGTAGTTTATTTGGGAGATTCAGGGAGCATGGGTTGGGAAGGGGAAGTGATACAGAAAACGGATGACTGCAGTAAAGGGTGCTTTATTAAGCTCCTTAACACTATGAATAAGTGGAGCCTAATCCTACCAAGACATTTGAGGAAATCGCATAAAACATGTCTCATGTACTAAATTCCATGAATTATTTGCTGCGGACTTTTCCTCTGGGGATGTTGATTTCTCAGCACTTTCTGACCTGATATGTACACAGAGAAGCCTTCTGCAGTTTTGATGGAGGAAAACACCCAGTGTTCAGACAGAGCTGGTGTTAGAGCACCCTGAAAGGTCTAATGAAATGAGCAGAGCTCTGATGGCATCTCCCACAGAAAAGTGAAATTAACGTTAATTGATGTCAGACCATAGACAGCATTGAATGCCATTCAGGGAAATATTTAGACCTGATACTCTCTAAAGCAGAAACGTAGCATGATATGAATTGAGCTTTAGGATAGTTACATCGAACTAGTGTGTAGAATGGATTGGAGAACAGAAGCCGGAGTGCAGAGTGTCGTGGAGGAGGGACAATAATGATGATCTTCGTCCTGTTTTCAGTTTTCACTGGGAATTGCTCCCAGTTCTTGTACTAAACCCACTTTTAGACGGCTTCACCAGATAGCATTCTGAGCCTACTCCAGCAGGAGAATTTCAGATAAAAAGATTCCATTTTCAAAAGAATTGAGAATTTAGTCAGAGAAAATTTGCTCTGTTCCCTTTAAACTTCAATTTTTTTTTTAGCTAAAACAAATTAGCCTCATTTGGTCAGAAACAGCCTTATATAGAGAGAACCAACATTGTCCTTGCCTGCACTTGCTAATTTACTGCCTTGTTTATTCACCTCCAAGTACCCTCTGAATCTCATTTAGTAATTTATCATTCTCTATAGAGGTTTACTAAAGACACAGGAATAGAAATTTGATGAGTAAGAGGAAACAAATGAAAAACGGGGAGCATTACACGGTGGCTCACACCTGTAATCTCAGCACCTTGAGAGTTGGAGACTGGTGGATCGCTTGAGCCCAGGAGTTGAAGACCAGCATGGGAACATGATAAAACCCTGTCCGTACAAAAAATTAGCTGTGCATAGTGGCAGGTGCCTGTAGTCCCACCTACTTGGGAGGCTGAGACGGGAGGATGGGAGGATTGCTTGAGCTCAGGATGCAGAGGTTGCAGTGAGCTGTGATAATGTCATTGAACCCCAGCCTGGCAGGCAGAGTGAGACTCCGTCTCAAAAGAAAGAAAACAGCACTAAAGAGCATTTCTGAATAATCTCAAACCAACTTAAAAGGGTAACAACTAAGCGAAGAAAATGTTTTCATTTGCTCAGCACTAATCTAGTAATAGTGCATTTATTTGTTATTTTCACATACAACACCAATAAACCAAGGCAGACTAGGCTAACTCAGATTTCCAACCTGTCATGGACAAATTTGACCCCCGCAGATTTTTAGCCACATTCAACTATTTCTGGGACTTCTCCTCAAAACCCCTCTTCTTTTCACCTTTCCAGTGTTAAGGACTTTGTAACTGGGTCAACTGTGGGTATAATTAAATTTACCAATTTTTCTCTTTATGTTTTATACTTCAGATTTTTACTGAAGGTGTTTTATCCAGCTCTCATTTGTTGGGAAAAGCAGCAAAGGCCAGAGGTTTTACAGAGTGCCTACATAAATTGGTTATGAGTAACACATAAGCAAAGAACAACAAACTGTGGAAGGCTGCAGGAGGCCTCTGAGGGGGAAGGCCTGTCCAAGCCTCATGTTCTGGTGCAGGGTGACCTCAGCTGCGTTACCATAAACATTCTGCTCAAGGACGTAAAACCCCTTCATAGCACTGTGACGTAGCCAGACTTGTAGGCTCCTTGTAAGGCCCACGTTCCATCAGCTGCACGTACATAATAAGCTAAAGATAACCACATGATCTTGTTTTGTGAAACTCCAAAACTGCCACTGTTCAGTCCTTGGGATGACACACCAGTTCCGGCTCACCGATTCACTCCACCATCACACCACCCTCTCCCCATCACTCCACCCCTACCCGGTAGATCAAAGTGATTGTAGCCAATAAATAGTGTGGATGATAAGAGTTTGGGGCCTTCACTGTCTCCTCCAAAGTAATGAGTGCTGGCCCCCTGGTCCCATTTTCTCTCTTAACCTGTCTTTTTCTCATTCCTTTGTCATCACTGAACATGGAGTACGCACGGGTGATGTAGGGCTGGTTCCCTACACTTGTTCAGAGACATTTGCTTATACTGTATATTAATGTACAATTCTACATTTCATATTTAAATCTGTATTCCTTGATGATCAACCTTCTTATAAGGGTTTATGTAGAGAGGCAGTTATATTTTTCTTCATATAGTAAGCCAGTTTTCCACTGAACAGCCAAAATAGTTGCCCTGTGACTTTGTATGTATACTTTATGTGATACTTACTTCTTATATAAACATGGTCTTGTTTGAGCTCTGTCTTCTGTTTCATGATCTGTTTCTCTTATTGTGTTGTGCACAAAATTTTATTATTATGGAATTATAGTTTATTATATTTCAGTAAGACAGGTTATTCTAGGAGCTTTTTTATTGAATGAGTTAGGTATTCTTGAAATGTCATTCTTTTCTGTAAATTTTAGATTAAGTGTGCTGAGTTTTTAAAAAACATTAAAGTGGTATTTTGATTAGAATTGAGTTTATAGATTAAACTCAGGGAAACTGTTACTTACAGCATTAAAGCATCCCCTCAGTAATATGGATTACAGTAACCCATCCAAGGGCATCAGATGTGCTTTCCTTTATTCAGAAGGTCTTGTGAGACTCTTTTAGGGAGCCAGCTGGCAAAGCAGACATGTGGGTTGAAAGGACTCAGTCCTAGTGCCATAGAGCAGAGTATAGAAAAACGCCTCTGAAGCCGAGAGTCGATGACTTAATGATTACTCCAATAGGAATTTACTGTTCATTGAAAATTTGGTTGAATTTATTTAAGTTCACTAGCCTAGAGATTTGGCATATATATGTATCTGCTCCCAAATGAGTTTAAATAATGTTTTATTGTTATTGTTACCCCTTTTTATAGAGGGGAGACTTGTGGATTTTTTTTGTAGTACATAAGGTTATTATATATTTATTATCACAGTTACATGAATTTTCCACAGTCAATTAAGGATACTTTAGTTTTCTGTGCTTGGAAACTGTGTTTCTGATGAGATTTGTGCCTATACCAGAAAAATAACGTATTTTTATGGTCCCGCAAAGAAAATAACATTCTCCTTTCTTTTTGTGTTCAAGTAGAAAAATGCAGTTTTTCTACTTTCTCAGATGTATATAAATATTTATTTTTCTATTAACTTATAAACTATTGCATTTACCTTTTGTTCTGATATGTTCTGTGTTAAGTGTATGTTGGATCCTTTAAATAAACTGACTTCGAATGTAAACTTCTTGTCTGTGGGAACCATATTTAATTATGTGTAGGGTTTAGCTTAATTCAGTGTCCTTTTAATTTGTAATAACTTAGGAAAATAACATTTTATTTGTGTAAGCATAAAAATTGTGAAAAATCTGAACATTCCTAAGTCATGAAGAAGAAAGAAAATTCACTGATAATCCCTTCTTTGAAAAATAATCACTGTTATTTCAGGTTTTGAAGAGAACTTTCCTCTCTTTGTGCTTTGTGTGTGTGCTTCTATGCTGTGAATACACACACATGCATGCACATTATGTAACATAGGTTACATAATATAATAAATTATGTGATGCATAATTTTAGATGATACATAATATATATGACTTAATGTATTATATTACTATGTTTTCAAAATTTTTATAGTGTATGTATTGTTTTATAATTAATTTTTTCATTTACTAGTATGTTATGAATACTTGTTTCAAGTCATTGAATGTATTTTTCACACTGAATTTTACTGACTGTATGACATTCTGTCATTTCATTTTTCCACAATTATTTTTCAAAATTTATTATCTCATGATAAACTCTAGAAGCAGAATTACTAGATCAGTGTTTTAAATTAATTCTTAGAATGTTTATATATGTTGCCAAGTTTTTCATGATTATCATGTGCCAATATTTTTCTCTAGATATTCCTTTTAACTGTTTTGGATTATTTTGTTTTTGTTGTTATCTTTTTAACAACATATAATTGAGTAACAACTGTGTGTGTGTGTGTGTGTGTGTGCGTGTGTGTTTTAATCACTGGAAGATCCTTTGTTTGTCAAGAACTTTGGTGGATTTTTGTGTTCACGTTTGGACACGGGAGACTGAGTGCTGCTGAGTACTCTGAATGGTAAAGATGAACTTGATGTTCTCGAAGGAACTTTGGAAGGAGGATGGATCTGCTGCAAACATGTGGATTGCAGTTGGATTTTGCTTATTATAAAATCTGGGAGTCTTTATCTTTTAAAAGTGAATGTGTAGCAGTTGTTTGATAATTGACATGTATCTTTTGTCTTCTGTAATGAGCCATTGTATATCTTCTATTTATATGCTTGTTTACTATTTTTCTCTTTATGACTTATTCTGTAATTTTTTCTATAGTATACAATGCAGTTTTTCTACTTTCTCAAGTGTACATAATTATTTTTCTATTAACTTATAAACTATTACATTTACTTTAATTTCTGTTCTGATATTCACTGTGTTAGGTATATGTTAGATCATTTAAGTTTACTGACTTGGAATGTAAACTTCTTGCCTGTGGGAACCATATCTAATTATGCGTAGCTTTTAGCTTAATTCTGTGTCCTTTTAATGTTTGACCACTTAGGAAATGTGTGTTGCTTTGCTTTTTGGATTTACCTGTGAATTTAAAATTGGATTTAAATTGTAAATTTCCATTGAGAAAACAGTAAAAGCACACACACACTTCTGTGTATTTTGTTTCATAAATATTTATTGATAAAACTCTCATTTCTGTCTCAAGAATATTGGATTAATCAGAAGTATATATGAGAATTAACATTTAAATATTTTGTCAAGTACTTAGGTATTTACAAAGTAAATTTAAAAGTACTTTTGTATTTACAAAGAACCTAAGTACAAAAGTACCTTAACTTAAGTACATTGGTTCCATATACTGTATTTTGGAGCTGAAAGATTTATGTGACTAATGTGACCTTAAAATTCTGTGTGATGCATCGTAAGATTCTTTTTTGCTTTGCTAACAGCAATTTTAGTTTATTATTTTGTGGAATATAATGTACAATATTCAGGGATAACTTTTTTCCTTGAGGTTTTAAGTGAATGATTATTAAGCATTGTTATTTAACCTCAAATATTCTTTTCCTTTCTTTTCCCTAAGAAAGGATTAATGACACTTTTTCTAAAGGTTGTTTGAAATAACAGGGTAAGTTTATTATACTGTCTTTGACATATTACACAGTAGCGGTTGTACCAGATTCTACATAAATGCATATGGTTCTTTATAAGCAGTTTTGCAGAAAGAATATAGTACATCTGAATTACAATCTGGGTAATTAGTAATTTGTGAGATTAAAAAATAGAGTGTAGGGGAAATTCCCAACCTGGGTCAGCAATTTAAAACACCTCTTCTAACTTCTACTAATTTGATATTCTAAACAATTTGAAATCAGCACCATGGAATTATTATAAAAGAATAATGCCTCTGCTTTTGTAATTTTCCCATTGCATATGCACTTACATGTTGTGTTTTAAAATCACTAAATAGAAATATGCCACACGAAACTAAATTGTGTAATTTATTGCAATTTTATTCAAGTCAGATTTTTGTATCTGGCACTTATAATTTCTATCTTTAAGTCAATTAATGCAAATAAACCTCACTATTAAGCCATAGGAATGGCCGATGATCATGGATATAATTTCGCATGTAGGATTCTGATGTCCAGCAAGCCTTGACCTTCCAAGAACCATTTCCATAGAACTGAAATCCTAAATAGAGGTATAAGTTTTAATTGAAATATAAAGGTCTAATATATTTTGAAAACCGAAGTCAAAACATATGTCATTATGAAGTGTTAAAGTAACATTAATGGTTCAAAATGTAACCTAATAAGGTATGTACGGAATGATGGTCTTAACTTAAAAGGTTCTCAGCAAATTTTATATCCATGTTACATATCTTTAATAAGAAATAACTCTTCTCCAGATTTCTGCATAAAGATTGTGCTTCTGAACAAACCAACATGCCATCAAATGTTTTCTTGTCGTGACCACTGATAAATTTTCTATTAAAAATCTAGTATACATTGAGTTGTCTTTATTTTAGTGGACCTTTCAGCATCATTTAATATGCTAAATACTTTCTCCTTCATTAATAATTTTCTTCTGTAATGTGTACAGGACATCACATTCTCAGGAGTTTTGTCTACCAATGTACATTAACATGTACATTTGAGTGTTCATTTATTTCCTACTTGATGTTTATAAGAATTATCAATTCATAATATAATACACTTAAATATTACACCTTTTACTTAAAGTAGAATGTTAATCAGAGTCAGGTCTATATTACTAATTACAGCAGAGATAAATGATTTTGTTAGATCTGTAAATAGTCTCTTTATTACAATGTTTCTCTATTAAAGGATGTTTTCTAAGCAGCGTGGATATTACTTCACCTGTTCAGGTCACTCTCTCTGCTGACAGAGACATATACCCTAAATACCATTTTCCTCTTCTCGTCCCCCAAACACACACACACACACACACACACACACACACACACACACACAGAGAGAAACAGTGAGAGATGAAGTACCTCTTAGTTGTAAACCTGAGTTTTCATCCTAACTTAAAATTGTGCGCACTACATAATGCCCAGTGAGTCACGTGATGTTTGCAAGCTTCAACTAAGTAATCTGATACGTCTGTGTTCGCCTGAGTCGTCTTGATACCTCTAAAATGTGACGGCTAGGTTAGGAAATTGCTGAAAGTGTATGTATTTTCCATCTTATGTGATATATAGAATCATGACTTGAGCAGGAGTAGCTCTCCCATTTGTGGAAGCATTCAGAATTATTTTAGTTGTAATTTAAGCTTTCTTATTATTAATTTGTATATTTAGCAAATATTAACCGACTGCCATCCCTGTTGTGGGACCATCCTATGGGACGCTTGTGTGGGAAGGTCTGTGATGAAAAAAGACAACATCCTTGCCCTAATAGAGCTTGCATTCTACTTAAATTTATCTTAATCCAAAGCCTTCATGTGCTCCAACATAAGTTTCACATTCTTTTGGTGTTGATTCTTCTTTTTCTTTGTAAACTCAGATGAGTCAATTCCTTCTTTTAAATCAGCTTCCTTATCCATAAATCAGGATAATATGCTTCATTCTCTATAACATACAAGAATAAAATTAAATGTGGTTTGTGAGATTATTTTCTTCTATGCTTGCTATATTTGGAAGTCCTTTGTAACCTAGTATGGTATTCATATATTGTTGAACATAAGATGACGAAATTAAGATGCATATTTTCAATCCCTTTATTTATAAATCCTATAAATCTTCGAAGATAATATTTGCAGTATTTTACTCATTATTTAAGTAAGATTCTCAATATTTTAAGCCATTTAAGGCCTTTGGAAATACAGAAGATAAACTTTTTAATAATTTTAATTATCAGAATATGTGACAGTTTTATGGGATGATCTATTCCTTCTTAGAATTTCTTTATTGCTATATATATTGTTCCTGTTAATAGGACAAATCCACCAAAGGTAAAAAATTTAATTGTAAAACCGACTTTTACTCAGCAGTTGATTATCAGATACACCAGTGAATTCTCACCTTTTTTATTAAATATCTTTGTAGTGCTAATAAAGAAGTGTTCCATTTGCCCAAAGTGAAAGAGAAATGTATCTGCACATGATGCATTTGGCTTCTTGTTTTATTCTCCAAAACTTGTTATCATTTAAATGCAGAGCCTTCACTTTTCTGCGGCAAAAACAGATTTATGTTATTAACTACATGCCTAGCAGCAGAATTCAGGGCACTAATTTTCTAAGTATATGTCAGTATATTGATACAAAGTGAATATTTAAGTAGTTCTGAGGAAAATATAATATTAGAATAAGAAGACCTCCTTAGCAAACTTTACTTTAATACAGAATACTAGATACATATGGTTTAAAAATTAAGCCACTGCAGAATTATGTAATGAGGTGCCCCTGTACATTCAGCAACTTTAGTTTATTTGCCTCATGCAAGGTAAGATGAAGAATGTTTGGAACACATCAGATATGTGCCATTTTACAGCTTCTCATTCTCAGCCATTCTGCATTCTTAATCTTAGAATGAAGTTGAAGATTTTATTTCCCTTTTTGGCTCTCTTTCCCATTTAAATTTAGTTGATTTGGAGGAATAATTAGTTACTGTCATATACTGCAAAACATTAGAAAACATGTTATATGAAAAAAAAACCTGGCTAGAAATTATAAATTTATTATGATTTTATTGTTATTTATTTGTTTTAATATATCTTTAAATTGTCTTTTACTTTTGGGGAAAAAATCTGAAGAATATGTTATATCATTGCCATATTAATTAATCCTCTACCAACATAATGCTAGCTAATTTAAGAAAGCATTTGGTCTCACTAAGCAGACTAATAAAGAAGAGAGAAGAATCAAATAGATGCAATAAAAGATGACAAGAGGGATAGATGATATCTATCCCTCAGATGTGATGACCGATCCCACAGAAATACCAACTACCATCAGAGAATACTACAAATACCTCTATGGAAATAAACCAGTAAATCTAGAAGAAATGGTTACATTCGTGGACACTTACACCCTCCCAAGACTAAAGCAGGAAGAAATCGAATCCCTGAATAGGACAATATCAAGATCTGGAATTCAGGCAGCAATTAATAGCTTACCAACCAAAAAATTCCAGGACCAGACAGGTTCACAGCCAAATTCTAACAGAGGTACAAAGAGGGGTCTGGTACGATTCCTTCTGAAACTATTCCAAACAGTAGAAGAAGAGTGAATCATCCCTAACTCATTTTGTGAGACCAACATCATCCCAATACCAAAACCTGGCAGAAACACAACTAAAAAAGAAAATTTCAGCCAATATCTGTGATGAACATTGATGCAAAAATTGTCAGCAAAATACTGGAAAATAAATCCAACAGCACATCAAAAAGCTTGTCCATCATGATCAAGTCAGCTTCATCCCTGGGATGCAAGGTTGGTTCAACATATGCAAATCCATAAACATCCATCACATAAATAGAACCAATGACAAAAACCACATGAATCTCTCAATAGATGCAGAGAAGGCTTTTGACAAATTTCAATAACCTTTATGCTAAAAACTCTAAACAAACTAGATATCAACAGACTGTATGTCAACAAGATCTATTTATGACAAACCTGCAGCTAATATCATACTGAATGGGCAAAAACTGGAAGCATTCCCTTTGAAAACCAGCACAAGACAAGGATGCCCTCTCTCGCCACTCCCATTCAACACAGTATTTGAAGTTCTGGCTAGGGCAACCAGACAAGTAAAAGAAATAAAGGTTATTCAATTATGAAAAGAGGAAGTCAAATTGTCTCTATTTGCAGATGACATGATTGTATATTTAGTAAACCCCATCGTCTCAGCCCAAAATCTCCTTAAGCTGATAAGCAGCTTTAGCAAAGTGTCAGGCTAAAAATCAATGTGCAAAAATAACAAGTATTCCTGTACACCAATAACAGACAAGCAGCCAATTCATGAGTGAACTCACATTCACAATTGCTAAAAAGAAAATAAAACACCTAGCTATACAAGTAACAAGGGATGTGAAGGACCTCTTCAAGGAGAACCACAAACCCCTGCTTAGGCAATAAGAGAAGACACAAGCAGATGGAAAAACATTCCATGCTCATGGTTAGAAAGAATCAATACTGTGAAAATGGCCATACTACCCAAAGTAATTTATAGATTAAGTGCTTTCCCCATGAAGCTACCATTGACTTTCTTCACAGAACTGGAAAAATCCACCTTAAATTTCATGTAGAACCAGAAAAGAGCCCACATAGCCAAGACAATCCTAACCAAAAATAAAATAAAGCTGGAGGCATCACACTACCTGACTTCAAGCTATACTATAAGGCTACAGTAATCAAAACAACATGGTACTGGTACCAAAACAGATATAGACCAATGGAACAGAACAGAGGTCTCAGAAATCACGCCACACATCTACAACCATCTGATTTTTGACAAACCTGACAAAAACAAGCAAAGCGGAAAGGATTCCCCATTTAGTTAACTGGTGTTGGGAATACTGGCTTGCCATATGCAGAAAGCTGAGACTGGATCCCTTCCTTATACCTTATACAAAACTAACTCCAGATGGATTAAAGACTTAAACATAAGACCTAACACCATAAAAACCCTAGAAGAAAACCTAGGCAATACCATTCAGGACATAGGCATGCGCAAGGACTTCATGACTGAAACACCAAAAGCAATGGCAAAAAAAAGCCGAAATAGACAAATGGGATCTAATTAAAACAAAGATCTTCTGCACAGCAAAAGAGTGAACAGGGAACCTGAAAAGTGGGAGAAAAATATTTGCAATCTACCCATTTGACAAAGGGCTAATATCCAGAATCTACAAATAACTTAAACAAATTTACAAGGAAAAAACAACCTCATCAAAAAGTGGGAAAAGGATATGAACAGACACTTCTTAAAAGAAGACATTTTATGGAGCAAACAAACATGAAAAAAAGCTCCTTATCACTGGTCATTAGAGAAATTTAAATCAAAACCACATTGAGATGCTATCTCACACGAGTTAGAATGACGATCATTAAAAAATCAGGAGACAACAGATGCTGGAGAGGATGTGGAGAGATAGGAACACTTTTACACTATTGGTGGGAGTGTAAGTTCAACCATTGTGGAAGACAGTTTGGCAATTCCTCAAGGATCTAGAACTAGAAATACCATTTACCCAGCAATCCCATTACTGGGTGTATACCCAAAGGATTATAAAACATTCTGTTATAAAGACACATGCACACATTTGCTTATTGAGGCACTTTTCACAGTAGCAAAGACTTGGAACCAACCCAAATGCCCACCAGTGGTAGACTGGGTAAAGAAAATGTGGCACATATACACCATGGAATACTATGCAGCCCTAAAAATGGATGAGTTCATGCCCTTTGCAGGGACATGGATGAATCTGGGAATCATTATTCTCAGCAAACTGACACAAGAACAGAAAACCAAACACCTCATGTTCTCACTCATAGGTGGGAGTTGAACAATGAGAACACATGGACACAGGGAGGGGAACATCACACACTGGGGCCTGTTCAGGGTGGGGGGATAGGGGAGGAATAGCAGGAGGTAGGGAGATAGTGGAGGGATAGCATTAGGAGAAATACCTAATGTACATGACAGGGCGATGGGTGCAGCAAACCACCATGGCACATGTATATCTATGTAACAAACCTGCACCTTCTGCACATGTACCCCAGAACTTAAAGTATAATAATTTTAAAAAGACAGTATTTGGTCTTTTGGATTCCATATCTTTCAAATTATCATTTGTTATATTCTATTTTCCATGACTAGTCCCCCTTTATATATTTATTATAATTAAATTTTGAAGAAAAATAAAAAAAGTTATCTCCACATATTTATCTCCCTTTTAGCCTATAACTGGGATCTGTTAGAAATAGAGGTAGAATAATTTTAGGCCTTAATGTTTTAATATTAGAGAACATGGTCTTATAGCATGTAATTTAAAAAATACTACAAAGGGAAGATTGGAAAGAGGTTTCAGAAACACACACACACACACACACACACGAAGCACAAGAAACACAGGTAAAGACGAAAGTACTTTTCTCCAGCTGTTTCAGTGTTATTAGAATACTTCCTTTTCTGTTTCCTACTTTCAGAATATTTAAGATTGGTTTTAACTGATATTTCATTTCCTTGAATCAGACCAACCTTGCAGCTGTTTAAGGTCTTAAGGTATCTAGGGTGTGTGTGACTTTGCCCCTCCCTTTTCTCTCTGGGATACAGAGGTGAACACATTGGTCTGAAGGTAATTAGTTTTTTCTTTTCTATGTGATTTTAGTATGTTATCAGGAATTATCACTGCCTTTTGAACATATAATTAGCTTTGCAGTAGTCTATTCTGTGTTATGAAACAAACTACCTGCTCCTATTTTAAAATTTTAAAATTTATTTTTGAAATAAAAGCTTATATTTTTCTTGAATTCTAAAGATTTTCAGAGGGAAGAACTTATAAATTTGAGAGATTTACATTAGAACTTTGGATGGATGTGTCCATTTGCCAGCATATTATCTGAATATTATTTGCTTAGAAAGGCTGTTTGATTGCCTTATATTTTTCTCTGAGAAAAGAAAGCAATCTGATTTCTCAGATTTCTCAGTGACTGCCAGTTACTTTAAGAATTCATTTTCTTTTTTTTTATTACCATAATTTAGGTTATGGGGTACATGTACAGATCATGCAGGATTGTTGCATAGGTACACGCATGGCAGTGTGGTTTGCTGCCTCCATCCCCCCATCTCCTATCTCTGACATTTCTCCCCATGTTATCCCTCCCCAACCTCCCCACCCCCTGCTGTCCCTCCCCTATCCCACCCCAACAGACCCCAGTGTGTGATGCTTCCCTCCCTGTGTCCGTGTGCTCTCATTGTTCAACACCCACCTCTGAGTGAGAGCATGCAGTATTTGATTTTCTGTTCTTGTGTCAGTTTGCTTAGAATGATGGTTTTCAGATACATCCATGTCCATACAAAGGACATGAACTCATCGTTTTTTATGGCTGCATAGTATTCCATGGTGTATATGTTCTACATTTTCCTTGTCCAGTCTATCATCGATGGGCATTTGGGTTGGTTCCAAGTCTTTGCTATTGTAAACAGTTCCGCAGTGAACATATGTGTGCATGTGTCTTTATAATAGATCAATTTATAATCCTTTGGGTATATACCCACAAATGGAGTTGCTGGGTCAAATAGAATTTCTATTTCTAGGTCCTTGATAAATTGGCACACCATCTTCCACAATGGCAGAACTAATTTACACTCCCACCAACAGTGTAAAAGTGTTCCTATTACTCCACATCCTCTCCAGCATCTGTTGTCTCCAGATTTTTTAATGATAGCTATTCTGACTGGCATGAGATGGTATTTCAGTGTGGTTTTGGTTTGCATTTCTCTAATGACCAGTGATGATGAGCATTTTTTTCATATGTTTTTTGGCCTCATATATGTCCTCTTTTGAAAAGTGTCTGTTCATATCCTTCGCCCACTTTTGAATGGGTTTGTTTTTTTTCTTGTATATCTCTTTTAGTTCTTTTTAGATTCTGGACATTAACACTTTGTCAGATGGATAGATTGCAAAATTTTTTTCCCATTCCATTGGTTGCTGGTTCACTATAATGATTGTTTCTTTTGCGATACAGAAGCTCTGGAGTTTAATTAGATCTCATTTGTCTATTTTGGCTTTTGTTGCCAATGCTTTTGGTGTTTTAGTCATGAAGTCTTTGCCTATGCCTGTGTCCTGAATGGTTTTGCCTAGGTTTTCTTCTAGGGTTTTTTTGGTGTTACTTCTTATATTTAAATCTTTAATCCATTTGGAGTTCATTTTTGTATTTATTCATTCTAAGATGTAGATGTTGAATATAGTATGATAAAGCCAATGTGGTCGTAGGAGGAAATGAGAACAGGGCTTAGAAAGAAGATTGTTATACTCATAAGTTCCAGAAGGTCAGTACATGCCATTCAGGTCCACAGGGGAAGCACTAGGTTTTGGTCAGGTGGTAGAAGACAGGTGTGAGGGAGAATCTAGGCTCCAGCCTTTACTAGGGTTTCTGAGAGAAAGACAAGGTGGGGCGAAATAAACACTTGGTGTTTGCTTAGTATAAATAATTCCTGTGGAACTTGGGCTATAGGAGTGATCGCTAAGTGCCTTGTACCTGCCTTAAGATCATCTAGGACAGGGGAACTACTGGCTTGATGTGTGAGAGTAACACATCATAAGGGAGAGTTTGGGTCTATAAACTTGGGAGGGGCAGACTTGCATATGAAGCATGTGCTCCAGGCTCAGCCCTTTGCTATCTCTAATAATTGGCTAGCAATGAGAGGCGCAGTCTCTCCACCCTTACAGTCTCCTCCCAGCAAGCTTTTTAAGAGGCCTAAACATCATAGAATACATAAAATGAAGTTAGAAGACCTAGTTCTAGTCTAGTCCATGAAACACTGGTCATTAATTTTATTCATGGGTATTGGATTCCTTATGGTTATCATGAAAATGAAAATATCTGTCTTACTTTATTGGACTGATGAAGACCAAATGAGTTAACATTGTGAAAAAGCTTTGATGATTATAAATTTAGTGTATAAATAGTGACCCTAAGGATTATTAAATCCAAGGTAACCTTGTAGTACATGAAAGAAAGAACTCCTCAGAATACAACTGATTCTTGTTTAACCAAAACAACTCATTGAGCAGGAC
This sequence comes from Sapajus apella, assembly GCF_009761245.1. Lineage (NCBI taxonomy): Eukaryota > Metazoa > Chordata > Mammalia > Primates > Cebidae > Sapajus > Sapajus apella. Next base: position 45,370,303 of record NW_022436948.1, read on the forward strand.
ACGTAGTTATAAAATTTTTCCATCCATCTCTTTGTAATCCATCTGTCCACTCCTTGATCCAAAAACAAGCTCACAAAATGACCATAGACTGAAGCTCTTTGTTTCACTCATATAGATCATGAAAACAGAAATAATTTGCAGTATTTTCTCCCATGCAGACATGCATATTACTTGATTTGCTTTATTTAGCTCTTTTCTACATTATAAATTTATATTTTTTGTAAGTCCTTAATTTTTTTCTTAAAAAGCATACATATGATTGAGGAGTTGTAATGATTTGGGTTCATTACCTATTATGTAAAAGCTAGCAGCTGACAGAAGTGACTAATAGCAAAATTAATGGCAGGTTTAATAATATACTTTATCTTGTAATTTGTACATTTACCAGGTTTATGTACATCTAAGAATTTCACATTTGGATAATAAATAATGTTTGTTTTAAATAGAGGTAGGAACTGTAAGTGGGACAGAGCTAAAGTTGCCTAAAAGTATATGCATATAGTTTAGTTTTATAAATTAATTCTATTGACTTTCCTCCCTCTTGCTTATTGAATTTTTAAATTCTTTATGGTTCAAGTCCAGTGTGTGCTTCTTGACTGAGCCTTTGAACCACTTCAGTTCATGGGTGTTGTTCTTTGAACATTTACTATATTTACTATATAAAATATTAGATTGTTACACTCAAACCTAGACTATCAATTAGGTTTTCATAATTTATTACCTTAAATGTATTATAAAAAATATAAATAAGTCCAATGGAAGCAAACTTTTTGTCATCTTTCTTCACTTTCCTCATAGGACTTACATATACTCTAAATTCTCTAAATATTGATAATTGCTAATTAGCACAGGATGTGTAGAGTTGACGAAGTACTTTATGGAGTAATAAAAGACTTTTAAAGTAAATGTTTACACTAACCGCGTAATAATGAAATAAAACATAGGTTTTTAACTCTTTGCTATTAAAGAATAATTGTAGTAATCTTACAGTCCAAATTCAATTATCATCTTTAGACCCTAGGAAGGGAAGCCTCTGCTCTGTGCTAGAGCTTCAGATGGTCTTTTCTAACTACATGCTTCTTCATGAAGATATAGCCTTGAGGGACACGAAGATATGCCACTTACATCTTATAGTTTCTTTCTATACCATAGCGCAGCTCAAGACCTGTGACTTTCTTGCTTAAATGGCCTGAAGTCTACTTTTAGGAGCTTCACAGATTGTTGCTGGGATTCGTCCTCCAATGGCTGTATTGTGACACTGGTGTGCTCAGCCTAAGTTGACTGAAAGACTAAAATGGGCAGCTTTTTGAAACAGGGAAAAAATACAGCTCGTGTATAAGATGCTCATGTATGTTCATATATGTGAAGTTTCTCATGGTCACATATGCAGCATCTCATACACAAGCGGTGAGCTAGAGTCAGGTAAGGGCAGAGTCAGGTAAGGGCAGAGAAGTGGAATTAACCAAGGTGAAGAGCTGGCTCTGTATGGCCACCACATGCTGCCATGGGGTTCTTAGGAGTCCAAGTATTTTAAATATGATCCTGAACTGTCAGATTTTTATGGAAGTATCTTTACAAAGTAGGCTAATACTATGTATTTTTAGTTTGATCTTATTTAAAGGAAGGAACTGCAGACCATTATCTTAAATGGAACAACTGAGACGCAGAAAGACAAATACTGCACGTTCTCATTTGCAAGTGGGAGGTAAATAATGTATACATGTAGATGTAAACTGTGGAATGATAGAAAAATGGAGGCTTGGAAGGGTGAAAGGGGGTGGATGATAATAAATTACTTAATAATGCAATCTACATTGTTCCAGTGGTAGATATACTAAAGCCCTGATTTCACCACTATGCAATATATCAGTATAACAAAATTATAGTTGTATTATATACATTTATACAAGTAAAAAATTTATCATTTAAAAATATTTAGACGTGGTATGTGAGCTGCCACACTCACATTCTTGCCTTGGGACCCCCACTTTTTAGAGACCCTATTTATTTTAATACTTGGAATTATAACTAAAAGGTTATAATGACCCCTTGAAAAGCATGGAGATTGACCTCTGTGTTACTGAAAATCCATGTATAACATTTGACTGTCCATACAAGTTAACTATTAATAGGCTACTGTTGATCAGAAGGCTTTTTGATAACATAAACAGTTGATTAACATGTAGTTTGTATGTTATATATTACGCATACTGTTTTCTTACAATAAAGTAAGCTGGAGAAAGGAAATGTTATTAAGAAAATCATAGCTGGGCATGCTAGCTCATGCCTGTAATCCCAGAAATTTGAGAGGCCAAGGCAGGTGGATCCCCTGAGCTCAGGAGTTTGAGACCAGCCTGAGCAACATGGGAAAAATCCCATCTCTATCAAAGTACAAACAATTTGCCAGGAGTAGTGGTGCATGCCTGTTTTCCCAACTACTTGGGACGCTGAGGGGGGCGAATTTCTTGAGCCTAGGATATGGAGATTGGAGTGATCTGAAATTGTGCCACTTTGTTTCAACCTGAGGAACAGAGTGAGACCGCATCTCAAAAAGAGAAAAGAAAATCGTAAGGAAGAGAAAATATACTTACTATTCATTAAATGGAAGTGGGTTATCATAAAGTGTTCTTCATTCTTGTAGTCTTTATGTTGAGTAGACTGAAGAGAAGGAAGGGTTGGTCTTGCTGTCTCAGAGGTGGCAGAGGCTGAAGAAAATTCACTTGTAAATGGACTTACATAGCTTAAACTTGTATTCAAGGTTCACTTTTATATATAAATGCAATATTTCCAAAAGGAAAAGTATGCCTGAAATGTGATATGATTTCTATATCTACTAATGTTATATTTTATGGCAAATCTCATAGGCTTTTAGATCTATATCAATCTTGAACTTATATTCTTGTTTTCGGGAATTAGTTCCAAATTTGTATATCTGATATGTATTACTTTCTGTATTCTTGAATGAAATGAAATTTACCAGTTTCATCTGTTTGATTGTTTTGGTACCTATGTCTGATTGTCATTTCTTTTATTTGAAGTAAAAGAAGAAATATTATTTTTCATCAAACATGACAAACTTAATGTAAAAAAATGCATCGTTTTGTTACGTGTCCTTATGCACTGGATTGGAGTAGAATCACGTTTCCGATTATCTGTGTATATTTTGGTGCTTCTATATTTCTTGGTTTATATCTGTTCTGATTTAGTGAATACATATATTCTTTTCACTTCAGACCCTTCTCTCCTTTTGAACATCTCCCCAATTGAATGTATTTGTAGATAAGGAAGTGTTATAATTTCATAAATCACTTTTTCAAATAGATTTTCATATTTGAGTAAAGTTAATCTCATATTTTCAGAGAGCTGATTTTTTAACGAACATGGTTAATGCTTTTTACTAATATGAAGCAATGTAGTCTGAAGATATTAAATGTAAGAATTAAAGCAGAATTTACTGGGAATGTAGTTCTTTACTCCTATATGGGAGAGTAAAAATGTAGTAGAGACATTAATAATAATGTATATGCATTCACTGAGAAACAAAATCAGTTCTAATTATAAATTTATTCAAAATAAAAATAATCACTGGATGAGTATTTTAGATTCTCTCTTATGAGTAAAAACATAGATTTTTAAACATTGATTTTGACAGTTTAAACAGTTTTTACTATTATCTTAGTTCACAGTTACATTCAGAATGATCATATTGTGGTTGCAATGAGCTGTGATAGTGCTGGTTTTCCTTTAAGTGTCCTCAGAGAAATGTAAACCCATTATGCATTAGGATGAAAGACATTTAGATGAGTAATTTCATGTATTTTCTCATGAGATTATTGAATCACCCTGATAAACAATGTGTGTATATTGTAAAATTAAATATAGAGTTCAAAGGAACTCATTGTTTTCTCTGGAAAATACCCTCTGGATTTCAAGCAAGAAACTGGCAAAAAATAGTTTTGGATAAAGATTGTGTTTAAGCTTAAATGATGGATAACATAAATTATTCTAGAAGTTTACAGTAGATAATTAAAAGTACTTTGTGTCATAATAGTCCTATATACTGAGGAAAGTAGGCATCCCGTTAGAAGCTATACTAATTGAAATTCAACTGGCCTTGATTTAGTAACTCTCTATAGCCAGTTAAAATGAGAAACCGCAAACAGAACATGTTAAATAATCTTATAAATAACTGAAGTATGCTATCAACCAATAAAACCCTTATTCACTATAGCAAACCATTTGTCATTTTCAGGATACTCTAATAGAAATGATGAACTATGATGACTAGCATGTTTTGCTAAAAATGCTGTAAGGTTACCTGAATGTTTTGCCTGTACTGAAAATTATCAATTATAACTATTCAAATAAAGTGGAGTTATAATCTAAATTTGCAGCATAAAGTATGCAATATTAAATGAATACATATGAACTGATTTCATAGTGCTTAAATATTTTTATTAAATCCCTTAAAGGACAAACAAGGTCTTTCTATTCAGTTAAGTGGCAAACTGATTGTACGTAAACATACAGAAGTGAAAGTAATCCAGTGATCTAGCTCAGAGCAAAAGCCAAAGTGCTTCAAATGCTTATAATAAAGACTTCTGGTTTGACCACTCCCCGACTCTGTTCTTATTACCTAAGGTGCTTTCGGTGCCCACTTTCGCTGTTCCTCAAATACACCTGTATCCTCCTGCCTCCGGTTATTTGTGATTACTGCTTCCTCTTTGCAAGTTTCACTGTCTCATCTCTAAGACAATGCTTAAATGTCACTACGACTCCAGTAAGGCCTTTTCTAGCCCCCCACCTCTTCTTAATCTCCTTGCCCTATTTTTCCCCGTTTTACTTTCTACCATATTATTTAGTTTTACTTGTTTCTACTTTTTAATTGTCTGTCTTCCCTCTAAAGTAAGCTTTGTAAAGGCAGAGAGTTTTTGTTCAGCTAGTTAACGGCAGTATTTAGAGTGTCCAGGGTATGGGAATGCCTGATAAATATTTATTGAATAAGTCTAAGGCCTTATTCATGTCTATTTTCTGTTGAAATAGTCATGTAAATATTTAATTGAATATTGACATAGAAAACATACCACAGTTTGTGGCAAATTGTATATGAGGAAAGATGGGAAAACCAAAGTGCATTTTTTATGTTTCTAGTCGTTTTGATAAGATAATGGATGCTATTTAATGTGCTTCCAGTATGCCAGGAACTATCTAAAGTGCTGTACATATATATATCTAATTTATGCCTTACAACAACCCTGTGAAACAAGTACTATTATCAGCTCCTTTACAGTGAAGAAACTAGAGATTAAATAAAGCTGTCATGCAATTAATGTGTAGGAAGGCAAGATAGGACAGCTGATTCTAGAACTCGTACTTTCAACCAAAGACTCATGGTTAAAATGCTGCTCCATTGTTGCTCTGAATAGCTTCATTTGTATCTTTTTAATTCATTTTTATTTTGGTAAAACAAAAAAAATTGCGAGTAATCATTTCTGTTTAATCACTGTGGTTTAAAATCACTCAGTTACTTTTTTCCCTTTTTTCAGTGGGATGCCATCACTGAAATGGATGAACATAATAGGCCCATTCACACATACCAGGTGTGTAATGTAATGGAACCAAACCAAAACAACTGGCTTCGTACAAACTGGATTTCCCGTGATGCCGCGCAGAAAGTTTATGTGGAAATGAAATTCACACTGAGGGATTGTAACAGCATCCCATGGGTCTTGGGGACTTGCAAAGAAACATTTAATCTGTTTTATATGGAATCAGATGAGTCCCATGGAATTAAATTCAAGCCAAACCAGTATACAAAGATCGACACAATTGCTGCTGATGAGAGTTTTACCCAGATGGATTTGGGTGATCGCATCCTGAAACTCAACACTGAAATTCGTGAGGTGGGGCCTGTAGAAAGGAAAGGATTTTACCTGGCTTTTCAAGACATTGGGGCGTGCATTGCCCTCGTTTCAGTCCGTGTTTTCTACAAGAAGTGTCCCTTCACTGTTCGTAACTTGGCCGTGTTTCCTGATACCATCCCAAGGGTTGATTCCTCCTCTTTGGTTGAAGTACGGGGTTCTTGTGTGAAGAGTGCTGAAGAGCGAGACACTCCTAAACTGTATTGTGGAGCTGATGGAGATTGGCTGGTTCCTCTTGGAAGATGCATCTGCAGTACAGGATTTGAAGAAATTGAGGGTTCTTGCCATGGTAAGAAACAAATATTTAAATATTTTATCTTGCTTTTAAATGATTTAAATTAAAAAAAATTTTTAATAACAAGTACTAATTATACATATTCATGGGCGCATAGTAATGTTTTGATACAATATATGCTGATCAGATCAAGGTAGTTAGTACATCCATCATCTCAAACATTGATCTTTTCAAAATGATGATTTATTAAAAGTGAATGTTGTACATTTATTTTTGAATAATACATTTTTTAGTGGTATTCCTGACAATTAATTGTGAAAGGAATGGATTCATAGTAACTATAAGAAAATTGCTGTTGTTTTTCTCCTTGGAAAGGTGTATGAAAGTGTACCAAAATGCTTTCAGTAAGGTAGTTAAACAATACGAATTGCTGTATTCACTAATTTTTATAAAGGAAAGCAGCATCAACAGCAGCAACGAAAAGCACTGAGGTTCAAAATAGTGATTTCCCTGGTGTTCACATTTTTATGGTTTATAGAACTATGACATTTAAAGACAGCAATACTTATTTCTATTATATTCAATAGTAATACTTGAATCATACTTAAATGAAATTATATTTAAATAAATGAGGAATTCATATGTTATTTCAAAAACATATAAGCTAGTTTATATGGATGTTATGTGTGATGTGTTTAATGGTTGAATATTGACCTGATCAGCGGTTAATTAATCCTTTGCTATTATTACATAGAATTTTTCACCATATAACACATTAGCTTTTTATTTTAATAGTAGTATTTGTGTAACATCTAATTGTCAGGAAATATTAACATTACACAATGCTAGTTAAGTTTAGAACTATACCTTTCACACTGTTATAACAATGAGATACCTACAATTTTCAAGATGAAACATTTACTTTTTATGTAATTCATTTTATGAAGGCTTATTACCTAACAAGTATATACATTCAAAATGTTTATATTCCCCCCAAAAAAAGAGCATATATTTGATCATGTTTAGATTTAGGACTCATAATCAAAACACAAATAGAAATAAAATTATTTATTGCTAAATAGTCTTGGGAAATAGTAATGTACTGGAGATATTTCCTGCTTGATGATAACTTCTTTAGAGGGTGTTTTCTATAGCACCAGCTTGAATTTATTGATTTCTTTGTTGATGTTATATTCACATTCATTAAAAAGGATGAGAATAAGAAAAACGTACCTGATGCATATAAGGTGAAGTTTTAAATATATGCGAAGTTTTAAAGGTCTGTTTATAAAACACTTGGGTTCTTTACTCTTGAAAAGTTCACTAGAGCTGCCAGTGATGATTATGTTTTGTAACTGGAGAATATTAATATTTGCATGAGAAGTTTGTAGTATATACTTTACAAAGCATGAATCACCTTTCCTCTGCTTTTAATCATGAAACTATGTTTCATTCAAATTTATTAATAAAGTTTGCCAGTATTGTTTATCAAAATTTTTATTCACTTATAACAAGGATTTATAATGGAGAAGATTAAACCATAAATGATCCTGGAGGGATCTAAATACATTTTACATTGGAAAGTGTATGTTTTAGTTTGTTCTCATACCACCATAAGAACTTCCTGAGACTGGGTAATTTATGAAGGAAAGAGGTTTAAATGGCTCACAGTTCGACAGGCTTAACAGAGAGCACTACTGGAATGCCTCAGGAAACTTACAATCATGGCAGAAGGGGAAACATGCATGTCTTACCCTGGCAGCAGAGGAGAGAGAGAGAGAAGGGGGGAAGTGCCACACACTTTCAAACGAACAGATCTCATAACTCACTATCACAAGAACAGCAAAGAGGAAGTCCACCCTCATGATTCAGTCACTTCCCACCAGTCCCCTCCCCTATAATTTCTAGATGAGATTTGGGTGGAGACGCAGAGCCAAAACATATCAGTACACTAAAGAAAAATTTATACATATGAATAATAGTGAAGTGGAGAAGACAATAAGATCTAAGGAAAAAATGTATTACATATAGTAACCATGTGTTTTTTTGATACAGGCATATAATATGTGTAATAATCACATCAGTTTACCACATTTTAAATTAGGTGGAAGTTAGCCGTTTCTTGCTAAAAATAATGAACTTCTAAAAATATTTAAAGAATTATGTAATAATCTAAGGATTTATATGATTTGCTATTATTAAATATTTGTTTTTCTTTATGGCATTTACTACAGAATTAAAATAACCAACTATGATGGCTAGATTTTTTTTTTTTACTTAATGGGCTTGCTATATGAAATTTTATTTTTAGTTATATGTCTTAAAAATTTCTTCATTAATTTGGCAAAGATGGTTTTGGACAAATGATAAACAGCATCAGTTTATCTACAGCTTCTACTTGTCTGCTTTTATGGCTTGTTATCTTTATTATCTTCTATCTGATTGCAGAAACATGAGAGAGTCAGTACAGAACAATTGTTCATCATCTTGTAGTAGATGGCTGAAATTGGAAGAATTAAGTTTGAGTTGAATGTCTATGGCTTATAAACCTTGAAACCAGGTGTTTAATTTGTAAAGTAGTGGTTATAATCACCTGATGATAAAATACAGGTAAAACGATTAACAAGCAAACAGGCCTGACTCTAATTGAATATAATGAATTGTTATTTACAAACAAAAGGAAAATCAAAGTGAATGTGGCGACTACATTATTTTTAAAGAGATATATATTGCAGTGCTAGCAGTGTTCATTTTAGAGTACTTACTTTTTTGTGTGTTCTTGATGTTTCATGTTGCCCCTTTCTTTCCTCTGATGAGAATTTTATCATTGCTTTTATTGCTATCTATTCATAACTTATCTCACGAAAAAAATCTCTGAATTGCATATAATCAAAGGTCAAACTAATGCAAACGTATATGAAAAAACTGTAGTTCAAGTAGAAATGTGACCACATATATAATGGGAAAAGAAAAAAATGAGTATATCACTATTTTTCTTCTAGTCTATTCTAAAAACAATTAATTAACCTACACAATTTTTTTTTTTTAGAGACATGGTCTTATTCTGTCACCCACCCAGGCTGGAGTGCAATGGTGTGACCGTAACTCATTGCAACCTTGAATTCCTAGGCTCAAGCAATTCTCCTGCCTTAGCCTTCCAAAATGCTGAGATTGCAGGGATGAGCCACTGCTTCCAGCCCCAAACTATTGATATTTTTGAGGATTTACTATTTCTTAATCACTTTCTTAAGTGGTAGAGATAAATATAAATAAGGCATATGTTCCGATTATCTACTACTATGAGACAAAACCACCCAAAATATATAGTCTTAAAATCACAATGATTTATTATTTTTCAGGGCTCAGCTAGGTTGTTCTGCTGTATTACAACATAGTACAATAAACAGAGATCATTCATTTAGCTGAATTCCACTGGAAGCTTGACTGGAGTTGGAATGTCCAAGATAGCCTCTCATCTTCCAGGGCCTTTCTCTGTGTCATTTAGTATCTATCCCAAGCTTTCCTGGAGTGTAGTTGCTGGCTTAAGAGGGAGTTTATTCACATAACCATCTGCAAAATGAGTGTCTGAGGAGACAGCACTGAGAGTGAATACCTGAAATTATATTTATAGGGGACTGCCACCATGGCAACATATTATTTCACAGTCTTCTATCTGGATTCTCCCAATTAATGTCTCTTCATCTTGCACAAAAACCCACACCCTCCCAAAGGTTTGTCCCATTATGACATCATGTTGAACTCCAGAATAGCATATTGAAATCTTTTCCAGATTCAAATGATGTTTCATTGCTGAGATCCCTGTTGATCTGCAGAACTAAGAACCTAAAAGTAAGTTATTGTTCCCTACACCCACAACACACATGGAACAGGGGCAGGATAATTGGAAGATATTCTCCCATTCCAAAAGGCAGGGAACACAACAGTGACTGATCCACTGTGAGTGTGAAGTGCAGCTGGTGTTTTCAGGGTTCCGACTACAGGGGCAGGGAATGTTTTCTATTAGAGCACAGCTCTGCTCCCTGTGATTGGTTCTCTGTCTCTTTTGGCTTTCTTACTAGTATCTCGCCCCTACACTGTTAGTCATCCACTCTAAGAATTGCCCACATGCTGGTTGCTAGTTTCAACAGCTTTTGGAAAACCTCTTTAATTTGATCAACAACATTATGAAGTGCTTTTTTCTCTTCCAAGTTATCACAGGCAGCATTATTGCTAATTGCTCAACACATAACATGTGTTGACCTTTCAATATTCCCAGTAACAATATCTTTACTGGTCTTCCAGCCTCTACTCACAGTCTCCTTGCTATTCTTCAGCCTCTACCATCTGTTCAGTCCCAAAGCAAATACCACAAGTTTTAACTTTTTGTTATGGCAACACCCATATCTTGTACAAATTATTTGCTTATAGTTTCTACAATCTGGAAATCTGGATTGGGTGCAGTGGATCATTCTTTTTCTGTCTTATCTGAGGTCACTTATGCAACTGCAGTTATTTGGAGGTTTAACAGAGCTGCATATCTCTGATGGCTTCACTCACGTATAATGCTTTGTCTGTTATGTTAGAGGCCCTAACATTGTATACTGTCTAAATCCTGGTAACAATTTTAGTATGTTTTATTTCAGGAAATTATTCTAGTTATTTTTTTCTGATACATCAACTATAAGGGGTTACTCACCTTAGCATTCAAGGGATTTCATATACTGGCCTTGCCCTCTTCTTTTCTCACCTCAGCAAGTTATGTCCAGTATTCATTTTTTTTTATAACTTTTGAACAATCCATGTGTTTTTTGTATCTCTTACATTTCTTCATATTTAACCTAGCTGCTTTTGTACCCTTCTTTTTCTGTGATGGCATTTCATTTATTCTTCAATGTCTAACGCAAATGTCATGCCTCTGGGTCTTCACAAAGTTAATATCATTCTCCTCCATGCTACAATTTGTACTAATTATTTGTATATCTGTTTCACTAGGGCTGTCAGATAAAAGAAGTGCACTTAAGAATCACATGGTGTGAGTGATCACAAAGCACTGAGTAGTTAAAGGTACAGCATGTTGGTTCTTCTGTGGAATCCTATGTTTCTTCTCATTTCTGTGAGAAAAGGTAAATTTTCTTGAGCGAGTGTTGTAGCATTTTAGATCTGGAAGGCCTTAGAAAATATTTTTATCCATCATTTTATGAATCAGGACCCTAAATTACTGAGAAAAGAATTTAATTTCCTGGGACCACACAGTAGTATCTACTGTTATATTGAGAATTAAAGTCCAGATATGTCTCAACCTGGCCTTTCTGTGTTTCCCTTCCACCTATCACCGATTCTTTCTCACGCTCTCACTTCCTCATTCCAGACATCCATGCCCTCACTTTGATGTTTAATGTTTTCTTCCTGCCAGAGCCAAAGCACAGGAGCCCTGTTTCTCATTATGAATTAGGCCTGCTCTGCCTTGTATTTCTCTTCAGGAGTCTCATGTGGACATTGCTGGGGCAGGATTTAAGCATCACTTTTGAAATTCATGCTGCTGAGGATGATGAAAAGATATATAGATGTGGATTTATCTGGAACTTTACTTTTAGAGATGATAAACAGGAAAAATTACAGTGAGACTTTAGGGATTTTCATAATTTACTTGAATGAGAACTCTTGGCTATGTAACTAAGACACAGTAAGCTGATTTAAAATAGAATAAATCTGTATCTAGTCATACTCCGTATCTAATGAATGATGTATATTTACTTGCATTTAAATAACATATGACATTTTATCCTAAAAGTTGTACTACTGAATGTTTGACTTTGTGATTCCTTTTTGCATAATATTGTTAAGGTACACCTATATCCAATTTCTGGAAGCCCAAAACAGAGAGGTGGACTCTTATTCTTGCTGTATGAATTAGGCTTAAATAGATAGATGATACTAAGCAAGTTTGCTTAAATTTAAAATCAAACACAAATAATTTGGGTTGCTTTATTATACATAATAATCAGATTTTAGTCTTGTTTCAAATCTCAGCTGACATTTCATAACTATTATAATTTTATTTCATAGTTCTTAAGACTCATATGGGGCATGTTTATATTACAGATTTAACATTGTTTTATTCTACTTAATGTCAGTCTTTTCTAAGGTTTTAAATTTAAAAATAACATTGATTTGCAAATAAGTATACTAATTTACATCAAATTTTCTTTCAGTTTATATGTCTAAGACTATTTTAGCACTTTGGAAGAAATAATTGGAAACAACATGCAAAATTGAATGCAATTTTTGCTTAGTTATGTGAGTTCTGAAGTGGCATGAATCCTTAATAAGCTCATATAAACATTAATTTAGGATAAATCGCATTAAGGTAGTGGTACTTGTACTTAGAGATATTAGTTTGTGTTTAAAATTTCAGACCTTCTGAGAAAATATACATATACATGTATATATATATATTGCAATATATATATATATACACATATACACACATATATACACACATATATATTGCAATAAAGCCTTCTTTAAGCCTGTAGGCATCACACAGTATAACTTAACAAAATAATATTTGTCTGTGAAAATTAAAATTCTGAAACACTGGGAATATTTAAAAACCTCTCTTCTGTCTAGAAATACGCTTTAAAATTTTTTTTCTAGTAGTGCATTAAAATTCAGGATGAAAGGATGGTGGTAATTTTCAGACCACTGCATTATTGTTCACAGAGGTGAATGGGATATACAGGGCCTTTAGTGACATTGTATTGATTCGATCTCTTGAAGAGTGTTGTTATTAAGACTTCATGGCACAGTCCTCTGCTGCAGTTCAGAAACATCTAATGCTGTGTGTTTATGATCTTCTATATAATCATGTTATCAGAGATGACTGTGGAAGCAAAGAGCATAAAGAAATTTGAGATACCGGGATTTGCTGGCATTAAATAAGGGGGTTTGTGGATAGGATGGAAAACTGAAAGGCAAGATTGGGATCAGAAAAAAAGGGCAGATTTATTGGCCCAGGTAGTATTCTCACTTTCCAAAGGTTCTTACACACTAAATATAAACTCTTATATTATAACCTTCAATTCCAAACAAAGCTGCTTTTTCGTGTAGCAATTCCAAACTTTCATCTATCTTGAGAAGTATACGGAATCAAGAAGCCTGAAGAGTCTAAAAATAAAAGGTGTTATTTCCAAGTGAGAAAGAGTAAAGTTGAATAATTACAGGCATACCTCAGACATATTTCAGGTTCAGTTCCAGACCACAGCAATAAAGCAAACATCCCAGTAAAGCAAATCACATGAATATTTTGATTTCCCAGTGAATATAAAAGTTATATTTACACTGTATTATCGTCTATTAAGCTTACAATAATTTTGGCTCTAAAAACAATGTACGTGCTTAATTTAAAAACACCTTATTGCTAAAAAATTGCTAATGATCATCTGAGCCTTCAGCAAGTCATAATCATTTTGCTGGTGGAGAATCTTGCCTCGATATTGATGGCTGCTGACGGATTAGGGTGTCAGTTGCTAACGTTTTTTGTACCTGTGGCAATTTCTTAAGATAGCAAAACAATGAAATCAGCCATATCAGTTGACTCTTTCATGACAGATGTCTCTGTAGCATGGTAGGCTGCTTAATATCATTTTACCCAGAGTAGAACTCTCAAAATTGAAGCCAGTCCTCTCAACCCCTGCTGCTGCTTTATCAACTAAGTTGAAATAATATTCTAAACATTATGCTGTCATTTCAGCAATGTTCACAGCGTTTCTACTGGGAATAGATTCCATCACTTTCTTTGCTCATCCATGAAGGACAACTCCTGATGTTTTCAAGTTTTATCATGACACTGCAGAAATTCATTATATCTTGTCTCTACTTCTGCTTTTTCTCTTGCTGTATCTACAACATCTGCAGTTTTTTTCTCCATTAAAGTCTTGAACCCCTTAATGTCATCCTTGAAGGTAGGTATCAGTTTCTTCCAAACTCCTGATTGTTGATGATTTTACCTTCTTCCATGAATGGTGGATGTTCTTAATGGTATCTAGAATGTTGAATTCTTTCCAGAATATTTTCATTTTACTTTGCATGGATAGATGGGAGGAATCACTATGGCAGCAATGGCCTTAGAAAATATATTTTTTAAGTCATAAGACTTGAAAGTTGACATTTCTCTGAATGATGGATGGAAAATGGATGTCATGCTAGCAGACATAAAAACATTAATTTCCCTGTGTATCTCTATCAGAGCTTTTGGGTGATCAGGTGCATCATCAGTAAGCTGTACTATTTTGAAAACAATCTTATTTTCTGAGCAATAGGTCTCAACAGCAGGCTTAAAATTCTCCATAAACCATACTGTGAACAGACATACTGCCATCAACCTTTGTTGTTCCATTTGTAGAGCATAGGCAGAGTAGATTTACCATAATTCTTACTGGATTTACATTTTCAAAATGTAAATGGGCATTGGCTTCCACTTAAAGTCACAAGCTGCATTAGGTCCTAACAGGAGATTCAGCCTGTCTTTTGAAGCTTTGAAGCCAGGCTATGACTTCTCTCTAGTTATGAAAGTAGTAGATGGCATCTTCTTCCACTATAGGATTGTTTCATCTACATTGAAACTCTAGGTGTGGCCACCTTCATCAGTGATTTTAGCTAGGTCTTCTGGATAACTTACTGCAGCTTCAACATCATCGGCACGTGCTGCTTCACCTTGTGATATTATCTTGTAGAGATGGCTTTTGTGCTTAAGACTTGTGAAGCAACTGCTATTGGCATCCAATTTTTGTTTTGCAGCTTCCTCCCCTCATTTAGCCTTCATGGAATTGAAGAGAGGTGGGATCTTATTCTGGATTAGCCTGTGTCTTAAGGGAGTGTTATGGCTACTTTGACCTTCTGTCCAGATCACTAAAACTCTGCTTATCAACAATAAGGCTGATTTGCTTTGTTATTCATGTGTTACCAGAGTAGCACTTTTTATTCCTTAAAGAAATTTTTATTTGCAGTAACAACTTGGCTAAATCTTTGGTGCGAGAAGCTTAGTTTTCACCTATCTCAGCTTTTGAGGCCTTCTTCACTAAGTTTAATCATTTTTAACTTGATTTTAAGAAGAAAAAGTGCATCTCTTCTTTTCACTTGACCATTTAGAGGCCGTTGTAGGGTTATTGGCCTAATTTCATTATGGTTGTGTCTCAGAGACCCAAGGAGACAGGGAGAGAAGGGAGAGTGGCCAGTGAGTGGAGCAGCCAGAACACACAATATTTATTAATTAAGTTTTCTGGCTTATGTGGGTATGGTTTGTGGTTAACCCCCAAAATAGGGTAGGGACATTGAAAATCACTGAGTATGCAAAAATAACGTAAAAAATCGTTGATATCTGTTATGGTGATCTATGGTATAGTATCTATATTACATGTAACAAGTATGGAAAAGTTTGAAATATTGCTAGAATTAACAAAATTACCAAGTGTGATATGGAGATATAAAATGAGCACACACTGTTGAAAAAATGGCACCAATTGCCTTGCTTGATGCAAGGTTGCTACATACCTTCAATTTTTAGAAAATGTAGTGTCTGCAAAGTGCAATGAAGTTCAATGAAACAAGACATGCCTATATATTATAGTTTGTTCTTTGTCATGATTTATAAAATAGCTTAAAGTACAAACCTACTTGAAATTATAATTTTAGCAAATTATTTTATACATATTTAATATCAACTTTAGCCCATATTTTATTCTGTTGACTTGAAGACTATAAGTCATATTCCTATAGGGCTGTCCTTAATTAAAAAGTCAAATTTATGTAAATAAATTTACACATATTTCTATGCGAGCATAAATTTATTCATTATCTCTGTACTCTTTCCGGACATGACTTACCTTGTTACCCACTGAAATGACTCCTTTTCATATGAATTCTCCCTAGAATTTTAGTTCTACCTTTTAATCAAATGAAATTAATATGCATATATAGATAGTACTTGGATACATCAAGATATAGTAACAGTTTTTGTACCTTTCATTTTGTCCATCATTATCTCCTTTCTTCTGGGTTCAAAAAGTATGTATTTTGGTAGTTCTTTTGATGAAGTTCTATGAGAGGTTAAGATTTTTATTTAATGGGTATTTAAGAATAGCTTTATTTTTCTCTCCCTCTTCAATGATTGTTTATTTGGTTGTAGAACAGAAGATGACAAAGATTTTTCTTCAACATTCTGAAAATATTATTTTCCTGTTTTTGATAATCTATTATTGCTAACGATCTGCCGACAGTTTAGTTGTCATTTCTTGGGAGATTATGTATAGCTTCTATATTTTTTATTTTTAGATATATCTGATGTTTCTGGGCGTGGTTTTATTTTTTTCCTGCTTTTAATTTTGCATTGTTAACCTGAGAAAGAGAGAGAAAGACAGAGACAGAGAGAGAGAGATTGCTTTCTTTTATTCAGTGTTTCTAGAATTTTTATGAAATATGTTTGTTGGAAACTTTCAAATTATTCTCTTTGTCTCTGAACTAATTTTTTCAATACTTAATCTCAGCAATAATATCCAGGTTTAGAATTTTCACTTTGACTAAGCATAGGTAAGAGTTTTTCTCATCTATTGAGGTATCTTTATCTTCATTAGTTTTAGCTGTTATTTTTCGTTCTTTTTGTTTCATTTCTGCCTACTGTGTTCCATAATTCTCTTCCTCTTATATGGATGTTATTTTATTCTTGATAGATTTTAAAGTCCCCTTCTAATAGATTTGGATCAAATTAATCTGATTTTTTAGTGTGTTGCCTATATTTCTAAGCATTTGTGTCTATTGTGTACTTTGGAATTGCAGGCTGACTTGTCTGGAAATTTTATATTTTATCTGATTTCTGTTTCTGTACCATTGGTTTTTTATTTGAAGAGTTTGTGTTTATACCAACCCAGTTCCCTAGGCCGTAATTAGAGAAAAATGTAAAGGCCATAATAAATTTCCCAAATAATTCAAATTAGTATTTCTTGTGGACCGGTAGCTCTGCTTTATACAATAATTCAGGGATCCCGACTTCTTGCTTTTAGTAAAGCAGACATCTCTTAAAGCCTTGTAGTTGTCTGTATCCAGCTCAGAGAAGGGAGGAGACCTGTGTTCTTCTTAATAAACTCGTATTTGAAGAGTCACGTATCATTTCTTATTACATACCAACAATGACAACAGTATATGGCCACACAACTGCAAATAGTGGGAGGTTCTATTAAATGTTGTTCCTAGCTCAGTAGTCACTTTCCACAAATAATTCTCTGCCACATAGAAGAGGAAGACCAAATTTTTCTAGACACTTGTTCATCTCTACAACAGTCTGTCACTTCACTAACAAAATATAGATATTCATCCTCATGTATCTGATAATGCAGTTTTCTCCATCAAGCTCAAATAATCCCTGAACCCCTTAAATGGATGAGCATAACACAGGCTGTCAGAGTTGATTAGCCACCAATAACTACATCGGAAATGGTCATGGATCGCAAAGATAGTGGAGCTGAAAGTCATTGAGAACAGTGACACACACCATTTAATCAGTGTTTATATCTTTTGGAGAGCTTCACACTGCCTACCCAAAAAGATTTTCCTATTTCTTTTCCTTCCAGCTTTCAACCCAGCTAATTATTGCCTGAACTCATCTGTTTCTGAAAATAATAATATATGGTTAAATGTACCAAGTGGCAACCAACACAAAGAAATCATAGCTCTTGACCAGACTTCCAAGTTATTGCATATCAACATTTTACCAAAACTATTACTATTGTATAATATAGATTTTCGTCTATCCATAGCCTCCTGTTACACATCACCTGTCTCCTGATCGCTAAGTCAATGTCACTTATTTTAGTGTTTTGTTGTGGGTCTATTCCAATTAAGGTGTATGTATAAACACACACACACACACACATACACAGAGAGAGAGAGAGAGAATGCAATATATATATATGTAGCTACACACATATATAGCCATGTATATGTTTACACACACATATATATATATAGCTATATATGTGTGTATATGTTAGAGTTAAAATATTATTTAAAAGCTGAGGTAACAGATAAAAGTTTCAAAGTCAGGAGCCTTAATATGTAGAAGTTAATTTTTCATTCATGTTACAGCCTAAGGTTTGCTTGTTGTTGAGGGCTTTCCATCATACACAAAATAAGAGAACTGTGCATTTTCTTTCTCAAGCTCCGTTGTCACCTGTAGATTTGTTGTTACCCATATCCAATGAGTGGAGCATGTATGTATCCAAGAAAGGGAGCATATATAGTACACAAGTGCTTTTTAAAAGACTTGCCATAGAAATGACATATATGTAATCAACAAGCTAAATGTTTTTAGTGTAAGCTTAAATATTGTCATGTCAAATAATTAAAATAATTAGGATTTTTCTTTTTTGAACAGTAGACAGGTAGTAAGCTAAGATACATACATACCTGTGTGTATATATTAGCAATCTAGATTACATTTGGGGCCTGATTTTTAGATTTTTAGCTGTGTCTTCTCTGGCCACAAAAGGCAAGACATTTCTTTAGATCCTTCCTGAATCGCTAGTTCTCTGAGGATATTTTGATCTGAAAGTTTAAAGCAGGAAACTTTTTACTTTTTTTTCTGTAAACTCTCCAGCCCAGTCAGAACTTGCCATACATATATGTAGATATATGTGTGCATTTGTGTGTTTGTATGTATATGTGTCTGTGTTTCATAAAACCAGACATAAACCAAACTAAATATGCCAAATTTGACATAAATTTATTTTTTAATTCAAACCTTTTTCACTTTATATAGAAATAAATATTCAACTATTTTGAAGAAAGTGTGATTATTTTCGTATAGTAACTACAAATAGCAACCGGGAACATTTGTGACAAACCTCCTGCAATAATAATTCATAAATTGTTTGAAGAATAATATATCTACTATAAATACATTTAAGTTGTTTATTTTTATTTAAGATATCTTGTAGCCCTTTGTAAGGAAATCATCCTGGCGTGGACATAAGCTCAGATATACCTTATGATGATACCAGAGGACATTATTAATATTTTTGAGTCCTTTGAGACAGTAACTTACAAAAATTTAAGAAATGGTGTTCTCATTCATTTGACCTTTTTAGGAAGTAATACTTTTTTTTTGTACTCAGTTTTTTCTTCCTTTCAACATATAATACTAATAATTGAAAATTTGACTTTTATAAATAGCTCTCAATTATGATATTATAAAAATGTCTGTTAAGTTATTGTTTTCAATTTGAACTTACTACAGACTATTTTTTTAGAATGAGTATCAGTAAATAAGGAATATAGCATTACTGGAAATGGTAGTCTCACTTTCACAGGGAACTTTAGAGTAGTGGTAAATTTAAAGGGATGGAGATGCCCAGTTTCAAGTTACTCTATGCAAGGACTATCACCATGAAAAGAAGCATCCTGTACCAACAATAAACGGGAAGTTTGGGACCATAAAAATAAGCTCTGCTTTTCTGCTGCAATGGACAGAAAAAAAGCATAAATTATTCCCATTATTTGACAATATCGAAAGGGACTGCCATAAAAAGTATTGAAAACCTCTCGAAAGATGGAAACACTTGTTGGACAGAGATAAACAACTGTTGTCTTGGGTAGAATTCTTTAAGATCATAGTATAGTTGGTCTTTTTCAAAAAATGACTAATATTCTCATTTTTTGATTTATTTCTGTTCTTTTTAAATGTTAACTACTCTTCAGAATTATGTTTTACCCCTTCATAATTAAGGAGCCTATATTCTTTATCTCTGTGTTTACTAGCCACAATTTTTAATAAAATTGAATGTAAAAGCTGTGTTAATTTGTAAAACATTGAAGATTCTCTATTAAGTTAATAATTGCATTATGACCGGGAGCACTTTCCTCTTGAAGCCTAATTTTATGTGGGTACATTTATATACGTATTGCTATTATGAACTAATTCACCATGGAGAGGAAATATTAATATTATATACATGTAATTTTTAAAATTACCCCATAGAATAAATAGCATACATTACTTATGCAAATATTTTTTATTCATGAGGGTTGTTTTATTTTTAGAAATTCTCCTTCACCTATTGAGGTGACCATAAAATTTTTCTATTTGATAATTCATGAGATATGTTATATTTAATATGTTAGTAATATAAAATATTTTATAAACATTTTATAAAATATATATTATTTTATAAACATACAATATGTTAATAATATAAAAATATATGTTAATAATATATTTCCTTAGATGACCAATCTTTGATTTAATAAGGTTATTTGGCCTTGAAGGATTGTTACCTTAATGTTGATTTCTATGTATTTTCTTTCATTTATTAAAAGTTGGAATAAGGAGATTTTATTCAATACTATGAAATATGAATATTTTTGAGAGACATAAAGAATATGATAGTTATATATACCATATTCTTAGATGAAAATATTAAATATTTGGAAAATTTAAAACGTTAGAGTTGTAAACAAGTCAGACTCAAAATTCTTATTGTTTTTGCTACTTTGAACTCAGCAAAAATCATGCTCATTTATGTATAAAATAACAAATGCATTACAATGTAAAGGAATATTTAAAAAGAATAATAAACTAGAAGAGTATTCCTAGCAGACATTAAAATGTATTTGAAGGAATATATTTAAAATGCATGGTATTGACTTCCAAAGAGAAATATTCATCAATGTTATCAAGAGGTTAAAAATAGACTAAATTACAAGAAGTAGTAAAATGGTGAAATTGAGATTATTAATTAATGGGGACAATTAGATAGATTGTTTATGTTGTAGGGGTTGATATTGGGGAGGGAAAGAAATAATCACTTGGGTGTAGGGCCTGTATTGCAATTACTTTTCTTTTTTCTTTTCTTTCTTTCTTTCTTTTTTTTTTTTTTTGAGATGGAGTTTCACTCTTCTCACCCAGGCTGGGGTGCAATGACACCATCTCGCCTCACTGCAACCTCTGCCTCTTGGGTTCAAGCAATTCTCCTGCCTCAGGCTCCTGAGGAGCTGGGATTACAGGTGCACAGCAATATGCCCAGCTAATATATTTCGTTGTTTGTATTTTATTATACTTTAAGTTCTGAGGTACATGTGCAGATTGTGTAGGTTTGTTACATAGGTGTACTCCTGTCATGGTGATGGTTTACCGCATCCATTGCCCCATCATATACATTAGGTATTTCTCTTAATGCTATCCTTCCCCCATCCCCCCACCCCCTGCTGTTCTTCCTCTAGTCCCTCACCCCCCCAGGCCCTAGTGTGTGACATTCCCCTCCCTGTGTCCATGTATTCTCATTGTTCAACACCCACTTATGAGTGAGAACACGTGGTGTTTGGTTTTCTGCTCTTGTGTCAGTTTGCTGAGAATGGTGGTTTCCAGTTTCATCCACGTCCCAGCAAAGGACATGAACTCATCCTTTATATGGCTGCATAGTATTCCGTGGTGTGTATGTGTCACATTTTCTTTATCCAGTCTATGACTGATGGGCATTTAGGTTAGTTACAAGTCTTTGCTATTGTGAACAGTGCCACAATAAACATACATATGCATGGGTCTTTATAATTCCAGTAATGTGATTGCTGGGTCAAATGGTATTTCTATTCCCAGATCCTTAAGGAATTGCCACACTGTCTTCCACTGGTTGAATTAATTACACTCCCACCAGCGGTGTAAAAGCATTCCTATTTCTCTACATCCTCTCCAGCGTCTGTTGTCTCCTGATTTTTTAATGATCACCATTCTAACTGGCATGAGGCGGTATCTCATTTTGGTTTTGATTTGCATTTCTCTAGTGACCAGTGATGAGGAGCTTTTTTTCTTATGTTTGTTGGCTGCATAAAACTGTCTTCTTTTGAAAAATGTCTGTTCATGTCCTTGGCCCACTTTTTGATGGGGTTGTATTTTCTTGTAAATTTCTTTAAGTTCTCCGTAGATTCTGGATATTAGCCCATGTCAGATGGGTAGATTGCAAAACTTTTTCCCATTCTGTTGGTTGCTGGTTCACTCTATTGATAGTTTCCTTTGCTGTGCAGAAGCTCTTAAGTTTAATTAGATCCCATTTGTCTATTTTGGCTTTTGTTGCCATTGCTTTTGGTGTTTTAGTCATGAAGTCCTTGCCCATGCCTGTGTCCTGAATGGTATTGCCTAGGTTTTCTTCTAGAGTTTTTATGGTGTTAGGCCTAATGTTTAAATCTTTAATCCATCTGGAGTCAATTTTTGTATAAGGTGTAAGGAGGGTATCCAGTTTCAGCTTTCTGCTTATGGCTAGCCAGTTTTCCCAACACCATTTATTAAATAGGGAATCCTTTCCCCATTGCTTGTTTTTGTCACGTTTGTCAAAGATCAGATGGTTGTGGTTGTGTGGCGTGATTTCTGAGGCCTCTGTTCTGTTCCATTGGCCTATATCTCTGTTTTGGTACCAGTACCATGCTGTTTTGATTACTGTAGCCTTGTAATATCATTTGAAGTCAGGTAGCATGATGCCTCCAGCTTTGTTTTTGCTTTTTGTTTTTTTTTTTCCCTTAGGATTGTCTTGGCTATGGGAGCTTTTGAAGCCCTATATGAAGCTTAAGGTATTTTTTTCCAATTCTATGAAGAAAGTCATTGGTAGATTGATGGGGGTAGCATTGAATCTATAAATTACTTTGGGCAGTATGGCCATTTTCCTGATAGTGATTCTTCCTAACCATGAGCCTGGAATGTTTTCCATCTGTTTGTGTCCTTTCTTATTTCCTTGAGCAGTGGTTTGTAGTTCTCATTAAAGAGGTCCTTCACATCCCTTGTTAGTTGTTTACTTTGGTATTTTATTCTCTTTGTAGCAATTGTGAATGGGAGTTCATTCTTGATTTGGCTTTCATGTCTGTTATTGCTGCATATGAATGCTTGTGGTTTTTGCACATTGATTTTGTATCCTGAGACTTTGCTGAAGTTGCTTATCAGCTTAAGGAGATTTTGGGCTGAGACAATGGGGTTTTCTAAGTATACAATCATGTCATCTGCAAACATGGACAATTTTATGTCCTCTCTTCCTATTCGAATACACTTTATTTCTTTTCTTGCCTGATGGCCCTAGCCAGAACTTCCAATACTGTGTTGAACAGGAGTTGAGACAGAGGGAATTCTTGTCTTGTGCCAGTTTTCAAAGGGAATGCTTCCAGTTTTTGCCCATTCACTATGATATTGGCTGTGGATTTGTCATAAATAGATCTTATTATTTTGAGATATGATCCATCGATACCTAGTTTATTGAGAGATTTTAGCATAAAGAGCTGTTGAGTATTGTCAAAGGCCTTCTCTGCATCTATGGAGATAATAATATGTTTTAATTTTTTGTTCTGTTTATGTGATGGATTACGTTTACAGATTTGCAGATGTTGAATCAGCCTTACATCCCAGGGATGAAGCTGACTTGATCATGATGGATAAGCTTTTTGATGTGCTGTTGGATTCAGTTTGCCAGTATTTTATTGAAGATTTTTGCATCATTGTTCATTATGGATATTGGCCTGAAATTTTCTTTTTTAGTTGTATCTCTGCCAGGCTTTGGTATCAGGATGATGTTGGTCTCATAAAATGAGTTAGGGAGGATTCCCTCTTTTTGTATTTTTGGAATAGTTTTAGAAGGAATGTACCAGCTCCTCTTTGTACCCCTGGTAGAATTCAGCTGTGAACCTGTCTGATCCTGGGATTTTTTTGCTTCATAGTCTATTAATTGTTGCCTCAACTTCAGACCTTGTTATTGGTCTATTCAGAATTCAACTTCTTCTTGGTTTAGTCTTGGGAAAGTGTAAGTGTCCAAGCATTTATCCATTTCTTGTAGATTTACTGGTTTATTTGCCTAGAGGTGTTTGTAGTAATCTCTGATGTTAGTTTGTATTTCTGTGCGTTAGGTGGTGGTATCTCCTTTATTATGTTTTATTACATCTATTTGAATCTTTTGTCTTTTCTTTTTTAGTAGTCTGTCTAATGGTCTATTTTGTTGATCTTTTCAAAACTCAACTCCTGGATTTATTGATTTTTGAAGGTTTTTTCGTATCTCTCCTTCAATTCTGCTTTGATATTAGTTATCTCGTGCCTTCTGCTGGCCTTTGAGTTTGTTTGATCTTGCTCCTCTAGTTCTTTTAATTGTGATGTTAGGGTGTCAATTTTATATCTTTCCTCACTTCTCTGGTGGGAATTTAGTGCTATAAATTTCCCTCTGGACACTGCTTCAAATGCGACCCAGTGATTCTGGTACATTTTGTCTTTGTTTTCATTGATTTTGAAGAACATCTTTATTTCTACCTTTATTTCATTGTTTATCCAGTAGTCATTCAGGAGCAGGTTGTTTAGTTTCCATGTAGTTGTGTGGTTTTGATTTAGTTTCTCAATCATGAGTTCTACTTTGATTGCACTGTGATCTGAGGGACTGTTTGTTATGATTTCCATTCTTTTGCATTTGGTGAGGAGGGGTTTACCTACAATTATGTTGTCAATTTTAGAATAACTGTGATGTGGTGCTAAGAAGAATGTATATTCTATGGTTTTGGGGTAGAGTGTTCTGTGTAGATGTCTGTTAGGTCCACTTGGTGCAGATCCCAGTTCAAGTCCTGGATATCCTTGTTAATTTTCTGTCTTGTTGATCTGTCTGGTCTTGACAGTGGAGTGTTAAAGTCTCCCAGTGTTATTGTGTGAGAGTCTAAGTCTCTTTGTAGGTCATTAAAAACTTGCTTTATGTATCTGGGTGCTCCTGTATTGGGTGCATATATATTTAGGGGGGTTAGCTCTTCGTGTTGCATTAATCCCTTTACAATTATGTAATGCCCTTCTTTGTCTCTTTTGATCTTTGTTGATTTAAAGTCTGTTTTATCAGAGACTAGGACCGCAACCCCTGCTTTCTTTTGCTCTCCATTTGCTTGGTAAATCTTCCTCCATCCCTTTATTTTGAGCCAAATGTGTCTTTGCACGTGAGATGGGTTTCCTGAATTCATCACACTGATGGGTCTTGACTTTTTGTCCAATTTGCCAGTCTCTGTCTTTTGATTGGGGTATTTAGCCATTTACATTTAAGGTTAATATTGTTATGTGTGAATTTGATCTTGCCATTGATGCTAGCTGGTTGTTTTGACTGTTACTTGAGGCAGTTTCTTCTTAGTGTCGATGGTCTTTATGGTTTGGTATGTTTTTGCAGTGGCTGGTGCTGGTTGTTTCTTTCCATGTTTAGTGCTTCCTTCAAGAAGCAGGTTTGGTGGTGAGGAAATCTCTCAGCAGTTGCTTGTCCATAAAGAATTTTATTTCTCCTTTGTTTATGAAGCTTTGTTTGGCTGGATATGAAATTCTCGGTTGAAAATTCTTTTCTTTAAGGATGTTGAACATTGGCCCCTACTCTCTTCTGGCTTGTAGGGTTTCTGCTGAGAGATCTGTGAGTCTGATGGGTGTCTGTTTGTGGGTAACCCGACCTTCTCTCTGGCTTCCTTTAGCATGTTTTCCTTCATTTCAACCATGGTGAATCTGATTATTTGTGCCTTGGGGCTGCTCTTCTTGAGGAATATCTTTGTGGTATTCTCTGTGTTTCCTAAATTTGAATGTTGGCCTGCCTCGCTAGGTTGGGGAAGTTCTCCTGGATAATATCCTGAGGAGTATTTTCCAACTTGATTTCATTCTCCCCATCACTTTCAGGTACACTGATCAAACATAGATTAGGTCTTTTCATATAATCTTGCATTTATTGGAGGCTTTGTTTATTTCTTTCCACACTTTTTTTTCCTAATCTTGTCTTCTCACTTTGAGTTGATCCTCAGTCTCTGATATCATTTCTTCCACTTGGTTGATTTGGCTATTTTAACTTGTGTATGCTTCACAAAGTTCTCGTGCTGTGTTTTCAGCTCCATCATTTTGTTGGTGTTCTTCTCCACCCTGGTTATTCTCGTTAGCATTTTGTCTAATGTTTTTTAAAGGTTCTTAGTTTCCTTACATCGTGTTAGGACATGCTTGTTTAGCTCGGAGAAGTTTGTTATTACCCACGTGCTGAAGCCTGCTTCTGTCAAGTCATCACACTTCTTCTCCAACCAGTTTTGTTCTCTTGCTAGTGTGGGGTTGTGATGCCTTGGAGGAGAAGAGGCAAAAGCTAGAAGAGGTTCTAGCTTTTGGTGAATTCAGCCTTTTTGCGCTGGTTCCTTCCCATCTTTGTGGATTTATCTACCTTTGGTCTTTGAAGTTGGTGACTTTCGGGTGGAGTTTCTGAGCAGACGTCCTTAATGTTGATGTTGAAGCTATTTCTTTCTGTTTGTTACTTTTCCTTCTAATAGGCCCCTATGCTTCAGGTCTGCTGAAGTTTGCTGGAGGTCCACTCTAGACTCTGCTTGCCTGGGAATCACCCGCAGGGGCTGCAGAACAGCACAGATTGCTGCCTATTCCTTTCTCTGGTAGCTTTGTTCCAAAATGGTATCTGCCAAATGTCAGCCAGAGCTCTCCCGTATGATGTGTCTCCTGGTTAAGATACACGGGGGGCCACGGAGCCACTTGAGGAGGCAGCCCGTCCCTTAACAGAGCTCAAGCACTATGCTAGGGGATCTGTTGCTCCCTTTGGAGCTGCCAGGCAGAGACGTTTAAGTCTGCTGAAGTGGAAACCACAACCACCCTTTTTCCCAGGTGCTCTGTCTCAGGAAGGTGGGGCATTGTAAGTCCCTGGTGGGCTGCTGTCTTTTTTTTCTGAGATGCCCTGCCCAGCAAGAAGGGAATCTACTTGACAGTCTGCCTGCAGAGGCCTTGCTGAGCCGCCATGTTGGGCTCTACCCAGCTGCTGCGTAAACTTTCTAGTGGCTTTGTTTACACAGGCAATGTGGCCAGTGCCACTCGCCCCACCAAGCTCCAACATCCCAGGTCGAGCCTAGGCCACTGTGTGAACTGTGAAAATTTCAAGCCAGTGGATTTTAGCTTGGTGTTGTAGGAGCCAGAGGGAGTCTCTGGTCTGTGGGTTGTGGAGACTGTGGGAAAAAGCATACTATCTGAGCCGAAGTGCCGGAGTTTCTGGAAAAGTCCCTAATGGCTTCCCTTGGCTGGGAGAGTGAGTTCTCCGGCCTCTTGTATCTCCTGTGTGAGGCTTTGCCCCACCCTGCTTCTTCTTGCACACTTTGGGCTATTCCCACTGTCTAAGTAGTCCCAATGAGATGAACCAGGTACCTCAGCTGGAAATGTGGAGATCACTAGTCTTCTGGCATGCTCTCACTGGGAACTGCAGACTGGAGCTGTTCCTATTCAGTCATCTCGGTGAAAGCCAATTTTTATAATTTTAGTAGAGAAGGGGTTTCGCTATGTTGGATTTTAGTTGAGACAGGGTTTCACCATGTTGTCCAGGCTGATCTCAGACTCCTGACCTCAGGTGATCTGCCCAACTCAGCTTCTCAAAGTGCTGGGATTACAGGGTGATTTCTTAACTAAACCCCAGAAGAGTCACCCTCACAATTAAATGTGAGTTGAATGTTAGAAATTAGCATCTATTGTACCTTAGTGGAGAGATCTGTTTGGGGAAAAGAAATCCCACAGAGTTTCTTGTTGCAGTAAAATGAAGCCCAAGGCAGTTATAACAAAATGAAGCTTACTTTTAGGATACAAATTACGATTTTCACGAAAATTTACAACTGTAATGAAACAGTGACTTTTTTTTTAAAATGATTTGCTTTCCTGTTTATTTTTTTTATTTTATTTTTTGTTCTTTATTTCTTCAACAAAATGGGATAAATATACACAACATGCAGGTTTCCTACATAGGTATATGTGTACCTTTGTGGTTTTCTGTACTATTGACACATCCTCTAAATTCCTTCCCCTCTCCCCCCTACCCCAAAATAGGCCCTAGTATGTGTTGTTTCTCTGTCTGTGTCCATGGGTTCTCAATGTTCAACCTCTACTTATGGGTGAGAACATGTGGCGTTTGCATTTCTGTTTCTGTGTTAGTTTGCTGAGGATGAGGGCATCCAGCTTCATCCTTGTCCCTGCAAAGGACATGATCTAATTCCTTTCTTATTGCTGCATAGTATTCCATGGTGTATATATGTACCACATCCTTTATCCAGTCTATCATTGATGGGGATTTGCATTGGTTCCATGTCTTTGCTATTGTAAATAGTGCTGCAATAAACATATGGGTGCCTGTGTCTTTATAGTAGAATGATTTATATTCCCTTGGGTGTATACCCAATAATTGGATTGAAGTCAAATAGTGTTTCTGGTTCTAGATTCCTGAGGAATCACCATGTGTCTTTCACAATGGTTGAACTAATTTACATTCCCATCAACAGTGTAAAAGCATTCCTGTTTCTCCACAGCCTCGCCAGCATCTGTTGTTTCTTGACTTTTGAACAATCGCCATTCTGACTGGCATGAGATAATATCTCATTGTGGTTTTGATTTACATTTCTCTGATGATCAGTGCTGTTAGCTTTTTTTCATATTTTTGTTGAATATAAATTTCTTCTTTTGAGAAGTGTTTGTTTATATCCTATGCCCACTTTTTGATGGGGTTGTCTTTTTCTTGTAAATATGTTTAAGTTCCTTGTAAATTCTGAATATTAGATATTTGTCATATGAGTTGACTGTAAACATTTTCTCCCATTATGTAGGTTTCTTATTCACCCTGATGATAATTTATTTTGCTGTGCAGAAGCTCTTTAGATTAATTAGATCTCATTTGTCAATTTTGGCTTTTGTTGTAATTGCTTTTGGCATTTTTGTCTTGAAGTCTGCCTATGACTTTGTCCTGAAATGTATTGCTTAGGTCTTCTAGGGTTTTTATAGTTTTGGGTTCTGCATTTAAGTATTTATCCATGAGTTAATTTTTGTATAAGTTGTAAAGAAAGGGTCCAGTTTCAGTTTTCTGCATATGACTAGCCAGTTTTCCCAGCACCGTTTAATGAATAGGAAATCCTTTCTCCATTGCTTGTTTTTGTCAGGTTTCTCAAACAGATGATTGTAGATGTGCGGTCTTATTTCTGAGGTCTCTGTTCTGTTCCATTGGTCTATATGTCTGTTTTGATATCAGTACCATGCTGTTTTGGTTACTGTAGTCTCGTAGTATGGTTTGAAGTCAGTCTGGTAGTATGATGCCTCCAGCATCGTTCTTTTTGCTTAGGATGGTCTTGGGTATACCAGGCCTTCTTTGATTCTATATGAAATTTAAAATAGTTTTTTCCCCTAATTTTGTGAAGAATGTCAGTGGTAGTCTGATGTAAATAGCATTGAATCTATAAATTACTTTGGCTAGTATGGCCATTTTCACAATATTGAGTCTTCCTATCTTTGAGGATGGAATGTTTTCTATTTGTCCTCCCTTATTTCCTTGAGAAGTAATTTGTAGTTCTCCTTGAAGAGGTCCTTCACATTCTTTGTTATCTATATTCCTATATATATTATTCCCTTTGTAGTGATTGTGAATGGGAGTTCATTCATGACTTGAGTCTTTGCTTGCCTGTTGATGTAAAGGAATGCTTATGATTTTTGCATGTTTATTTTATATTCTGAGACTTTGATGAGTTATTTATCAGTTCAAGAGGTTTTTGGGCTGAAATGATGGGGTTTTCTAAATATAAAATCATGTCATCTACAAACAGGGTTAACTTGACTTCCTCTCCTCCTATTTGAATACCCTTTATTTCTTTCTCTTGCCTGTTTTCCCTGGCCAGAATTTCCAATACTATGTTAAATAGGCATGGTAAGAGAGAGAATCCTTGTCTTGTATGGATTTTCAAAGGGAATGCTTCCAGTTTTTGCCTATTCAATATGATATTGGCTATTGGATTCTCATAGATAGCTCTTATTATTTTGAGATATGTCCCAGCAATACTAGTTTATTAAATATTTTTAACATAAAGAGATATGTTCCATCAATACCTAGTTTATTAAGAGTTTTTAAAATAAAGAGATGTTAAATTTTATTGAAGGCCTTTTCTGCATCTACTGAGATAGTCGTTAGTTCTGTTTATGTAATAGGTAATGTTTATTGATTTGCATGTGTTGAACCAGCCTTGCATCCCAGGGATGAAGCCGACTTGATCGTGGTAGATATGCTTTTTCATGTGCTGCTAGGTTCAGTTTTCCCCTATTTTATTGAGGATTTTTGCATCGAAGTGCGTCAGGATATTGGCCTGAAGTTTTCTTTTCTTTTTTTTCTTTTTTTTTGGTGTATCTTCCCGGTTTGGGTATCAGGATGTTGTTGGCTTCATAAAATGAGTTAGGGAGGAGTCCCTCCTTTTCAACCGTTGGAATAGTTTCGGAAGGAATGGTACCAGCCCGTCTCTGTATTTCTGGTAGAATTCAGCTGTAAATCTGGTCCTGGGCTTTCTTTTTTGTTGTTGTTGGTAGGCTATTAATTACTGCCTCAATTTCAGACCTTGTTATTAGTCTACTCAGGATTCAGCTTCTTCCTGGTTTAGTCTTAGTAGGGTGTATGCATCCAGGAAGTTTTCCATTTCTACTATATTTTATAGTTTATTTGCATAGAGATGTTTATAGTATTCTCCGATGGTAGTTTGTATTTCTTTGAGGTCAATGGTGATATAAAGCCCTTTGTCATTTTTTATTGTATCAACTTGATTCTTCTCTGTCTTCTTTTTTGTTAGTCTGGCTAGCAGTCTATCTATTTTGTTATTTTTTAAAAAACACAGCTCCTCAATTCATTGATTTTTTTGGGGGAGGTTTTTCGTGTCTATCTCCTTCAATTCTTGTCTGATCTTAGTTATTTCTTGTCTTCTTCTAGCTTTTGGATTAGTTTGTTCTTGCCTCTCTAGCTCTTTTAATTTTGATGTTAAGGTGCTGATTTGAGATCTTTCTAGCTTTCTGATGTGGGCATTTAGTGCTATAAATTTCCCTCTTAACACTGCTTTAGCTGTGTCCCAGAGATTCTGATATGTCGTCTGTTTTCATTGGTTTCAAAGAACTTCTTGATTTCTGCCCTAATTTCATTATTTACCCAGGAGTCATTTAGAAGCAGGTTGCTTAGTTTTCATTAAATTGTGTGGTTTTGAGTGAGTTTCTTAATCCTGATTCTAATTTGATTGCACTGTGATCTAAGTGATTGTTATGATTTCAGTTCTTCTGCATTTGCTGAGGTGTGTTTTACTTCCAATTATATGGCCAATTTTAGAATAAGTTCCATGTGGCACTGAGAGGAATGTATTTTCTGTTGCTTGGGGGTGGAGAGTTCTGTAGATGTCTGTTATGTCCACTTGATCCAGAGCTGAGTTCAAGTCCTAAATATTCTTGTTAACTTCTGTCTTATCTGTCTACTACTGACAGTGGAGTGTTAAAGTTGTCACTATTATTGTGTGGGTAGTATAAATCTCTTTGTAGGTGTATAAGAACTTGTTTTATGAATCTGTGTCCTCCTGTATTGGTTGCATATATATTCAGAATTGTTAGCTCTTCTTTTTGAGTTGTTGCCTTTACCATTACCTCATGCCCTTCTTTATCTTTTTTGATCTTTTTTGGTTTAAAGTCTGTTTTATCAGAGACTAGAATTGCAATCCCTGCTTTTTTTGCTTTCCATTGGCTTGGTAAATTTTTATCCATTTCATTATTTTGAGCCTAGGTGTATGTCTTTGCACATAAGATGGGTCTCCTGAATACAGCACACCAATGGGTCTTGACTGCCTATCCAAATTGCTAGTCTGTGTCTTTTAACTGGGGCATTTAGCCCATTTACATTTAAGTCTAGTATTGTTTATGAATTTTATCCTGCCATCATGATGCTATTTGGTTATTTTGCACACAAGTTGATGCAGTTCCTTCACAGTATCATTGGTCTTTATATTTTGGTGTGTTTTTGTAGTGGCTGGTACTGGTTTTTCCTTTCCTATTTAGTGCTTCTTACAGGACCTCTTGCAGGGAAGGCTGGTAGTAATGAAATCCCTGAGCATTTGCTCATCTGTAAAGGATTTTCTCTCTCTTTCACTTGAGAAACTTAATTTTGCTGGGTATAAAATTCTTGGTTGGAAATTCTTTTCTTTAAGAATGTTGAATATTGGCCTCCCCACTGTCTTCTTGCTTGTAGAGTTTCTGCTGAGAGGTCTGCTATTAGTCTGATGGGTTTCCCTTTGTAGATGAACTGGCCTTTCTCTCTGGCTGCGCTTAACAGTTTTTCCTTCCATTTTGACCTTGAAGAATCTGATGATTACATGTCTTGGGGTTGATCTTCTTGTTGAGTATCTAATGGTATTCTCTGTATTTCTTGAATTTGCATGTTGGTCTGTCTTGCTATGTCGGGGAAGTTCTTGTGGATAATATCCTGAAGTGTGTTTTCCAGCTTGTTTCCATTCTCCATCTCCTTCAGGTACTCCAATCAATCATAGGTTTTGTCTTTTTATGAAGTCACATATTTCTTAGAGGCTTTGTTCATTTCTTTTCGTTCTTTTTTCTCTATTCTTGTCTGCATGTCTTATTTCAGTAAGGTGGTCTTAAACTCTGATAACCTTTCTTCCACTTGGTTGATTTGGCTTCTGACACTTGTGTATGCCTCTCGAAATTCTCATGCTGTGTTTTTCAGCCCTTTTAGGTTGTTTGTGTTCCAGGTACGTAAACCAGTTATTCCAGTTAGCTGTTCCTTTAACCTGTTGTCAGGGTTCTTAGTTTCTTTGCTTTTGATTAGAACATGCTCCTTTACCTTATCATAGGTATTTATCTTCTGAAGCCTGCTTCTCTCAATTTGTCCATCTTATCCTACATCCAGTTCTGTGCCCTTGATGGAGAGACATTGTAATCATTTGTTTGAGAAGAGGTACTCTGGCCTTTTGGGTTTTCAGCATTTTTTCATTGATTCTCATCTTTGTAAGTTTTCCTAGTTTCAGTTTTTGAGGCTGCTGACCTTTGGACAGGATTTTTATGGGGGCCTTTGTGTTGTTGTTGTTGTTGATGCTGTTGTCACTTCCTGCTCATTTGTTTTTCTTTCAGTAGTCAAATCCTTCTTCTGTAGTGCTGCTGCTGTTTGCTGGGGGTTCACTTCAGGCCTTATTCATCTGATTCATTCCCCTGCCTGGAGATATCACTCAAGGAGGCTGGAGAGCAGCAAAGATGGGTTCCTCTTCCTTCTTCTGGGACTCTGACCTCGAGGGACACCAACCTGATGTCAGAAGGAGAACTCCTATATAGGGTGTCTGTCAACCCCCATTGAAGGGTCTCACCCAGTTTGGTGACACGGGGAGCAGGACCTGTTTAATCAAGCACTTTGTCCCTTGGTGGAGAGGGTGTGTTTTGCTGGAGGGAAACCCGCTACTCTGGGCTGTCCCAGAGAAGGTGGCCACCCCTCCCCCTTGGGGCTCAGGCCCAGGGATATCCAAATTCTGTCTCTGATCCTCTGGCTGGAGTTATTGGAGATCCTGCAGGGACGTCCTGCCCACTGAGGAAGGATGGGTCTGGGTTAGACCTGCAGACTGCCATAGCCAGTGTGTTGGGCTATGGGGACAAGTCTTGGGACCAAGCCGTCCAGCCTCCCTGGCTCTAGCAGAAGAAAAGAGCAGCCTGGAGCTATAGCAATGGGTGCCACCCTTCCCCCACCCAGGGATCTTAGCATGTTAGGCAGCTACCAGTCCCAATGCTGCTTGCTGCCCTCTACAAAGGAGCTCAAACGGCTAAGGCAGCAGGCAGCAGGCAGCTGCAGTTGTTACTGGGTGCCCCTCCCTCCAGGTGTTTGGTAGGCTTAAGCAGATTCCAGCTGAGCAGCTGTAAGAATCTGCACATTCCAGAGTTGGGACAGCATGCTTGGGTGGATGGGTTCCTAAGTGGGATCTTCTGATCCATGGGTCCCCTTCCCCTTGTGGCTCTCAGGTAGGCTGCTGCACCACTCTGCTCAAGGCATTATGTTGGTATTAAATATGGGTTTAGGTCAATCAAAGGGTAATTCTAGATTATTTGTAATATCATGTAATAACTATAGCAAGAATTGGCAGACCATAGCCTGATTGCCAAACCCAACCCATTTTTATAAAATGTTTTGGAATACAGCCAAGTCCATTCATTTACATATTGTCTGTGTCTGATTTCAAGCTATAGTAGCAGGGTTGAGTAGCCGTGTTAGACACCATATGGCCTACAAAGCTTAAAATATTTACTGCCTAGTCACTTAAGGATAATATTTGCATACCTCAGCCCTATAGGAAAATTAATGCATACTGGGAAATATAAAGTTATCAAACTTGTTATTTTTTAGTCATATATTAGTGTGTAGCATTTTTGTAATTAAATGTAGAATAAAACCTCTACTGGAAATATTTTCCTCAAAAGGTAGTCATCTTTTTATTAAGTCATTTGTTAAAGCATCTGTGCTAAGGATCCTCTATACATGCAAAAGCATCCAATAGAGGATTTCATACTGATTTAAGAAGCAGAATTTGTTTTTTATTAAATGCAGAAATATCTCAGAGAAGAGATTATATTAGTAAAAAATGTAGGGATGTGTATGTGGGGTGTGTGTGTGTGTGTGTGTGTGTGTGTGTGTTTTCATAAAGGAGTGTTAGTCAAGTGCTTGCTACTGACTTGTAACCAAACTAAGTTTTGGCTACATGCCACCTGAAAAGACAAACACATAAGAAGTAAGGTTTCATGGGAGGAAAGCAGCTTTATTAAAGTGTTGACACCTTGGGAGACAGCCAGACTCAAGTCTCGAAAAGGCATCTTAAATTCCCAGGTTGGGTAAAGGGATTTTAAGGGGAAGGGTTACATGGAAACTGCATACTAGTGTACATGCACGGTCTGCTTGTTGTTTTCCACTGGCCAGTTTGACTAACAGACGATCCAGAGACCTGGCTGGCATCATCTCAGTAGGGGTCAGGTTAGGGATTAATTGCCCAAGTATTTCATCTTGAAAGGGAGAAGATTGGAACTGCCATCTCTACTTCATGTCTGGATTTTTGTACAGTTCACCTTTGGAAATTTAAAGCAAACAGGTAGTTAGATATACATGTATCAGGAGACAGACAAAGGAGGGGTTGTCTTTGGAGTAAGCTAGTAAACTGGCTGTACTGGTTACATTAGGAGACATTTCTCAAGGACTCTCTTGAATACTAGGTAATTCTCTCATTCTACAACATTTAGACTAGCTGCCATGACAGACACCAAAAATGTATTTGTGATTTTTTAAACTTTTATTTCTTTTGCAACTTTTATTTTAGATTCAAGGGATCCATGTACAGGTTCGTTTCGTGGGTGTATTGTTTGACACTAAGGTTTGTGATACCGTCACTCAGATAGTGAACATAGTACTCAATAGTTAGTTTTTCAACGCTTATCCCCCCATCTCTGTCCTCTAGTAGTCTCCAGTGTCTATTGTTGCAATCTTTATGTCCATGAGTACCCAGTATTTAACTCTCACTTATAAGTGATGACATATGCTATTTGGTTTTCTGTTTCTGCATTAATTTTCTTGGGATAATGGCTTTCTGCCTTATCCAGGTTGCAGCAAAAGACATTATTTCTTTCTTTTTGTGGCTATATAGTATTCCATGGTACATATATACCACCTTTTCTTTACCACACAATTGGTGGGCATTTGCGTTGATTCGGTGTGTTTGATATTGTGAATCATGCTGTGATGAACATACAAGTGTGTGCCTTTTTGGTAGAGCGATTGATTTGAAATATATATATATACACACACACACACACACACACACACACACACACCCCCAGTAATGGGATTGTTGGGTCAAATGGTATCCACAGTGGCTGAACTAATTTACATTCCCACCAACAGTATATAAGTTTTCCCTCTGCAGCATCACCAGCATCTGTTTTTGCATTTTTTTTTTTTTTTGAGACAGAATCTCACTCTGTCACCCAGGCTGGAGTGCATTGGCATGATGATGGCTCACAGTAGCCTTGACGTCCCCAGCTCTGGGCTCAGATGATCCTCCATTCAGCCTCTGTGGTAATTGGAACTACAGTTGTGCGCCACCATGCCCAACTAATTATATATATATATAAACATAATTAGCTTTCTATGCATGTGTGTGTGTGTGTGTGTGTGTGTATTTTTTTAATAAACTGGGTTTTCTCATGCTGCCCAGGCTGGTCTCAAACTTCTGCACTTAAGCAATCTACCCACCTCGGCCTCTCAAAATACTGGGATTACAGGCATGAGCCACCACACTGGACTTCTTGTGCTTTTGACTTTTTAATTTTAGACCTTTTGACTGATTTCAAATGGTATCTTGTTATTGTTTTGATTTGCATTTCTCTCATAATTAGTGATGTGGAACATTTTTTCATATGTTTGCTGCCTACTTATATGTCTTTTGAGAAGTATCTGTTATATTTGCCCACTTTTTAATGGATTTGTTTATTTTTGCTTGTTTAATTGTTTTAGTTCTTTACAGATTATGAATATTAGACCATTTTAAGATGCATAGTTTACAAATATACTCTCCCATTCTGTAGGTTGTCTCTTTACCCTATTGATAATTTCTTTTGCTGTGTAGAAGCTCTTTAGTTTAATTAGGCCTCACTTGTCAATTTTTGTTTTTGTTGCAGTTGCTTTTGAGGATTTAGTCATAAATTCTTTCCCAAGCCCAGTATCCAGAATTTTATTTCTTAAGTTTTCTTCTGGATTGTTATAGTTTGAGGTCTTACATAAATGCATTTGTTAAAAAGTATGAGTTAATCTTTGTATAAAAGTATACACAGCATCAAATGATAAATTTAAATTATGTTTTACTTAGAAATTATTTAAAAAAACAAATTTTCTGGGAATCATAGACTACATTTCCAGTATATTCTCATTATTTTCTCCCTACATCTATGTAATATCATGCTTTTAGCAATGCCAGATATGTGTTTAGTAAGGTGTGATGGGGGCATAACAAACATTTACTGCATACCCACTACATCCTGAGGAGCCATGAATTGCCGTTAATTATCACAGTTTCTGTCAAACAATACACAGGTCCTTGGAACAGTACTATTTATAATTGTGCTATTGCTTACATCAAGGGGTGTACACTCACATGGAAGCTGGCCGGAAGGCCTTCCTGCCTGCCTGCCTTCCTGCCTTCCTGCCTTCCTGCCTTCCTGCCTGCCTGCCTTTCTGCCTGCCTTCCCGCCTGCCTGCCTTCCTGCCTGCCTGCCTTCCTGCCTTCCTGCCTTCCTGCCTTCCTGCCTTCCTGCCTGCCTGCCTGCCTGCCTGCCTGCCTGCCTTTCTGCCTGCCTGCCTTCCTGCCTTCCTGCCTGCCTGCCTGCCTGCCTTCCCGCCTGCCTGCCTGCCTGCCTGCCTTCCTGCCTTCCCGCCTTCCTGCCTGCCTGCCTGCCTGCCTTCCTGCCTGCCTGCCTGCCTTCCTTTCTCTCTCCCTCCCTTCCTTATTTCTCCCTTTCTTTCCTCTCTCTCTTCGCCCCTTCACCCACTTACCTCCTTTTCTCCCTACATACTTTCTCCTTTCTCTTTTCCTTTTCCTTTTTCCTCTTTCCCTTTCCCTTTCCTTTCCTTTCCTCTTTCTGCCATGGTATAAATATGCAAAAGTTGTTTGGAGGAAATGGAGAAAATTATTGCTTAATACATCTCTTCTTCCGTTAAAGTTCTTTTTATATGTGTATACTTGGCATTCTTAGGAAAGGACTGTTATGTTGAAACATAAATTAGCAATGCTTGCAGAATTTAATGAGTTGCCTGTGAATGCAAAATATATCATGTAGTAATTCTGTACGTACTAATGAAACATTGAAGAGCTCAGCATTGCATGTGGAATGTTTCTTTAAATGAATATTACTTCAAAGGGATGATGATCAAAGTATTTAAGAAATCCTAAAGGATCAGAAACTCTTTTTTTGAGATAATTTTCCTTAACATGGTAACAATGCATGTTTATTTATTTGCTGTCTGATGGCCATGGAATAGTGGTATTTCATTTAAAAAAGTCTTAATTTTGCTGTGACACACTCTTTTCCCAGAAGATTAGCATATCAAGGTTTGTCTTGTATATTCATAAGCTACATAAAAGTCTTAATTCTAATTGAAACGATGCCTTTAGTAGCTTTAATGAACCCTCCATAGACAAGTAAATTAAACTGAAAATTATTGACAAAAGTTTTATCATTTGAGAAGAAAATAATTACCAAAATCATTGACTCCTCTTGATCAAATTTCACTCCATTGTCATAGAAAATTATAAATTGAAATTAGGAGTAAAGGCTCGTGTTAAGAAAGAAGTAACATACAATAAAGTATTGTAGAAGAAAATCTTACTGGTTGATACAACTTTATACTATAAGAAAAAGCAAGGGAAATCGAAGTTCAGTTGGTAAAATCAATATAAGGCTACACCTTAAAATGATTTTGTCCAGCTCTGTCATTAAGCAGGGCCTATAAGCAGTAGTGAAATGTTCCCCTAAAAACATATGCATGTGTTTGCTTTTCCAGAACGATCAAGGAGTGTTTGGGTTACAGCCAGTTTCTCTTTTTAATACAGGAAAATTATGAGGCCGTGTCTGGACTACCAGTACGATGTCAAACTAAATATGCTTTCAGAATAAAAGAATAAGTGTGGTGAGGGGAAAAACCCATTAAAACTATTCCCATCTTCATTTTTAATATTGAAATTAATATATGTATATGATTAATTAATTAAAATAAGTCATATTTGGGAAAGGCTGTGAGCTCAAAGTGATAATCAAAAGGGCTGCATTAAAACACAAATACAACAGAGTGGCAGCACATCAAGAGACGGGTGGACACTGCTGGTGAGAACAGTGCTGGAGAGCGTGATTCCACATCTAGAAGACACAGCTCCCCACATTTGTGACAAGGCTCCCAGACTCTGAGAGCATTATCAAGTTCACTGGGTGCTCAGAAACAGATAATTTATCTAAAAATTAGAGACAAAAACTTCACTAATAAATGAAGATCTCTGGGTAGTAATGTTTTTAGTTACAAGAAGACATTTAAGGAAAATCAGTGCGTTTACATTCCATTTTAGAATTGTATTGGCTATTTGTTTATTGTCTTTCCTTCTTTACTTGTGCCATTTGGCTAACTTGTAGTTTGTTCATTCTTCCTGAAAAAAAAGAAATCAATAGCTTCATTGGTCAGGTACAGTGGTTCAAGCCTGTAGTCCCAGCACTTTGGGAGGCCAAGGCGGCTGGATCACCTGAGGTTGGGAGTTCAAGGCCAGCCTGACCAACATGGAGAAACCCCATCTCTACTAAAAATTCAGAATTAGCTGGGCATGGTGGTGAGTGGCTGTAATCCCAGCTACTTGGGAGACTGAGGCAAGAGAATCTCTTGAACTCGGTTGGTGGAGGTTGCAGTGAGCCGAGACAGTACCATTGCACTCCAGTGTGAGCAGCAAGAGTGAAACTCTGTCTCAAAAAAAAAAAAAAAAAAAAATATATATATATATATATATGTGTACGTATATGTATATATAAAATATAAAAAGAAAATCCCAAAGTTAGTGAATGAAACATTGAAGAGATGTGTCTTACTATAGCAGCTTGCTGTAGGTATTGGCTGCATTTTTTGTTTGATACTTTGTATATTCAGATAGTTATTTATATAGAAGTTAAATTCTATAAGCTTCTTATAATGAGTTTAAACAATTAATGTGTCTTCCAGCAATACAATCAACACTTCTGATTTTAATTGAAAAATATCTGAATCTTTGGCAATGATTCAAAGCTTTTTCTCTGAATTTCAAAAATTTCAATAGAATCTCTACTTTAAATTTCCACCCTAAAATTCTTGCTGCTTTTAGGATCCTTTGTTAAATTTAATTATAATAATGTGAATGTTCCAATTTAGGAAAAAAGTAAATTAGATATGAAAAGTTCTAATAATATGAATGATTATTATTATCTAATAATAATAATTAGATATGAAGTTGACTAATAATAAATAGTTACTTACATTATAAAATATTTATTTACTTTAAAATAAAATATAAATATTCAGTTAAAATTTAGAGACACAATGAGACTTATTTATAATAGCTCTATTGAATATAATGACAAAATAAACTGTACATTGAAGTGTGCAATTTGGTAAGTTTTGACACATATCTAGAGCTGTGAACCTGTCATTACAACTAAGACAATAGGCATGTCTGTCATTCCCCAATTTTTCCTTATGTACCTATGTAATTCCTTTCTCCTTTCCCTTACTACAGCCAATAACTATGGCTCTATACACTTGTCTCTTTATGTTGGTTAACATTTTCTAGAATTATCACAGGCATTCTACAGTGTTCACTCTTTTGCCTTGCTTCTTTAATTCAACATGATTCTTTTGGCGTTCATATACCTGGATGTATCAGTAGTTCATTACTTTTGTTGCTGAGTAATAAACATTGTTTGGATATGCCACTAGTTGTTTATCCATTCATTTGCTGATGGACATTTTGGTACTATCTTGTTTGGGGCTGTTACAAATATACTTGTGGAGAACATTTACGGAGGAGCAGGGCAGGATGGCCAAATAGTAGCTTTCCATCATCCCACCACCACCACAAGGACACCAGTTTAGCAACTACCTACACAAAATAAGCATCTTCATAAGAACCAAAAATCAGGTGAGAATCCACAGTACCTAGACTTAGTCTCATATCACTGAAAGAGACCCTGGAAGAGGGTGGGAAATTGTCCTGATCCGCTGATGCCACACATTTCCCATCTACTGGAAGTGGCTATGTGGCTCAAAGTGAGAATCTCTGTGCCTGGGAGAGGGGCAGTACAGCAATTGTGAGACATTGCATTGAACTCAGTCGTGCTTTGTGATGGCAGAAAGCAAAACCAAGCTGATCTCAGCTGTTGCCCACCCTCAGAAGGAGTATTTAATCCAGACTTAGCCAAAAGGGAATTGTCCATCCCAGCAGTCACGAATTGAGTTTTGGCAAGCCTCACCACCACAGTCTAAAGTGCTTGGGGGCCCTAAATGAATGAGAAAAGCAGTCTAGGCCCCGGTGACTGAAACTTCTAAGTGAATCTAGGGCTGAAGTTGACTCACAGCCAGTGGACTTACGGGGCAGGTGACCTACTCAGACACCATTTAGGGTAGTTAAGGGAGTGTTCATGCTGCTGAATGTATTGGAGCTCCATTACAGTATGTTATTTGTTTCTTTTCTCTTGCTGATTTTAGGGTCCTTTATTCTTGATCTTTGGGAGTTCAGTTATTAAATTCCTTTAGATAGTCATCTTTGGGTTAAATCTGCTTGGCATTCTATAACCTTCTTGTATTTGGATATTGACATCTTTTACAGGTTGGGATGTTCTTTGTTGTTATCCCTTTGAATAAACTTTCTATGCCAGTCTTTTTCTCTACCTCTTTTTTAAAGCGAATAACTCTTGGATATATTTTTTGAGGCTATAGTCTAGGTCCTGTGGGCATGCTCTACTGTTTTTTATTCCTTTTTTGTCTCCTCTGTGTATTGT
Source organism: Sapajus apella (assembly GCF_009761245.1). Lineage (NCBI taxonomy): Eukaryota > Metazoa > Chordata > Mammalia > Primates > Cebidae > Sapajus > Sapajus apella. Next base: position 45,411,872 of record NW_022436948.1, read on the forward strand.
CAAATAGCCTACCTTCAAGCTTACTAATCCTTCTTCTGCTTGATCAAGTCTGCTAGATGGACTCTGATGCATTCTTCCACCTGTCCATCAGATTTTTCAGCTCCAAACTTTCTGCTTGATTCTTTTAAATTATTTCAATTTCTTTATTAAATTTACCTGATAGAAATTGGAATTTCTTATCTATATTTTTCTGCCTCCCATTTATTTTGGGTCTCTGTTTACATGCATTTTTACTGTTTTATGTTCTTTCAGAGTTTATTAATGCTCTGATCATTTTTCTTAGTATTGATACAAGAATTTTCTAATCTTTTGGGTGCTTCTTCCTGTGGCCTTGGGTAATTTTTTCACACATATGTGCCAATCATCACTTGGTCAAGTACTGTATTCAGGAGGCACTCTACAAATTTGGTTTTTCTCTTTTGCCATCACTTTCCTTTCTAGTAATCTATCTCCTGTGAAGTCTTTCAGTTCATGGCTGGAGCTGCGATTCCATCTATGTCTTCTTAACACAAGAAGACTTTCTGTCTCTTCATTGGTTCCCCCTCACTGTGATGTATCTGGACACTTTCTTTAAGCATAAGTTGGAGCTATATTGAGGCTAATTTCATTTTATTCCTTTCTCTTGGGAATTACATGTTTCTCCCATTTTTTAGTTGTTTCACCAGTGAGTGTATATTTATTGTCTGCTATACCCCTGTGGCCAGACGTCCTGATAGAACAGATTTGATTTATCAGATTTTTAATAAACTAGAGAACATGTATACACACACAATTTATATGTATGTATTATGTTTATTTAAAACCATATACATGGTTATTATATTTTTTGCTTTTCCATGTCTATTATGATTAGTTTGTGATGTTCATATGTAGGTGTCATCATTTGAATCACTGGCCCCGGTTTTTTATTCCTCCTTGTATTCATGCTTTTCCCATGTAACTTTGAAGTTCTTTCCATTAAAGCACACGTGCTTCTCCAGATTCCTTGACTTTGGCCTTAGCAATAGGTTTGTTTGGGCCAATAGAATGGAGTCTAAGTTACAGTGTGCCGGTTCTGAGCCTATGCCTCAAGTAGCCTAGCTTGTTTTTGCTTGCTCCATTATCCCTCTGTCAGCACCGTGAGCCTTCCTGGTGTCTACTGGTGCAGGCTGAGCCCCAAACTGCAGTCAGGGTCGAAGCCAGCCAAGATCTAGAGATTGAAGCAGTTACCCTGCCATGTGCAGGCTGGATCAGATGACCGCAGCAAACTCCAGAAGAAATGAGAGAGATGAAAAATATAGATATATCTGGATCCACTGACAATAATAAGATGAATAATGTATGCAAAAAGTTCACAGGTCAGGTCATTGTAGTGAAGTAACAGGACAACATATCATGTAACTCCGGACAAGTTAGAAAAATAATATTTCTAGGGCAGTCCAGTTTACAAAATACTGAAGTAGACCTGCAGAGTACCTAGGTCTGTTGGAACACAGATAAAGAGTCAAGAAAATGCAGGATGGAGAGCAGAGCTATCACAATGCTAACAAGAATAGAAAGCTAAGAATTGTAGTTGTATGGCCAGCAACAGGGGTCATGACGTGATAAATCCTCTTATCCAGACTGAAGCACAGTCTCTTTGGGTTACCCAAAAAAGGCTTCACAGGAAGAGAGTCCCACTGGTCCAGTATGGTAACTTCTAGCCTTGTGGATAAAAATTTACTTGCTAAAGGAGATTGCAAAATATAGACCCACCTTTAGGTTTATTTTTTACATTGTTTTTATGTAATTTTTATAGATCTCCCTTAAGAGTCTATTCTTTACCCATTTATTATTCCTAATGTTCCATTATTGGAACACTAAGCTTATGGGAGTTATTTATTTCCTACTGCTCAAGGTCATTGCCAAGGTCTGATCAAAAAAAAAAAAAAAGTCCACCTCTGACATAAATGGGTTAAATCATTGTTGATAAAGTGTTTTCTTCATTTTAATGAATTACAACTTATGAAAAACCTTCGGCATAAATATCTAAATATTGTGGTTCCTGTATTACTCTTAGAATGAAAAGACTTGCAGCCAGAGTGGTGAAACAGGTAAGTGAGACTACTTTCTCATCAATTCATCAGCAAGTTGTATAGGCCCTACCTTCAACATGTACCGCAAATCTGTTTCTTACTCTTGATCACTATTAATTTCCTAGGTCAAACTTGGACTGAACAACCTAACAGCTCCACATTGTGTTCCAACTATCCATTCTCCAAGGAGCAGCTGGTCGCATCTTTTATCTTTCTTTTGCTTTGTGTTGTCTTTAAAATAATATCTGAACTTGCAGTCATGGCTCAGGATGACCCGTTTTCCTTCCAGGATCTAGCCCTTGCCTGCCCCTACACCTTCACCTCCAACATTGGCCTCACTTCCTGTGACTGTTACATCATTCATTGTTTAGAACTCTCGAAATATCTTCCTTTAGGGCCTTTGCATTTGTCGCTTCCTCTGTCTTAAATATCTCCCCTTCTGTATAAGTCTTCTAGGGCTGCCATAACAGAATGCCACAGAGATGTATTTTTGCACATTTCTGGAGGTGGAAAGTCAAAGATGAGGGTTATGGGAGGGTCAGTTTCTGGTGGGGATGCTCTTCCTTAGTGGCACAAGGCCATATTCTTGCTATGTCATCACATGGTTTTTCCTTTGTGCTTGTACACTTGTCATGCCTCTTCCTCTTATCAGGCCTGAGCCTTATAACCCAATTTAATCTTAAAAACCTTTGTAAAGGCCCTATCTCAAAATATGTCACATTGGGGGTTAGAGTTTCAACCTCTGCATTTTGGGGACACAAATTAGTCTATATCACTGTGTCTTATCCCTTGCCACTCAGATCATCACATGGCCAATGCCTTTTCATTATTCATTATTCTAATATCAATTCCTCTGAGAGTTCTCCCTCGACTATTGTTTAATCAGTGTATGGTAACTCTACAGGACATGTCTGACTCTGTTCACTCATCACTGAAATTATATACAATCAGAATTGTGTTTGGCACATATGATGAAGCATTGAAAAAACATTTGTTGAATAAATGCTTTCTTCTAATACTGGTTTATGGCCATAACTATTTCTGAATGTGCCATTTCTCAAAGGTAGGCACCTGAGGTTTGTGATCTATGGTGTTATCCAAATAAAACAGAACACAATGTTATTATATTAAGTATACAACTGAATTTAGCAATTGGTGACTTGAGGAGTTACAATGTGTCATTATTTAAACAGGTTATCATATTTTTTTTCAGTAATTACCCCAGGCATATTAAAATGAAACTTCTCCCCTTTTTTCACTAGGTAGCATCTTCTGTGACTCTTATTTGGACAAATGCTATAAGTTTTCATCTATTTGAGTTATTCATTTCATTATTTATTCATTTTAAAATGCCAGTCTCAAATTATACTCAAAGGTTTTTCTACATTTACCATCTGTAATGACAGGTCTTATAGCTTTAAGAGTATTAGGTCGTGGGTGGGCTTCAAGACATCCCTTTTCACTCCTGCTTCTAGAAACCAGCCCCATCTGTGATGTGACAAGAGCGGGCACATGTCTTCTTGATTGGCTCAATCAGATTGCAGTCTTCTTTCCTTGAGTTGTTGTTGCTTCTCAGGCTGACACTTACTCCAGATGTCCTCTGCATGACCGGCCTCCTCGTCCCTATACTTCTGTATGGTCTCTGTGTACTTCCTTTTGAGAATTACATGAGAGGTGTTTCACTTCTTGGATCACTGAAGAGGCAGGTCAAGATTCAACTCCACTTATTTAATCACTTTATTCTTCATCAAAATCCACAAAGACTGATTCTAGCATACATTTTCTTTGTTTTCTGCTTGAATGAGTATTAGCGGGCCAGCCTGAGCACAGCAGCATTATTTATATCCATCACGCCCAAGAGTAATTCATATCCCTGCTTCATCAAATAGGAGGACAAGCTGCTTACTAGAGTTCCTTATCTTAACATCTCTGTCTCTCTATTGATCATTGCTTTGATGCTTGGGCAGCAATAAAGTATCTTTGGATCTAATGCCTCACTAACAGTTTAGACGAGAGAATAGATATGATTTAATAAATGAAGGGGACCTTTTAGGCAAGCCCAAATTTATGAGGGATTCTTTTGACCAAATCTCACTTCACATTGCTCCAAAGGCCATTTTCTCTCATTGCTCAATTTGCTGTGTTGCCCGGGGCCATTAAAACTGGCAAATCCTGATAAAATATTCCTTGAGTTAGATGGACCCAGTTGTTAAACTTTGGGAATTAGGAGTTTAGATTTCTAGAAATAATTAATTTCAACTTGGACTTTTATTACAATTTCTAGGCTATGGGAAAATTCCGATTCAACATTCAGTATCAGTAGCATTTTATAGCCTAATGCAATACAGTAAATATCTCAAGTAAAATGGAGATTTTGTATGAAAACAAATTATACCTTTTCTCTTTCCTCTTTTTATTTTATGAATAGTTGGTCATTTGTACTCTCAAGTGATGTGAGATTAAATTGTGTCAAGTGTTTGATACTTTTCAGTGTTTAATTTCTAATTATTTTGAATATTTAAATGTGTTTTCTATGGAATAATTTAAAGTGTTTTAATTTACATTGTAATTTTGTTTTGTCTTCATATATCTGTTTCAAATTTGAATTCATTTCTCATGAGGGGTTGTCCCTAACCAGAATATTATTTCAATTTCAAGTACTTTATTCTTATTTATTTTTATCTTTATAATTTACCTTCAAAATTTTTTTCCATGTTCTTATTTTGCTACTATATACATTTACTTAGTGATGTGTTAGATATAATATTAGCAAACAAGACTAAAAACTATTATCAGGGAAAATATGTTTTCAACTTTAGTGTATATGACTTTTAGAAGTAAAATGTTAGATTATTTTTTACTATTTTATAATATTTCTTTAAAAACCATTTTCTGTTTATATTCATTTAGATAAAAATCCTCAAATACCTCATTTTGTCTGCTGAAGAATTGTAAAATTCAATTATGCATAGAGACAAATATCACCCTGAGTAAAGAATCATCCATAAGATTAGCAGAATGAATCTACTGCAACATTTACACTTCATACTCTGAAATTGATTTTTATGCATCTTAATGGAAGCAATATTTTGCATTTGAGTACATTACATAGGAAAGTAAAATGTCAAGGCTTATTCCTCACAGAGTTCACAATCTCTGTTTCTGTCTGTTTCTGTATTTTTCTTTTTACTTAGAGGAATTGTTATGAGATGATCTGGTGGTCAGTTCATTTCTCATTCTTTTAGGACAATAATTTGCACATTCAAGTCTTAATACAAATAAATATACCCTGTGTTCCCAGGGGCTATTCTTACTCGATTGAGATCTAGTATCACAGTAGAGCAGTAAATTGAACACAATCTTATTTCTCAAATAGATAACTTTTTACAAATGGCAAAATACATAAATATTTCTGATATGTTTCAATTTTTTGCTTTTATTTGAAACCACTAATGCTCAAATAATGTGTCATTCTCGGTCATGAGAAGCAGTGATAAGGTATGATTAATACGTCTTTATTGTAGTTTGCTATGATTTCATATAAAGAGCATGCCATTTTCTGACTCTCACTAATGTAATGAATAAGTAAATTTTCAGCTTTAGATTTAATGCACATACCCTGACATTTTGTATCTAATTGATCCGAAATAAATTCTAAAGACAGTTAAACACTTTAGATTCTCAAACATGAAGAATTTGAATAAAGCATGAAAGCTGTTCAACCACTACAGTATAGGGGAGATAGCAATACCTATGTCATGAGGTTTTTGTGAGGATTAAATGAGATTATGTACATAGAGGATTTAGTATAGCACTTCTTACCTTATAAGCATTCACCATTATTATGCAACATTTCACTTTTTAAAATAAAAACTAATTTAAAATTCTATTAGGGAAGAGAGAAAGATGGAAAGAGAAATGGGGAGAGAGAGAGAGATTGAGTAAGTGGGATGAATGGAAGAGTTGATTAAAAAACAGTATCTGATATTAGTACTTTGGGTAGAAAACCTTTATATTAGTCCTTTGCCAGATGCATAGTTAGCAAAAATTTTCTCCCATTCTGTAGGTTGTCTGCTCATTCTGTTAACAGTTTCTTTTGTTGTCAGAAACTCTTTAGAGGTTAATTATATTTCATTTGTCAGTATTGGCTTTTGTTGCGATTGCTTTCAGTGTCTTCATGAAATCTTTGCCTGTGTCTGTGTCCTGAATAGTATTGCCTAGGTTGTCTTCCAGGGTTTTCATGATTGGGGTTTTATATTTAAGTCTTTAAACCCCCTTGAGTTAATGTTTGTATGTGCTGTGAGGTAGGGGTCCAGTTTCAGTCTTTTGCATATGGCTAGCCAGTTCTCCCAGCACCATTTATTGAATAGGAAATCCTTGCCTTGTTGCTTGTTTTTATCAGGTTTGTTGAAGGTCAGATAGTAAGTGTGTGGTCTTATTTATGGGTTTTCTGTTCTGTTCCATTGTTCTATGTGTCTGTTTTTCTACCGGTACCATGCTGTTTTCATTACTGGAGCACTGTAGTATAGCTTGACATAGGGTAGTGTGATGCCTCCAGAGTTGTTCTTTTTGCTTTGGATTGCCTTGGCCAATCAGGCTCTTTTTTGGGTTCTATATCAATTTCAGAATAGTTTTTTTTCTAGCTCTGTGAAGAAAGTTAATGATAGTTTAATGGGAATATCATTAAATCTATAAATTACTTTGGGCAATATGACCATGTTAACAATTGATTCTTCCAATCCATGAGCATGGAGTGTTTTTTCATTTGTTTGTGTCATCTCTGATTTCTTTGAGCACTGTTTTGTAGTTCCCCTTGTAGAGATCTTTCACTTCCCTACTTAGCTGTATGCCTAGGTATTTTGTTCTTTCTGTATGTGGCAGTTGTGAGTGGGAAATTATTTGTGACTTGGCTGTCAGTCTAATATCCAGCATCTATAAAAAACTTAAAACAAATTTACAATTTAAAAAAAAAACATAAAAAAGCAGGTCAAGGACCTGAATAGACTCTTTTCAAAAGAAGACATACACGTGGCCAATAATCACATGAAAAAAATCTCAGCATCACCAATCATTCCATTTGACCCAGCAATCCCATTACTGGGTATATACCCAAAGGATTATAAATCGTTCTATTATGAGAAATGCAAATCAAAATTACAAGGAGATACCACCTAACACCAGTCAGAATGGCTACTATTAAAAAGTCAAAACTAACAGATGCTAGTGAGTTGTGGAGAAAAGGGAATGCTTATACACTGCTAGTGAGAGCGTAAAATAGTTCAACCATCGTGGAAGACAGCGTGGTGATTCTTCAGAGACCTAAAGACAGAAGTACCGTTCAACCCAGCAATCCCGTTACTGATTAATATCCAGTGGAATATAAATCATTCTATTATAAATACACATGCATGTGTATGTTCATTGCAGCACTGTTCACAATAGCAAAGACATGGAATCGATCTGAATGCCCATCGTTGATAGACTGGATAAAGAAAATGTGGTACATATATACCACAGAATACTATGTAGTCATAAAAAGGAATGTAATTATGTTCTTTGCAATGATTTTCATGGAGCCGAAGGCCATTATCCTTAGCAAACTATCACAGGAACAAAAAACTAAATACCTCATGTTCTCACTTAGAGGTGGCAGCTAAATTGTGAGAACACATGGAAACGTAGAGGGGAACAACACACACTGGGGCCTCTTAGAGGGTGGAGGGTAAGAGGAGGGAGAGGATCAGAAAACACAACTGAGAGGTACTAGGCTTAATACCTGGGTGAAGCAATAATCTGTACGACAAACCCCTGTGACACAAGTTTACCTATGTAATAAAACTGTGCCTGTAGCCCTAAAATTAAATGTTAAAAAAGAGTAGCCACTGGAAGATAAACCAACTCTAAGGAAGAAAAAAGGAAACAAAATACACTTTTTACAATAGAATGTGTTGATTCTTCTTGAAGAACACTAGTCTCAGTAGAATTTTAGCTATTTTTAGTCCACTAAGAATTGGCATGAATAAACATTAACAGGTTAATGAAGTCTGTCTGAAAATAAATGAATCAAGTTGCTTGTTTAATTGTACGGAAGTCAGACTTTTAATGCTTTATAATGTTCTCAGTTCCTTTTATAACTGTGAGGAAATAGTTTCTGCCTCAGAGTCATACTCCCTTTAAAAAAATGTTTATTTTATTAACATCCCTTTGTGGCCATAACTACTATTAGGTGGTTGGAGTAAATTATCTTACTGATGACCTTTTTCTGTTTCTAATAGTTCTTAATCAAGAGTGATATGCAATTGGGACACAAATTTTCTTCCTTCAGACTTACTCCTAATTCCTGTGTCTTGGTTCCCCACGGTAGAATTATGTGCCTAGAATTCCCTTTAAAACTGTCAGTGGCTGAATTTTCATTTGTTAATGTTTGGCATTTTAAACAACTTGGGCATCATTTAAGAATTTCGATGTTTTGTTTTGAAATTTCAAAAGTGGAAAATAAAGGCATACGGAGGGAAGGATTAACAGTACTTTATCAGACTGTCCAGAATTGATGAAGGAACTGGTTTTATTTATGTAGAGAGGAGCAACCTGAAGACCGATTTAGTAACTAGCTGTATAGGGGGCAGAACTAAATTGCTGCTTTAATTTCCCTGGTAAATTTGTAGAACTTATTTAACCACTTTAAATAATAGTTTCCCCATTTGCAAGATGAAGATAATATTTCTGCTTTATGACTGTTTAAGGAAGATTAAATGAGACAATGTAGATTAAATATTGAATATAGTGACTGGTAATAATGGGAGATCAATAAAAGTGTCTTCCTGTCTCTTGTCTTCTTTAATAGGTGGTACAATCACTATGGATATCAGAATGGGAAGTTATAGCTGTGATTACTTAAAACATTCAGAAACATTCCGTGTTACAGTGGTTAGCTGTAGAATATCCTTTCTCTTTCTTTTCCTCTTTTTAAGGACAAAAATGCAAAATTGTTTTTTTGAGGAACAACTACAATGATCTTCACAATCAAATGTTATTTCTAAAAGAGTTTAAAAAGTAATGGTGATTATTTTTCAGTTTATTAAATCTGGAAAATCATTATTCATGTGCTATTTTTAAATGCTATTTGATTTCAAGATCATGAAAAGATACTATATTTAAAAATTGTGTAAGTGAAATATGCTTTATCATTAATACAGTTAAGAAAATATATTCTTATGGATCATAATAAAATATAAATATATCATTTGATAATTTTTGTGTAATCCTTGATCTGTTAAGTGCTTTTAAGTATAAGCACACCTTTTTGCTTAAGGATGAGCATTCACCTCAGAGTTAATGTATGTCTTCCTTTTTTTTTTAATCATTGTATATAATAGTTTCAAACATTTACAAATAAGTAAATTGAATATTGCAATTTCATAAAGTAAAAATGAAAGTTAGAACATCGATTTAAGTATATCACAATTGGAATTAACATTAACACTTCTTGCACAATAAGAACAAAATTCTAATATGCATGGAGTGTCTTACTCCACATTTTGACTGAATGTAGACAGAAAAGTTAGTATTTATTTTCTTTGTTAAAATACTGAGTTATCTAGATATAAACAATTTGGTAAAAATTATTTTCTAAATTCCATTTTTTCAGTACAGCTTCTAGTAGGATTAAGTTATAAAAATAAAAATAATTATATAATTATATGAAAATTATATATAATTTTTAAAAGTTTAAATCCCCTGTGATGTTTTTAATACATTTATTTTAATAAAGACAGTTTTTAAATTTATTTGAAGATAAATGAGGAAAAGGCCTAAAATAATTTCTGTAAGAGAAATACTAATCCTCAACAAGAACTGTGCTGAAAGAAAAAAGCTAGAAAAAAAAAATGCTAAAGCACAAAATAATACATACAGAATTATACATAAATTTTTAGAAAATGTAAGCTACTATATTCTGACAGAAATCAGACCAGTAGTTAACTGGAGCAGAGTATGTAGGGACAGATGAGTTGCAAAGAGGCAAAGAGACTCATGGGGGTGATAGTATTGTTTGTAACTGTTGTAGTGGTGGTTTCCTCAAAATGAGCAATCAAATTGTTCAGTCATCAAATTGGCTGCACTTTGCAGTAATCATATCATCAAAGTTTATTTAAAGAACAAGAACAATAGTTTCACCTCTTTCGTTTTAAAGTAAATAAAGAAAATACGGAGACACTATTTTTGTTAACCAGTGGATTAAAAAATAAAATGAAAACAAACCAAAAAAAAAAAATAACAATACTGGTATCATTTAAATTTACTATGAAGATGGTGGCAGACTTTTAGATAAGCAATTTGGTGCTGTACCTTCAGGGCCATCAAAAATATCCTTACCCTTTGACATACCAGTTTTGCTATCATGAAATTGTCTAAAGAATGATCCAGAAGGTTAAAGTGATATGCAAACAGACTTTCTTTCCTGAGTGGGTTATTCTGGTAGTTTTTAATCTTAGTCCAGATATTCACCTGTGCAAAAAATATCTTTCGTTTCTCCAAATCAATTGAATCTATTCTTTACCTATTTGCTAAGAAGGTAGAAATTTACCTTGAGTTATTACTGCCGACTTCACCAAATTGTGCCAAGTTGCTGAAGCCTAACTTAATACCTATGAATCAGGGACATTCGTCAAATCATCTGCCATTAGTTTACACTGGACCCCATTCCAGCCTGTACCATTCAGAGGTCTGCTGTCCTTCTACCACTCTCTGAGAAAGGCCATCTTTGGAGAGGATGAGGTACTCTGTATAGCCTATTTGATTTGCCAGGTAGGAATTCCTTTGACGTCTTGCCATCATCCAGAGTTCGAGCTATGGAGCAGGGCGTATGTCCCCACTACTTCTGCAACCCTTTAGTCTCTTAACATTTTGTCCTCCTTTTCCTTGCCCACTAAAGTTCTCCTAACCTCTCTTCCCTTTCCAGAGTATCTACCATAATCTTTTTAGTGAGCTTGGCTACTTCTCAGAACTTGGGTGTAGAGATGTGTGTGGTGCATAAGTATTACCTCATAAATTACCCTGATAAATTTGTTTTAATGATGAGTTTGTAAATCCAAGGAATTAATTAGAAAAGTATCTACTGGATGAAATATTATTGCTAAAATTGAAGAATAGAAGCAGAATACAAAATTGTATTAACTATGAATATGATGTCATAAGAATAATGTATACTATTTGTTAAGATAAATTATGGAAGCCTTTTCATTGCTATAAACTATGCAGTTGTGTGTGTGTGTGTGTGTGTAATTTATTAAGAAAAGTACATGTGTATTACTTAACATGCTACAGTGTGAGTTGGCCAATTTAAATTCAAAGAGTTAAAGAATATTCATTGACCGTAATTGAGGTCATCCTTATTATTCAAGTTTTTCAGGGGAGGAGGGACTAGGAAACTTTGAAGAAAAGTTAAGAAGTTGTTGAAAGTGTCACAGTGCCACAACCAAGGAATACAGGACTCCTGAGGCAGGAGTATTATGCAGAGGCTGCTGGAGACTCGGTACTCTTGGAAAGGCTGTTATGAGATGGCTTACGGTATAACAATTTAAACTTCACTCTGTGTATACTACTTTATTGAAATAGCACTTTTAATCACAATGATGGTACGTAAAAGATTTCTAAGTGTGCACTGATGTTAATCAAATCGTTCTAAGTTGTAGAAAATAACGTAGACAAAATTTAGCCCAGGAAAATTCCCAAGCTAATTTTAGTGATACAGGTTCAGAGGTGGTCAGTCTGTCAGCACAGGTAAGCAATGAAGTAAAACTCTGAATTCATCGCCATGTATATCATGGATCTTTAAGAAAATTCAAGTAAAAGTATTCAAAACAAATAAAGATCACTAGTCAGCAAACAAATGAAAACATTCTGGTTTTACTCATGAAAAGTGGTAGCTATGTGATGGTGTTTGGCTGATAAGAGTATTAGAATGCTGGACATCCATCATCTCTAGAAAATTGCACATATTCTTAACCTAATAACTAGAACAAAAGATGATGATGAATGTCAACTCAGATTTAAAAAGAATTCTTGGCCCCAGCTGAAGTTGCTGTCCTGCCCCGTTCATGCAGCTCGCTGAGGCTTTTCAGCCCAGGGAATATCTTCCGTTCTGTGGATTATAGAGGACTTGGGTGGAGCGCTGTATCTGAACCGAAGTCCCAGATGGGGAGATCCTCCGGTCCTCCGGTCGGTTGCATGCACCTCCGGGGTGGGGCAGTGCTCTGTCTTGCCTCAACTTGCTCTGTCTGATTTATACCCACCGTCCGACCAGACCCACAAAATGAACCTGGTACCTCACTTATAATTGTGGTAACTTGGCTTCTGCATCGCTCACGCTGGGAGCTGCTCTCTGGAGCTACCTCTTATTTGGCCATCTGCTGGTGCTGGGGCTGTCAGCATAAATCTAGGCAGAAGCACTGACTGATGCCAAGAAATCCAAAAAGCAGGTGAGACTGAGCTACCTGCCCCCCCAGAAATAAGGGAAACAACGCAGGGAAACAGCCCAAAAGACAGGATGGTACCCCCCTCCCCCTGCCATGCCGCACAAAGCCCAGTAGCCTAAAATACTCTCACTCCCACCCAGAACATCAGTTAGAGAGTGACCAGCAACAATCAAACTCGGCAGGGGGAAGGGAAGCCACCATTACAGAAGCCAGCCTAATTTTTCTGAGTATAGCTAGTGCTCTACTTACGACCACGATTGGTTCCAACACACCGGTCATAACACGATTTGGTCGTAAGTTCAGTAGGCTATATGTACAGTACTGTGAAATGATGTTATAAAAATCTTTAAGTCATATTTTATCATAATTTTCTTTCATTATTGTTATATATCATAATTTTCTTTGTTCATTTTATGCCATTTGTATCATCTCTACAGCATTTTGTTTCTTATTTTTACATTCATCAGGTTTAAATAAAACACTGCATTACCAGTACAACTGGTTTAATATTTGTAAAACATGCAAAATTACAAAATACAGGTGCATACAAAAATACAAAATACAGGTGTAAAAAATACCATAGGAAACCTTTTCCCAATTGCAAAACATATCAAAATATATAAACATGTATGAAACATTTTATTGGCCCCTGGTGCTTGGCTGCGGATCATTGATGTCGTCATCTGAGGCAGCAGTTGGGGTTACCGGAGTTGGTTTTTTCATAAACATGGTGAGCTTTGTCTGAATTGTATGTTTCTTTTTTTCTTCATAAATTTCACGATACGGATGAAACACATCGTGCGCCGTCCATTCAATCCTTGCAAATTGTTCGATGTTTGGGTCCATTGCTTCAAAATGTATAAGAAGTTTATTCAGTAAAGATAAACCGTCTGATAATCCCTTAGTGGTGAACTTTCTTTCTGGCTCCTCTTCTTTCTCTGCTTCTCTTCTTTCTTCTTCTGCCACTCTTTCTTCTTCCAGTTCGATTAGCCCTTCATTTGTAAGTTCTCCAGATTCTTTGTCTAGCAACTCTTCGACATCTTCCATTTCACACTCCAAAGAAAGGGCTTTAGCGAGTTTTACTATTTTTTCCTGAATCGTTTCAGGTTCATGTTCACTGTCAAATCTGTCAAAATCATTAACATAGCGCTTAACACAATTTTTCCAGATGCCATTCATGCACTTTGTCGTCACAGTCTCCCAGGCGGTAGCGATATTCTTGATACACATCAAAATGTTGTAGTGTTTCCAAAAATCTACAGCGGAGCAGTCGTGGCTAGCGATTGTGATCGTAAAGTCAAATGGTCGTAAGTTGCATAGGTCGTAAGTCGATCAATACCTGTAAATAAAAGACCCAGCAGTTCCACTGACTCTGTGGAACAGAGTGCCTCTGCAGGCAGACAAAGGAAAGGCCGCCTCCCCTAGCAGCTCCCTGAGATCGAAACTATACAAATCCAAGAGATGTGAAGAAACCAGCACAAGAAGAAGGAAACCATCAAAAACCTCTCCCCCACCACGAGATCACAACTCCTCACCAGCAAGGGAACAAAGCAGGATGGAGAATGAATTTGACGAACTGACAGAAGCAGGCTTCATAAGGTGGGTAATAACAAACTTCTCTGAGTTAAAGGAACATGTTCCATCCCAATGCAAAGATACTAAAAACCTCGAAAAATGATTAGATAAAATGCTAACTAGAATATCCAGCTTAGAGAAGAACATAAATGACTTGATGGAGCTGAAAAACATAGCATAAGAACTTCATGAAGCATACACAAGTTTCAATAGCTGAATAGATCAAGCAGAAGAAGGGATATCAGAGATTGAAGATCAACCCAATGAAATGAAACGAGAAGGCAAGAAAAGAGAACAAAGAGTGAAAAGAAATTAACAAAGCCTTCAAGAAATATGGGATTATGTGAAAAGACCTAATCTATGCCTGATCAGTGAACTGGATGATGACAGGGAGAATGAATCAAAGCTGGAAAACACTCTTCAAGATATTATCCAGGAGAACTTCCCCAGCCTAGCGAGGCAGGGCAACATTCAAATACAGGAAATACAGATTGCACCACAATGATGCTCCTCTAGAAGAGCAACGCCAAGGCACATAATCATCAGGTTCACCAGGGTTGAAACAAAGGAGAAAATACTAAGGGCAGCCAGAGAGAAAGGTTGGGTCACCCACAAAGGGAAGCACATCAGATTCACAGTGGATCTCTCAGCAAAAACCCAACAAGCCAGAAGAGAGTGAGGGCCAATATTCAACGTTCTTAAAGAAAATAACTTTCAACCCAGAATTTCATATATAGCCAAACTAAGCTTCATAAGTGATGGAGAAATGAAATCCTTTACAGACAAGCAATTGCTGAGAGATTTTGTCACTACCAGACCTGCTCTACAAGAGCTCCTGAGGGAAGCACTAAACGCAGAAAGGAAAAACCAGTAACAGCCACTGCAAAAAAGAACCAAATGGTAAAGACCAACAATACAATGAAGATATTATGCCAACCAAAGGGCAAAGCAACCAACCAGTAATAAAATGGCAGGATCAGATTCACACCTAACAATATTAACATTAAATGTAAACAGACGAAATGCCCCAATCAAAAGACACAGACTGGCAAATCGGATAAAAAGCCAACAACCATTGGTGTGCTGTATTCAGGAGACCCATCTCATGTGCAGAGACATACATAGACTCAGAATAAAGGGATGAAGAAGATTTACCAAGCAAATGGAGAACAAAAAAAAGCAGGGGTGGCAATCATAGTCTCTGATAAAACAGACTTTAAACAAACAAAAATCAAAAGAGACAAAGAAGGGCATTACATAATGGTAAAAGGATCAATACAAGAAGAGCTAACTATTCTAAACATATATGCACCCAATACAGGAGCACCCAGATACATAAAACAAGCCCTTAATGTCCTACAAAGAGAATTGGACTCCCGCACAATAATAGTGGGAGACTTTAACACTCCACTGTCAATATCAGACAGATCAATGAGATGGGAAACCAACAAGGAAATCCAGGACTTGAATACAGATCTGGACCAAGCAAACTTAATAGACATTTACAGAACTCTTAGCCCCAAATCCACAGAATATACGTTCTTCTCAGCACCAAGTTGCACTTACTCTAAAATTGACCACATAATTGGAAGTAAATCGCTCCTCAGCAAATGCAAAAGAGCGGAAATCATAACAAACAGTCTCTCAGACCACAGTGCAATCAAATTAGAACTCAAGATTAAGAAACTAACTCAAAACTGCACAACTTCATGGAAAATGAACAACTGACTCCTGACTGTAGACTGGATAAACAAGGAAATGAAGGCAGAAATAAAGACATTCTTTGAAACCACTGAGAACGAAGACACAACATACCAGAATCTCTGGGACACATTTAAAGCAATGTCTAGAGGGAAATTCATAGCAATAAATGCCCACATGAGGAGCAAGGAAAGGTATAAAATCGACACTCTATCATCAAAATTGAAAGAGTTAGAGGAAGCAAGATCAAAAAGATCAAAAGCTAGCAGAAGACAAGAAATAACTAAGATCAGAGCAGAACTTAAGCAGATAGAGACACAAAAAACCCTTCAAAAAATCAACAAATCCAGGAGCTGGTTTTTTGAAAAGATCAACAGAAGAGATAGATGGCTAGCCAGACTAATGAAAAAGAAAAGAGACAAGAATCAAATAGATGCAGTAAAGAACGATAAAGGGGACATTACCACCGACTCCACAGAAATACAAACTACCATCAGAGATTACTACAAACAACTCTATACACACACACCAGTAAATCTGGAAGAAATAGATAAATTCCTGGACACTTGCACTCTCCCAAGACTAAATCAGAAAGACGTTGAATCCCTGAATACATCAATAACAAAGGCTGAAGCTGAGGCAGCAATTAATAGCCTACCAACAAAAAAAAGCCCACGTCCAGATGGGTTTACAGCTGAATTCTACAAGACATACAAAGAGGAGCTGGTACCATTCCTTCTATAACTATTCCAAACAATACAAAAAGAGGAAATCCTTCCCAACTCATTTTATGAGACCAACATCATCCTAATACCAAAACCAGGCAGAGACACAACTAAAAAAGAAAACTTTAGGCCAGTATCCATGATGAACATTGATGCAAAAATCTTCAATAAAATACTGACAAACAAAATGCAACAGCAAATCAAAAAGCTTATTCATCATGATCAACTAGGCTTCATCCGGGGGATGCAAGGCTGATTCAACTTACGCAACTCTATAAATGTAATCCATCACAACAACAGAAACAAAGACAAAAACCACATAGTTATCTCAATAGATGCAGAGAAGGCCTTCAAGAAAATTCAACAGACAATTATGCTAAAAACTCTCAATAAACTAGGTATCAATGATACGTATCACAAAATAATAAAAGCTATTTATGACAAACCCACAGCCAATATCATACTGAAAGGGCAAAAACTGGAAGCATTCCCTTTGAAATCTGGTACAAGACAAGGATGCCCTCTCTCACCACTCCTATTCAATACAATAGTGGAAGTCCTAGCCAGAGCAATCAGGCAAGAAAAAGAAATAAAGGGTATTTAGTTAGTAAAAGAGGAAGCCAAATTTATTTGCAGACGACATGATTGTATATTTATAAGACCCCATCGTCTCAGCCCAAAATGTCCTAAAACTGATAAGCAAATTCAGTGAAGTCTCAGGATACAAAATCAATATGCAGAAATCGCAAGCATTTCTATACACCAATAACAGACAAACAGCCAAATCAAAAGTGAACTCCCATTCACAATTGCTTCAAAGAGAATTAAATACCTAGGACACAAACAGATGGAAAAACATTCCATGCTCATGGTTAGGAAGAGTCAACATCGTGAAAATGGCCATAGTGTCCAAAGTAATTTACAGATTCAATGCCATCCTCATCAAGCGACCAATGACCTTCTTCACAGAACTGGAAAAAACCACCTTCAACTTTTATGGAACCAAAAGAAAGCCCAAAGAGCCAAAACAATCCTAAGCAAAAATAACAAAGCTGGAGGCATCATGCTACCTGACTTCAAACTGTACTACAAGGCCACAGTAATCAAAACAGCATGGTACTGGTACCAAAACAGAGACATAGACCAATGGAACAGAATAGAGGCCTCGGAGGCAATGCCACATGTCTGCAACCATCTGATCTTTGACAAACCTGACAAAAACAAGCTATAGGAAAAGGATTCCCTATTTAATAAATGGTGTGGGGAAAACTGGCTAGCAGTGTGCAGAAAGCGAAAACTGGACCCCTTCCTGACACCTTACAGTACAATTAACTCCAGATGGATTAAAGACTTAAACATAAAACCTAACACCATAAAAACTCTAGAAGAAAATCTAGGCAAAACCATTCAGGACACAGGCATATGCAAGGACTTCATGGCTGAAACACCAAAAACAATGACAACAAAAGCCAAAATAGACAAATGCAAGCTAAGTAAACTCCAGAGCCTCTGCACAGCAAAGGAAACAATCATTAGAGCAAACCGGCAACCAACAGAATGGGAAAAAATGTTTGCAATCTACCCGTCAGACAAAGGACTAATATTTAGAATCTACAAAGAAATAAAGCAGATTTGTAAGAACAAACCCATTAAAAGTGGACAGAGGATATGAACAGACACTTTACAAAAGAAGACATATATGAGGCCAACAAACATATGAAATAATGCTCATCATCGTTGGCCATTAGAGAAATGCAAATCAAAACCACATTGAGATACCATCTCACGCCAGTTAGAATGGTGATCCTTAAAAAATATGGAGACAACAGATGCTGGAGAGGATGTGAAGAAATAGAAACACTTTTACACTGTTGGTGGGAGTGTAAATTAGTTCAACCATTGTGGAAGACAGTGTGGTGATTCCTCAAGGACCTAGGAATAGAAATTCCATTTGACCCAGCAATCCCATTACTGGGTGTATACCCCAAAAATTATAAATTGTTCTATTATAAAGACACGTACACACGTATATTCATTGTGGCACTGTTCATAATAGCAAAGACGTGGAACCAACCCCAATGTCCATCAGCAGTAGATTGGATAAAGAAAATGTGGCACATATATACCATGGAATACTACGCAGCCATAAAAAACGATGAGTTTGTGTCCTTCATAGGGACATGGATGAACCTGGAAACCATCATTCTCAGCAAACTGACACAAGAACAGAAAACCAAACACCATATGTTATCACTCTTAGGCGGGTGTTGAACAATTAGAACATGTGGACACAGAGAGAGGAGCATCACACACTGGGGTCAGTGTGGGGGGAGTAGTGGAGCAACAGTCGGGGTGGGGAGGGATAATGTGGGGAGAAATACCAGATACAGGTGATGGGGGGATGAAGGCAGCAAACCACCTTGCCATGTGTGTACCTATGCAACAATCCTGCATGATCTGCACATGTACCCTAGAGCCTAAAGTACAGTAAAAATAAATAAATAAAATAAAAAGAATCCTTACTTGCTAAAATGAGAGACAAATAATAAATTAATATTTATTCTTATGGAAATGACATTGAGTTTCAAGTAGACCATGTATTTGATAAGAGCCTCAAATTAAAGCTGCATAGTTCAAGACTATAAAATGCTGTTATGTCTAATCACCCCCAAAATTATAATACATCTTTTATGAAGTAATGAAAGCTTGATATAAAAATGATACATCAGGCTGTGTTTTTAGAACTCAAATAATATATTCTGAACTAAAACAACAACAACAAAACCTCAGAGTTTGGATTTGAAGGGGTTTACCTTAGTAGTCTGTTTAATTTATCTTTTAAACTTATTGCTAACTGCAATCTGCCCATCTGTGTCACATAATAAAATTTATTCTAAGTCTACAGTCTAATTGGGAATAAAACTTTAGGAACATGGGAACATTAGGTACAAAAAACTTTCTTGACAAGATTTTATTTGACCATTTTTTTTCTCAGCTGATAAATTGATAAATTATTCCAGCTGATAAAAATGATAAGATAGTAATTTTTGGATTACAGTTTCATGTTTCTATGGAAAACAGTTTTGATCGTAGTGATGAATTTTGTACTTTCTGACCTCCAATATGTTGTCAATGTGAACAGATCTGAGTAAACTAAATTCTGATTCTGTTCCTTGGGGAGAGTTTTACAATCTTTGCAATTATCAGTGCTATGGCTGTACATTATCACAACCTCAATATTTTCAGTATTATAGACTTAATATATAAAATGATTTATTGTCCATGAAAACATGATTGTGAGCAGTTTGTTCATCTAATGAATCTCTTTCAATTTCTGTATTGGCAAAATGTGTTCTTTTAAAGGTTGTATCCCCTGCTTAAAGTCTCCTCCAGCAATAAGTTATTTTTTAAAACATCAAGAATTCAGTTGTGTGTGAGCAGATGGCTTTTTGGATTTTCCTTTACCTGATTGCTTAACGTCACCTAGGTTTAGGTATTATTTTTAGCATATTGCCTATACCAGTTGTTTTCAAATTAGCATAAGCAGTCTACTGAAATGAATATGTGCAAGCACACACACATACACACACACAAAGTTTTACTGTTTCTGTGTTCCAGATTGAATTATTCATGGAACTACAATATATAAATCAGTTAGATGGAAAGGTCCTCTTGTACTCTCTTTTGAACTTTCCTGAGACCTCATAGCAATTAAGGCTTCTCACACAGTAGTTTTAAAACTTCCTTTATCGTTATACTGTTTGAGTGGTAAAATTTCTTTTGAACGAAATAAAATGATAGCCATATTTTTACATGCAATAGTTCCAGAATATGCTGGCAAACTTCTAAAAATAATTTAAGGGTAGGTTTAAATCCTATTCCTTCTTTTTAGCACCCTAACTTCGTTTTGCTCTCAGTTAAGATTTAGAGTTTCTCCAAAAATCCTTTTAGAAAAAGGTGAAATTCTGTTAGAAGCACGTGAACTATTTATATAGGGTAGTTATTATGGGCCAAAACCACCCAATTTTCCTGAAAAGAAGTGCACAAGCACTCTAGGAATTTCCACCGTTATTTTATCTTACTCTTGTTAGGTCACGTTTCATCTGTCTTCTTTTTTCTTATGGTATATTAGGAACCTTACCTTTTCTGCAAGTCCCTCACCAGGATGCCTTGCAGATAAAATTTCCCTTTTGTGTAAAATGGGACAGATGAGAAGTAGGTTTTGTTGATACATAACTTAAATAGACACTAGGACTTTTTACATAGTTTCCTTTTACCATTCTTCTTTTTCTCAATATCTCCACAAGTATATTTTGAAACAGTGATATGCCCCTTCTGGTATTGTAAGTATTGTGTTTTCCTTGATTTTTTGCTATTATTTCCTTAATGATAGAATTCTTCCCTACTTATAGTTCTATTTTTGCGATTTTGGCTTTCAACATTATAGGATTTATGTAGCATATTACACATTAGAAAATAATTTTCTTTATATTTTCAACTTCTTAACATGTAAAGATTGGTGTTACTTCATTTATTGCCAGAGAGCTCCACTTCTTGAGTTACCTTGACTTGATAATGTATCTTGGTATATTAGTCACATGATAATGTATCCTAATGTTTCCTTGCTATGATAAAATATATGATAGTGCTTTCATTTAATATTTATTGTATTTCATTAATCAGGATGTTGTGGACTGAATGTATTCCCCAGAAATTCGTATGTGGAAACCAAATCCACAGTGCGATGATATTGGGAGGTGGGACCATTAAGAAGCAATTAGGTCATGAAGAAACGAACCCTCATGAATGGGAGAGGTGGCCCTCAGGAAAGAGGCTCCAAAATCCTTCCCTGTCCCATCTGCCTTGTGAGGATACAGGAAGGTAGTTATTTATGAACAAGGAAGCAGGCCCTCACCAAATACTGAATATGCCAGTACCTTGATCTTGTGCTTCTTAGCCTCCAGAACTGTGAAATATAAATTCTGATTGTTTATAAGCCACCTAGCCTATGATATTTTTGTTACAGCCAAAGCAGATTAAGACAAAGGGTGATTTGAAAAAATAAAGTGTGAATTATGTCATTGATTCTTTAAATCAGTTTCAATCTTGCTCTGTTTTTGGTCCATTCCTATTTTGTAGAAATAGTATTAGGTCACAGAGAGGATTAAATATGAAAACGTTTTCAAAGATTTCAAAGACAGGCATATAATACAACAAATAGCATAACTATTTTTATCTCCATTGTTAATATAGTTATTTTCTTCATGATGAGCAGAGCAAAATGATTATTAAAAACTGAGTTGTGTCTTTTGCATTTTAGTCTTTCTGGTAATTTTCTTACCTAGCTTAAAAAGATGGCATTGGCAGCGAAGTCAGTTGTTTCTTTCTCCCAAGTTGGACATTCTTCTATTTGAGTTTCTTTATATACACAAAGCAGTATTCAGTTCAAAGGAGAAGAGTCCTGGTTTTAAAGTGACAGTCGCGAGCTCTATTCTAGGCAGTACCCTTTTCTGGAGTTTTTCCTTGAACTAATCACTTAACATTTTACACTTACTTTCATCATTATAAAATATGATTAATAATCTTCCTAGATGATTGTAATAATCATTAAATGAAAAGGTATATGTAATGGACATTTTAGATATTCTTCCTGTATTTCGTTACTGAGCAATTGTACCCATCTCTCAGTGATGATTGTTGGCTGCTAATAGTACACAGCTGCTCCCTTCTCTAAAAATTGCCCTTGGCTAGGAGCTACCAGGTTATGTGACCTGCCAACCCCCAGAGAATTCCATGGTCACTGATGGCCTAATATGGGAGATTCAAAAGATCAGAACCCTTCCTTTTCAGATATGCTAACTAGGCAAAATGTTTGTTCATTAAAACAATTAAAACTATTGTTTACTCAGAAGCTGTATTTGAACAAACTAGATGGTGAATTTCTTAACCAAATTTATTAAAGCACTTAATATGTGCCTATTTACTAAGAACAAAATGAAAAGACACACATTGTCCCTGCTTTCAAGGACCTTATATTTCAACGTGGGAATTATACACATGCACACAAATACTAACATACTTATATGCAAATCACATTAACTTTTGGAAATTTATATGACATCTAAAACAGAAGGTAACTAGAAGTCTAAAGTTAGGGTAGTTAAGAAAGACTTCTTTAAATAGATGGCAGTTTGTCTGAAACCTGAACAAATATGAAAGGCTACAAATAAAGTACATCAGCAAAGAGAATATCGTCATGTGCAAAGGCTTTGAGGCAGGGTATATTTGACATTTGCAAGAGAATACTGATGTGTCAGCAGTATAGTGAGTCACAGTGAGTGAGGGAAGAGATAAAGTTGAAAAGAAAGGTAAGTTCACACAAGGCTAAATACCGTACCAGAGAGTTTGGATTTTGTTCTGCATGCAGTGGGAAAACGCTAAAGGAAGTAAATGCTGAGAGCGGAAGGTGATATAATTTGATAAAAGGATAGCAAATCAGAAGAGGAAAGAAAGGAAGCAGGAAACAAGTTAATCCATTGTCACCTACTGGTTGACAGGTCATACTGGACAGAAAGACAGTGACGTAGAAAGGGACGTATTTAAACGATAGTATTGGCAGATGACTCAAGGTGGTAATTCAGGGCATGTAAAGTAATGTTTGCAGGAGAATTGAATGTTAGGTAAAAGGAGAAAATGTGATAAAACAAGGATATGATGGCAAAAGATGGTGAAAAACTAGGAGAAAATGAGTCTCATTGTGAGCGTGTTAAATGTGAAATTGTAGTGAGGCATGTATGTATGTATGTATGTATTTATTTGGAGTGCCAAACATGTTTGGGGATTGCAATTTTTTATTGATACGTAATATATATTTTTAAAACACATGTGATGTGTTGATACATTCATATAATGTACAAATATCAACTCAGGGTAGTTGGGATATCCTTCATGTTAAATATTTATCTTTTCTTTATGCTAGGAACATTCAAATTATTCTCATGTAGCTATACTGAAATGTATAAAACATTATTGTTAACTATAATAACCTTGCTGCTCTTTTTAACATTAGGTCTTATTTCTTTTATCATGGTGTATGTTATCACAGATTAATCAACCCCTCTTCACCCTCTCTCCCCCTATTCTTCCTGGGCTGTGGTAACCATCAGTCTCATCTCTGTCTTCATGAAGTCCAATTTTTACACTTCCAATTATGAGTGAGAACATGCAATATTTGTCTATCTGTGCATGGCTTATTTCACTTAACATACGACCTCCAGTCCCATCCATGTTGCTGTAAATGAAACTATTTTTATATATTTTTATGACTAAATAATATTATATTGTGTATATATGACATATTTTCTTTCTTCATTCATTCACTGATGGGCATGAAGTTGCTTCCATATCTGTACTCAAGCCTGAGCAACAGAGTGAGACTCTGTCTCAAAAAAAAAATATTAGATTAAATTAAATTTGAAAATGAGCAGAGTTTTTAGGGCTAAGGGTGGTAGTCTCATTATACCCCTTTGTCTCTGGCTGTCCTCAGGAATATTTGTCTCTTCAGACACTTGCAGCGCTTCCTTTGGGTTGGGCCATAGACCAGAGACTCTTGTCAGAGAGCCCAGTGGAGAAGCTGGTTGTCTACATCAGTCTTACATTTTTCCAATGTGGAAACTGTGAGTCGGGGGGAAATGTTTCGCCTGCTTGATATCAGGCAGATTGGAGGGAGGAGCATCACAGATACAGAAGTCTGATTTCCTTTCTATGTGCTCAGAGTTCTTTCACTTTTCCGTAGCCCTGGGAACTGTCTGTACTTCAAATTTGACTCTTGGATATTTCTGGTGATAATCAAGGCACTGTATGTTTGATTTTGGTTTTCTGTGCAGGGGATTGAAGCCAGCTTGCTTCCTTGCTACCATTTTTAAACTGGAAAACTTCTGCAGTGATACATTTAAATAAGTTGTACATAACAGCCTAAATGGGCTGGAAATGTTTATCTTATCAACAAGATATGGCAATGTATGTGCTGAGTTAGGGAGGGCAAGAAAACAAGATGGCCTAAGACTCAACATGTAAGTTGGCAATGTATAAGCATGTAGGAAAAAGGAGACTAGAAAGAAAGGGTTAGTAAAAATGACAGAATAGGAAGTATTAAGGAAAAAAACATATTCAACTGTATGGAATGCTGCAAAAATGTGAGTGAAAATGAAATTTGAGAGTAGTTCATAGGAACTGCAATTTATAGAACTCAGATAATTTTAAAGTACAATTTGGAGGGTGGTAGACACAAGCCTGTTGGAGTAGATAAAAGAATGAATGGGAAATGGGAGAAGTAAATTAGCATTCATAGAAAAATTATGTAGAAGAGATAATTAGTTGGAATAGATTATGAGAGTTATGGAACTATTTTTTTAATTGGAAGAAAGTAGAATCTTATGGGTATTTGTATTTTTGTTTGATTTTTTAAATCCCTTAATTTGGGGCATTTTACTTTTAGCTTGTGATTTCAAATATTCTGGAGAAATAAGATGGTTTTGCAATGAATGTTTATGTAAAATTTACATGTATTCGGCAGTAAAGAGTTTGAAAACTAGCAATTGTTTGCTGTAAGTTTACAGCTTTTAATCCGTATGTTTTGTTGCAGCCAAGGGACATTTTGAAGTAAGCTGTTAGGCAGTAAGTCTTGTAGTATAATTGGACACTGAGCACAATGCAGTCTCAAAGTGAGCCTTTGTAACCTTTATACTACTGAGTTCAATAAAACTGCAGAAGGCAACGAAGAAGAAACATGACTTGGAACTGAGAAAAATAATCAAACAACTTAAAACTGGACATATCATCCTGTTGTTTGAGACATGCTATTGACTCCCGAAAGAAAGATTAGTTGTTACAGTGAGCGAGAACCATACCTGCTAGTTATAATAATGATAACAATTTTGCTATTTATTACAAATTCGTACATTTATCAGCAGTTAATTCTTGATGTCCACCTGGAATTATGAATTTAAGCATTCTTAACTCTTCTGCCTTTATTTTAAATAAATTTTAGATGCTTTCTATGTGTGTCTTAAGTCTCAAGTATGGACAGGCACTGAAATATATTCAGCATAAGAGTGACTATTATAAAATGGATTTTCTTATAAGAACTTGGAATTAACACCCTAAGTATAGATCATATTTCATAAAACAAAACAGCTTCATTATATGTGAGAGTTCATATCAAAATGGGTTTTAAAAGTAAGAAACAAAAGATAATAGATCTTTATTAAGGTGTGCAAGCCATTTTCAATTTATCATGGCTGTTGCTCTTAAGGATAGATAAGCTTATTATGAATTGTTCATGCTGTGGGAACTTGAACTCCTTGGAGTGTTTTCAATATTATTATTTCAACTCTCTTTCTCTGATCAATCCAAATTGATTTTAGCATAGCTATAATGATCCAAGCATTCATATTCTTCCTAGAGATGATTTCTGAAATAAAATAATTTCATTCTTTGGTTATGCCAAATTCTTGAGATAATTTATTTCATAATCTGCAATAGCAAAGCAATGATGCAGTTGTTTACCTTGGAGTGAAGAAATTAACCATTTGTCCTTTCCTCTTGCCTGTATTTTATGTATGCCCACAGATTCAAAATTTTATGTATCAGTGGTAAAAAACACTGTTAATTCTGATGTTCAGAATTTAATACTGACACTGTTAAAAGAAATGTAACACCAAACTACCTATTTACTCAAGAATTATAATAACCTTTACCCTTATGCAGACAATATTTTTTATTTTCTTTCTCCCCTAATTACTTATTTCTGCTTTTGCTCATTTATAAAAGTTTGAGGTGAATTAGCATACTGTCTGTAGTTTTTGATTTTCTTTTTTTTTCTTTCCTCTGTATTATGAGTCCTACTCAAAAACAGTGAAATCAATTATTCCACCTCTGCGGGGTCAGTTTTCTCAGCCTTCCTGTGCATTCTCACAGTATTGCAGATACACCTTTTTTTAAGAGCATTTATCCCATATTTTCATATGTAAATTGCCACTTGACTATTTATCCCTTGAAATTAGATATCTTTCCTGGTTTTTGCCCATCCTTGACTTACAGCCTGGAATGGGACTGAAAATTTTGAATCTACTGAACATTATTCTTGGAAGCTCTCTTATAATGCTATAAGGTGAATTCTGTTATTTGGGAGAATTTTACCATGTTATAACTCAGATATAAACCTCCTAGGAAAGGATGTCCTTTCTATGACTGCCTGCTCCAAAATCCACATATTTATGTTTGATTGTATTTCAATCCTGATGTTTGCATTTTTAATTAGTGAGTTGGTACTTTTGTTACCCCATTCTCATGTCACTACAAAAAGACTACCTGAGACTGAGTAATTTATAAAGAAAAGAGGTTTAATTTACTCACAGTTCCTCAGGAAGCATGGCTGGGAGGCCTCAGGAAACTTACAATCATGGCAAAATGTGAAGGGGAAGCAGGCACATCTTATATGGCCAGAGGGAAAAAAAAGAGAGAGTGAAGGGAGAGAGCTACACACTTTTAAACAACTGGGCCTCCTGAGAACTCACTAACATGAGAACCAGAAGAGGAAAATCCTTCTTCATGATACAGTCACCACCCGTTAGGCTCTTTCTCAGTTACAATTCAACATGAGATTTGGGTAGGGACACAAATCCGAACCATGTCAGTACCTGCTACCTCAATAAGACAAACCTAAATGGCCCTGGTCCTAGGTGTCATAGTTATCCAGGGTATAATATCAAAGATCTGGATCACATTCCTGAGGTAGTGTATGATAAAGTTTGTATATTTGTCCCCACCCAAATCTCACATTGAATTGTAATCCTCAGTGCTAGAACTGGGACCTGGTGGGAAGCGACTGGGTCATAGGGTGAATCCCTCATGAATGGCTTAATGCTGTCTTCATGATTGTTTCTATGAGATCTGGTCCTTTAAAAGTGTGCGGCACCTTCTCCCACTCACGCTCTCTCCCTTGCTTCTGCTTTTGCTATGTTGTGTCTGCTTCCCCTTCCATCATGATTTTAAGCTTTCTGAGTCCTCACCAGAGGCTGAGCAGATGCCCGGCATTATGCTTCCTGTACAGCTTGCAGAACTGTGAGCCAATTAAATTTATTTTCTTCATAATCTACCCAGTCTCAGGTATTTCTAACAATGCAAAAATGCCTTAATACTGTGTTGTTCTTATTTCAATTAGCTCAAATTTTTGAAATTTTGAACATTTCACTCTCACCATTGAAGGGGACTGTACCTGTTGCCAGTGTTTGTTGCACATCTCCATGTCTCAGAACTGTCCGTGACTTTGTTTACACAGGTGAGTTCAGAAGCACCTACCCGAGCCTCAGTAATGGTAGATGCCCCTCCACGTCATCGAGCTCCACCGTCCCAGGTAGAGCTCTTTTTTTTTTTTTTTTCTTTTGAGACGGGGTTTCGCTCTTGTTACCCAGGCTGGAGTGCAATGGCACGATCTCGGCTCACCGCAACCTCCGTCTCCTGGGTTCAGGCAATTCTCCTGCCTCATCCTCCTGAGTAGCTGGGATTACAGGCACGCGCCACCATGCTCAGCTAATTTTTTGTATTTTTTAGTAGAGACAGGGTTTCACCATGTTGACCAGGATGGCCTCAATCTCTTGACCTCGTGATCCACCCGCCTCGGCCTCCCAAAGTGCTGGGATTACAGGCTTGAGCCACCGCGCCCGGCCTTTTTTTTTTTTTTTAATTGCATTTTAGGTTGGTGAAGAACATGCAAGATTGTTGCATAGGTACACACATGGCAGCGTGATTTGATGCCTTCCTCCCCTTCACCTGTATCTGGCATTTCTCCTCATGCCATCTCTCCCCAACTCCCCACCCCCTGTTGTCCCTCCCCTGTTTCCCCCCAAGAGACCCCAGATGCTGGAGAGGATGTGGAGAAATAGGAACACTTTTACACTGTTGGTGGGAGTGTAAATTAGTTCAACCATTGTGGAAGACAGTGTGGCGACTCCTCAAGGACCTAGAAATAGAAATTCCATTTGACCCAGCAATCCCATTACTGGGTATATATCCAAAGGATTATAAATCGTTCTACTATAAGGACACGTGCACACGAATGTTCATTGCAGCACTGTTTACAATAGCAAAGACCTGGAACCAACCCAAATGCCCATCGATGATACACTGCACAGGGAAAATGTGGCACATATACACCATTGAATATTATGCAGCCATCAAAAATGATGAGTTTGTGTCCTTTGTAGGGACATGGATGAACCTAGAAACCATCATCCTCAGCAAACTCACACAAGAACAGAAAATCAAACACCGCATGTTCTCTCTCATAGGCGGGTATTGAACAATGAGAACACATGGACACAGGAGGGGGAACATCACACACCAGGTGGAGCTCTTGCCTGCTGTGCTGGCTGTGAGAATTTCAAGCCAATGTATCTTAGCCTGCTGCGTTTCATGGGGATGAGACCTGCTGAGCCAGTTCACTTGGCTCCCTGGCTTCAGTCCCCTTTTTTTTCAGGGGATTGAGTGGTTTTCTCTCGCTGGCATTTCAGGCGCCACGGGGGTATGAGAAACAAACAAAAAACCAAAAAAACTGCTTCAGCTACCGCAGCCACCCAGTTTTGTGTGCTGGTGTTATAGGCAGTGGAAAGAATCTCCTGGTCTGCGGGTTGTGAAACTCTCTAGGACTCAAAATCACTGCTAGGTACTTGGCTCCCTGTAGATGTAGCCGTGTTTCCAACCATGAGAGAACACCCATTCTTTGGAGCAGGCAAGGTTTTTCAGCAGGAGGGGCTGTGGACTTTTTGAATCTCTCATTAGGCTATGAGTAGAAAAGCGTACGCTTAGCTCCATCTGCATTGGAGCAAGAAGATCAGACATACTGCCCCATGTATAAACAGTTCAAAATAAAATCTTGACCACCACCTAACCACTCACATTCTCTGCAGGAGGCAGTCTAGAGCCTGTTATGATAATTTGGCCCAACACTGTAGCTCCCTGCCAGCTTGATCTCAGCAGGTGAGCCCTTAGAGCAGACTAGGTAGTGGAAAGGCAGCTTCAATAACACAGTGGCAAAGTGAAGCAGCTCTCATACTGCAGCCACTGACTCCTATAAGTAATTCTCTGATCTTGTATTTTATTTTTTTTGTTTAATCCTAGCACCCTTTTTCCCCTCAGGAAAGAAACTCTGAACTTCTACACTTTGTTTTGGAAATCCCTAAATATGTGGAATTGACCCAGCAGTCTTACCTTCTGTATTTCCTGAACCAAAGGAACGATAGGTAAGGCCTCAGTCTAATGCAGTACCAGAGAGACATGTAATACCTCAGTGGTAGCTCCACGCACAGCCCGATTCTCCCCTGGCCGGGACAGCTAGTCAGTTGTGTGTACACAAACTGAGCTGCCTGTTCTCTCCTTCTGGAGCGTTATAAGGCCACATGTCTCAGAAAGTTACCTTAATCCTCTGAGCAGGAATATAATGAACACTTGGAAAACATCAGCGTCACTTTATATATCATGAACCCTGGAAGACCTTGCCAAGAACAAGGGGATTTTCTATGCTGATGTTCTTCAGGAAATACTAAGAGAAGACTAACTGATCTTGCACCAAACTGCAGAAGCTGCAGGGTTACGGACCTTTTCAAAGCAGGCTCCACAGCCGGATCACTTCACCTCTACCCTCCCACCTGGGTGAGCTGCGTAATCTTTAGTTAGGGCTCTTGCTTGTCTGACTCCTCAGTGATCGTTGCCTTTTCTAATACCAGTCACGATATGAAGCATCTAAAATTTAGAAAGTATACAAGCCAAAATATTTATTGTAATATCTATAGAGATGTTTCCCAGGCTTTTAAATATATTGTCATACAAAGAATCCTATCTGTTCAGCACACCAAGGTCAGCATATCTTTATTTGTTGCTAGAAGTGATGGACCCCAGGGGCTGCCCCAGATGCCACCCAAATTCCCTGATGGCTGAAGGAATCTGTCCACACTGGTTGGGAATCGCAGATACATGCAGAACTAAATTCTTTAGCAGGGCATTCATGGTTCTTCATAGACTATTTTCCAACATCATCTCTTTCAGCCAGTGTGTGGTCTCCATACAGTCAGTAGAGTTTTATCCTTTGTACTTTTACAGATGCTGCTTTCCAAACCTAGAATACCTGCTCAGCCTTTCTGCAGGTGACAGAGTCCTTTTTATCTTTTGGGATTCAGCCAAATATTATAATCTATTTTTGCAGAGAGATTTAGGCATTCAGTGTTTCTTTAGGATCTTGTTCATGCCACAGCTTTAAAATATTTCACATTGGATGTCACTATTTCTCCATTAATCAAACACTCCAAGCAAGAAAATGAAATTAACTTTTGATTAATCAACCTCTGTATACCAAGTATAGTGCTTTGTGCTTTTACAGACATCATTACATTTAACCCTTTGTGTTATATAAGGCAGGAAGACTCAAAACCATTTTTGCATAAGAAAATGATAGAATTATCCTACAGCTTTCTTAAGGCGTGAATCATCTGATAAGTGATGAGGAGTGAATTGGTATTAATGTTCTCAAATTTCATCAACCTTGTCCTTCTCATTTGCCCAGTTCTTTAAAACCCAGCCTAACATAAAGATACCCATCAAAATGTTTAACAAATGAAAGAAGAAAGGAACAAAGCAACAAAGGGAAGGAAGAGAACATTGAAGGGAAGGATAAAAAAGAGATCAATAAACCAAACTCCTGCATTCCAGGAAAAATATTTCGGGATTTGTCTATGGGACACAGACTCAGTTGGCTTCTGACTTTCAAATAATTGTTGAACTGTTCATTAGAATACAGAGAGAGAGTAAATGGAATAAAAAAGTGGGGGTAAAGCATAAAAACTTCACCTCAACTTTTTAACAAAATTAAAACATATGCATTAAGACAAATACAAAGAGCTTTGTCTTTTTCAAATAAAAATCAGCCTTTAGAAAGTCTAAGCAAAAGAATTCTTCTCATATGGATAAATTTGTAGAAGGAAACTTTATTATGAAGTATTATATCAATTTGAATAAGTTGAATGTGAATATGTAGTTATTTATATAGTTTGATATCTAATATTCTATGAGGCACTTTGAATTTAGTTTGTAGTTAAATATGAATGCAAATGTTTAAATAAACTATGCCGTTTTTAAGACTTTAATATTTGCAGTGATCTAAAATATCATCTAGTGAAGATAAGGTTCAATAATTATAGTTTAAAAGCATAGTTTCTCTTTCTCAAATCTACCATTTTAAAGAAAACATCTGATACTGGTATTTCGAACCGTTATGTAGTTTAGCCAAGATCGTCTCCCTGACAGATGACCACATGCAGAGCTAATCGCAGTATGGCTATGACGGGTCAGTATGCCACAGAAT
The DNA here is from genome assembly GCF_009761245.1 of Sapajus apella. Lineage (NCBI taxonomy): Eukaryota > Metazoa > Chordata > Mammalia > Primates > Cebidae > Sapajus > Sapajus apella. The sequence continues at coordinate 45,443,817 of NW_022436948.1, forward strand.
GAAAAAGCGCCATCGATGGTTTAAAGCAAACATCGAATAGTCAATGCTTACCTGACAGTATGGCACGTGTACAAAGCTCTAAACTGCTTTACCCATCCTTGGAAAGAAAATTGTTCTTTCTTTCAATAAAAAGAAAGAAAGATTGATTGTTCTTCTTCTAAATAAAAAGAAAGCTAGCTAGGTACTCAAAAAGAAACTATCATAAGTTACACAAAAATAGATAAATCTCTGAAACTAAAATATCTAATTTCATTGTTTTGGAAATTTTGTAAAATATAGTGAAAACTGCCAATTACTCATAGTCCCATTACACAGAGACAATATTCTTTGTCTGTATGTTTTTACAAAAGTAGTGGTTTTAAAATAATCACGTGTTTGTCAGCTACCTTTGGCCACTCCCTTCTTGAAATGATGGGTACATATGTAGGTATGTGGGTACATATGATGGTGAGAGTTTGTGGCCATTCTTTTTTATTGATTTTATTTTTCACAGTATAATAAAAAGCAAAGTAACCAGCTGAGAGTGTTGGAAGGTGGAAATATTGAAGATTTGAAAACATAGTGTAAAACAGATAGCCAGGAGTCTGGAAATGAATGTTCTAGGGAAGTATTAAAAGTCCTCAAGACACAGAAAATCTCTATTTTATGCCAATTCCCCGGTTGATTAGAAAAAGAGACATTATTCCTAACTTATAAAGCTAATATAACCTTACCACCTTATCTACACAAGGGTAGTATAAAAAAGGCAAATCAAGCCATTTTTATATTTGAACAAAGACATCATAGTCCTAAAGAAAACAGAAGCCTAAGCGCAATGATGTGCAAAAACTAATGCAGCATGACCTGGTTGGATTTATCCCGTGGATTGAAGGATATTTTAACATAAAATCTTTTAATATAATTCATCACCTTAGCCAATTAAAGGAGAAATGTGATCATCTCCATAGATGCAGAAAAATCCTTTGACAAATTTTAACAGCTACTCATGGTAAAAACTGTTGGCAAAGTAAAAATAGAACACAATGTCCTTAAAACAGTACAGGATATATTCAAAAAACTTACTTTATTGCAAAATTTTAGATGAATTGAAGGGCATGACAAGATGCCCACTACCACTACGTCGTTCAACAATTTGTTTGATGCCCTCATTCTAGAGATGGAAAACATTTAAGAATGGAAGGAAATAAAATCATGATTTAGAGATATTATCTTTATAGAAAATCCAAGATAATCAAGCAATAAGCTTTCCAAATCAATAATATAATTCAGCATGTCACTGAACAAAATCAATTTCAAAAAGCCAGTAGTATTTCTATCTACCAACAAGAAAGAATTAAAAATTGTAACTGAAAGAAAATTCCATTTAATAATATTGTTAAAAAGCATAGGGGACCAGGAAACATGTCCTGCAAAAATTGTAAAAAATGATCACAAAACTGGCCGGGCGTGGTCGGTCACGCCTGTAATCCCAGCACTTTGGGAGGCCGAGGTGAGCAGATAATGAGGTCAAGAGATCAAGACCAGCCTGGCCAACATGGTGAAACCCTGTCTCTACTAAAAATACAAAAATTAGCTGGGTGTGGTGGGGTGTGCCTGTAGTCCCAGCTACTCAGGAGGCTGAGGCAGGAGAATTGCTTGAACCCAGGAGGTGGAGGTTGCAGTGAGCCAAGATTGCGCCATTGCACTCCAGCCTGATGCCTGGCGACAGAGCAAGACTCTGCCTCAAAAAAAAAAAAAAAAAAAAAAAAGAAAGAAAATGATCACAAAACTTTATTGAAGATCAAAAACTAAAACTTAAGTAAATTACCATTTGTATAGATGAGAAGCTTCAATACTAAAACAGATCAATATATGTCATTAATAAAAAACTTATACATGAATTGTCTAAATGAACAATTCAGCTTAAAATTTTTATTTATAATGAGTTTTTCTCAGTCTTGTTTAGGAAAGCCATATGTACCCTGTCATCATAGACATTATATTCTTTTAAATTTTTTTAGTATTTCATTTTTATATTAGTTTTTTTTTTATCAACCTGGATTTGAATTTGTATATGGTATAATGGTAGGGTGTATATGGATTTCTGAAACAAGACCTGGTAAGATAAACTATTTAAAAATACTAAACATATTGATTTATTTAATATTAAAGTTCTATAAGATATAAGACACCAGAAGAAAAATGGAAATACTATCCACATTTTATTTAAGGAATGGGTAGTTTATATTATGTGCCTGAAGCCTGGAATACAAAAACTTTGTACAGGTTATCTTTTACAAATTAAATCTGCAGTGAAATTTACTTGAAATCTAATATTTGTAAAATATTAATATTAGTACAGAGTACTAAATAAGTGGATTGTATAACTTGAGTTGGAATTAAAGAAGTAATGAGCATTGGAGAAATAAGTGCACTGAAAACCATATCAAAGCATCATTTATTTTCCTTCTGAAGGAAATACTGGAGAAATGCTGTAGTTGATGTCAATTTCAGCAAGACATTTGGCAATCATTCACAGTGGCATTATTGACAAACGAAGTTCCAGGATTGTTCAATAATGGATCAATGTCTACTTTAATGGAATTCTCCAATATATATTATAGCACTCTACTCATAGAAATATCATGTTTTAGTTTGATCAAGACAGTTGAGGAACATATAAAACAGTTTGTTAAAATCAAGAAGAATCCAAATACGGAACATATAAATAATTCAATAAAACAAACATAATGCTGGCCCAAGATGAAGATTTATTTCAATGCTTTGGGTATAGTGCTCGTAAACTAATAGAAAAGCTGTGACAAGCATATGTAATCATGCTAAGGCTGAAAATTATTTTTGACTGGGAGAATAATTCACTAAAAATATAGTAGTTGGGCAGTGACTTGATGGAAGGGTGGGGTTTAGTAAACAGTCTGGAGTGAGAATGGTTGCAGGTAGAAGACACTGCATGTGAACAAAGGCATAGAGGTGAGAAATTGAGATACATAGTCACAAATGGCTTAAATGTGACGCCTAGGGATCAAATTAAAAGTATCTTGAATGCCGTGTTACAGATTTGGGGATTTATTTATTAAACAATGGAATTGAATGTAATCGAACATAAAGATTATTCTTACAGAGAATGTATGACGTATTAGATTAGTGAGAGGCATTGTAAGGAAGACAATAATTCTAACAAAATAGAATTTCATTCTGAGCTGTGACATTAGTGATAGGTGGGAATGATGTGAGAACAACCACAGGGATCATTGGATCTCTAATATTTGTACATGGAGAAATTATTCATTTAACCAATATCCATTGATTGGCAAGTAATGGAGCTAAAATAGTGAAAAAAACCTGCAAAATCCTTCCTTCTAAGGACCTTATATGTAAAGGGGAGGAGAGACAGATAATTAACAAAACCCGCAATTACAACTTATAATAAATTAACAAATGCTACAGAAAGACATGAAGCAATGAAGAGATAATAGGAAGTGTGAGATTTGGGTGATGGAGGAGGGATGTCCAATTTTATGTAAAGTGATCAGAAAAGGCCTCATTCTGAAGATATTTGAGTGAGGACATCAAGGAGGTGAGGGCATCCCCTGGGATATTTTGAAAATACTCTTTCTTGTTAGAAGGAATGGCAGGAACAAATGCCCTGAGGCAGAAGCCTGTTGGAAGAATATCAGGGCTGGTGGGGTTTGGGGGATTGAGTGGGTGGTAAGGTCAGGGAGGTACAGGGGTACACCTCCTATGTGAGGCCAATGACGTGTAGGGGCTTTGGTTTTTACTGTCTGGCATGTAAGACACATGGGAGAAATTTGATCAGATAAGTGTTAAGGTCTGACTTGTTTGTTAATAGCGTCTCTCTGGCTACTGTTCTGAAAATAGATTGAGTGGAACAAAGAGGAAGCAGTGAGAGCAGTTCGGATCTTACTAGAGGCAGCACCTGGGAACACTGAACATTATCCTGGCAATTCGATTTGAAGCAAGTATGGCTGTTAATTTGGTGAATCCCATAGAAAAATTAGGAAGAATAACAGATTTGTGGTGAAGACAATAACCCTGGTACTGAGTCATGTTGCGTTGTAAGTACACATAGAGCTTTAAAGTGGGTTTGGTGATCTCAATTTACAAGTCATCTTCACCCAGAGCTTATTGATCAGTACACAAATTATTTGGAAAATGTATGTCTTCATCCATTTTAGGTCGCTATAAAGGAACGAATACCCGAGACTGGGTAATTTATAAAGAAAAAAACATGGTTTATTTGCCTCAGGATTCTGACGGCTGGGAATTTCAAGACTGGGCATCTGATGAGGGCCTCAGGCTGTTTCCACTCCTGATGCAAGGCACAGGGGGGCTGGGAGGAAGCAAGGGCTAGGGGAGTGCTAGACTCTTCATAACAACCAGCCCTTCTGAGAATTGTTAGAAAGAGAACTCACTCGCCCTGAGGGAAAACATTATTCTTTTCATGAGGGATGTACCTTCTTGACTCAAATACCTTCATTAGGCCCACCACCAAACTGGGGATCAAATTTCAGGATGAGGTTTGGCAGAGACAAACATCCAAACTATAGCAGTGTATTTAGTGAAAAACTGGTGAAACTTCAAAGAAAAAACTTGTTAACAGGTAAGAAAAGGAACTGTTTTTAAACGTTTCGGAGCTATCAGACAGAAGACAAGTTAAATATTTTCTCCTGCTAATCCTCTTTCATTGACAAGTGATCTAAGGCACTGGGCTCTCAGACCAAGGTGGTGCGGTATTCAGACACCCTTGGGCAGGTTAGGGTCACAGTATCTCTGAAAAGTTCGTGGTGGGAACCCTCCAGATAAGCATTAGACCCAAATGAGACCAGGAAGAGAGAGACACTCTGGATACAAAAGCAAATTGCGCCCAAGAGGACTTGAGGAGGGAGAAGATTTGATGCAAGAGGTAAGAAGCAGACATGCCAGAAGCAATTCATCTACCAATTAGCAGACACACTGAGTGGCTTTTTATAGACTCTTGAGCTACATGTGACTCTTGGGCCAGAATGTGTGTCAGAAGGTTATAAGGCACAGCCAGTAGGTAAGCTTAGAAGAGAAAGTGAAAGATGAAATTTCAGTTGTATTCCAAGAATATGTTTCCCAAAAATGGAATGTGTTCCTTTGAGAGCATTAAAAATACTGATAAACTAAAATGGAGGGCTGCCTCTCAGAAATAATTTTTAAATAGATGTTTCAACAGAGATAAGGAAATGGAATTTATGATCTCTATAATATTCTCCAATTCTAAAAATCCATGACTGTGAGACTTCTGTGTCTTATATGGAGCACAAAGATTGCTTGTGATAGCTGCTGCCTTTTATGATTCTTACTTTATTTTTATTTTTTCAGACTTAAACTAGAGAAACTAAATAATTACTGTTCTTTTGTTGAGTGCTACCCATGTGACGTTTACGATGAAATTATAAAATTATATATTTCAGGCTGATTATTTAGGGATAGAAATAAAAATGTGATTCTCAGCATAACCTTGGAATTCACTCACTAGATTTGTCTACTAATATAGAACTTGAATTTACATAGCCCTTATATGAAGAATCCTTTTGAATGAGGCTTCTATTGAATGAAAATATAGATGTAGTCAGAAAGAATAAGTTTACCCAGGAAACATGTCCAATGATAATATTTTAGACAGGCTTGTCAGGACCCTTAGAGAGTTGTGAAAATTGAGAATGGCAATACCTACTGGAGGCAATCTATGAAACAATTAATAAGCTATCCATCACTCATTTGTTTAACACTAAATAGCCTCAATCGTTTTATCTGCTGACAAAATATCTTGAACCACACGGACATTTAGGGTTTGGAAAATGTCACTGGAGAACTGCATTTTTCTCTAATAAATGGAACAAAGAAATACTTATTAAATCTCTTCCATAAGGAGATGTAGTATGTATTTTTATGTATAGCCCAGAGTTTCTAGTGCTTGAGACTAGACCCCTGCCATTCTGGAAATGGCTGCCTTGTAGAGAAGGTCAAAATGTACGAAATAATTACAACACCGGACACAATAGGCTGTGTGCCACATGAGAGATACACAGTGTTATGCAGAGTCTCATAGGCATGTCACCTACATCAGAATAACCTGGAATACTTTGTAAAAGTAAAGATCCCTTGACTCTATTCAGTCCACATCCATGGAACCAAAAACTCTATGTGAAATTACTAATGTGTATTTTAAAAACTCATTTGATATTAGATATGTACCCCCAAAGTTACATGATAACTGTTACAGTAGTTTTCAGGAGGAAGACTGCTTCTAGTTAATTCAGTGGTTCTCAATCTTGGAACCACAGGAGTTAGTTGGAAAGCTTCCCAATGTTTAGATCTCACTCTTGGAGATTCTGATGTAATTGTTCCAGATCGCAGCCTGGACACTGATTATTCCCAACCAAACATAATAGAAGACATATTCCAAAGGCATAGTCTGTGTAAAAGACATTCATGATACCATATATCTCATACTGCATCCTCTAGCCATATTGAACTACTTGAAGACTCCAAAGTAGTGATGATGTTGACATTTGAAATGATAGTATTCAATATGTATTTTGTTATTATGTGCCAACTGTAAATTGTTCTATCTTCATGAAAATCCTTTGATATGAGTGCTATTATTATTACCATTTTATAGATGAGGAACAGAGGCAAAGTGACCAGTGTGACTTGGCTGTGTCTACATGGTTAGCAAGTGACCAAACTGGGATTTGAACCCAAGCAGCCTGGCTCTACAGTGCACACTCTTAGATGATGCCACCCCCCCACTCACATGCTGTATCTCCCCCATGCCTGCCTCATGTGATTGAACTGTGTCATAACTGTTTATACTACCTTGAGATACCCTCCTCTAACCTCTTGTATGATCATTGTTTACCCATTTCCCATTCACAGTTTAATGTCACTTCCCTACAGGAATGTTTCCCTACTTCCTCCTCTGAGAAGTGATGCTTCTATTGCAGTTAGTTGCCAAAGACTTTTATTTGTCTGTCCACATTACTGTGTGAGTTCCTTAAAGAAAGAGACTATGTTACATATATTTTTATAACTGTCTTAACAATGTCTGCAACATAGTAGCCACTCAATATTTGTTGACTAAGTGAATAATTTAATGGAGGAATGCATCATTGAATGTATCAGAAAGTAAAGGTGTGTTTTGGTCATTAAATTAATTGAATTGGTTGATCAAGAAGTAAAACGAAAAATGTTTCAGAAGCCATTATCAAGCTGCTTTAGTTCCCGACTGGGGTTTGGATTTCATTTTAAGGTAGTAGGGGATTATTGAGGATTTTAAGGGAGTCAGATAATATACACTATTGCTACCAACAACACTTGATAAACCCAGGGGACCACCTAGGAAATCCTGTAAACAAGCCTTAAACATCCCAAGCCGTCTTGAATACAATGCCATCTCTGTCAGCGGAGGTCTACTTCCTTCTAACCAAATACACAACTATGGTGGGAGACAGAAATAGGTGAGAGATGAAGGAGTGTGCGAAGCGCAGTTCCAAGAGGGGAGGTATATATAAAATTAGTTGCAAATTGTCGGCAAAGCATAGCATGTTATCTGGCCCTTTACAAAAGTGTGATTCACTAGAAATGTTAAAAGCATAGGGATTAATTAGGAGACGTATAGGATATTACAATCTATATGAAGTCATAAAGGTATTTTATCATGGAGCCTTTTAAAATTGAATCTTTCAAAGTTAATGTCATCTCGGAATAAACGACAAGGAGTATCGAGCATAAAGAAGGGTAAAGGGTTATAGTAAGTAAGGGTAGAGGTTCCGCAGAGAGCACACACAGGTTTAGTCTGGTCTAGAGAAGGACTAGCAAGTTCAATTCGAGCAGAGCTGTGAGATTAGATGTCGTACATGGGAACATGTGCTGGGGCTAATGTAGAACCAGTGGGTGAGCCAGAATTGGAAAGAATTAAAGGAAAGTATAGAAATTACTCTGCCGACCACAGCAGGCACGTCAAAATTATTACTAAATTAAGTAGATTAGAACTGACAGAAGACTCAAGCAATGTTTAAATCCAGGCAAGCTATAGAGAGTAAGGTCCCAAGAACCAAGACATGCTATGCAAGAATGTACACATCTCAAATAGCCTGGGTCCGGGGGAGTAGCCCCAGTCAGCCTTAATATGAGCCACTGTGTCCTATACAACTTGCATTTGTAGGACACTAATTACACTTTTCACATGTTATTTTATTTTGACTTCTTACACAAATCTGATAATGTAGTTTAAGCAGACATTATGCCTTCCATTTTACATTTATCAGAATGGGGGATTATGAGTATCTCCTCAGAGGCATGTTTACCACGTAGCTAACAAAACTTAAGCTTCAGAGTACCTCATTTTCATGTGTTTATTTCAAAGCCCTGTATCTCTATCTTAGAGAAGGCCTCAAATTATGTAACTGCAGGAAAAACACAATCTTGATCTGCCCTATATTTCACCTAACCTACATGGCAGTGAGTGAGTTTAGAACACCAGAATCAGGGTTCTTTCCATTACATTGTAACTGGGGGAGCAGGGATGGCATCTCAAAGACACTGCCAGTTCCCCAGTCCAAGGTTCTTGGCCTCTCTTACCATGAAGAATGGGGCAAGGGGCCCCGGAGATACGGTGAATTTGCCATTTGAATAAATATCATGGACCCAAAGAATTTTGCAGAGAGCAATTTATTAGGCAGAAAGAGAGAAAGAGACAGAAGGAGAGACTGCTCCCAGGCAGACATGGGAGGGGATCCAGAGAAGGAATCTGCATAGGGAGGGAGGGAGCTTTGGGATTTTAACCCTTGAGTTATTCCCTCCCCATTCACGTTCTCGTCCAAGGAGTGGAGTTCTTTCAGACTTCCTCTGGAGTGATCGAACTTTGACTCTGATACCAGATTGGCTGCTTGGCCCCCAACAGAATCCCTCCTCTCAGAGCATTTGACCCAGGCGTTTTGGACAAAGAAGCCTACCGAGATTTCTCTTCCTAGCCCATGTGTGGGAAACCCAGACAAAGAACTTTACATTCCCAGATGGAGGAGTGGAGCCAGGAAACTCTTGCCTTTGAAACCCTGCCCCTCATGGACCTGGGAAGACCCCTCAGTCCCCCCTCTGAACAGGAAAGTCCAGCTGCTGTTGGGACAGGAGCGTTGATCACTCTTTAACTACTTCCTGCTGAATTGGGGCGTAGGAAGGGCCCTGCAGTTGAGGTTTCTTCCAGAGAGGAGTTTTGCAGGGGTGCAGGTTGATCCAGAGGTTCACGATAGAACTTATGAGCCAAGGACATCTGGGGTTCCATTTGCAGGACCATTTGTTGCCTTATGGCCTCAATTCTAGAAGAAATGAATTTGATGAGAAGGTTAAAGATGAGAGGCCCCTAAGGCCAGCAATAACAGATGGTTTTAAACGGGCCTAAGAGGGTAGAGCCAGGACAGCCAGTTGTTAAACAAGCTCCATGATCCGGTTTTTTTTTTTTTTTTTTGAAGATCTTTAGCTCTCAGTCTGATTGATCACTTAGTTCTTTAACTTTGCTTAAGACAATACCCGATTGGTTTACAAAGTAGCAGCATTCTTCTATAGAGACAGGTTCCTCCTTTCTCTGCTGTAAGCAGATCCAGAGCTCTTCTCTTTTGAAGGGACATTGCAGCTAAACAGACAAGCTGCTTCTGCAGAGAGAATTAGCAACCCTTTCCGTGTTACAGTAACTCCTGAGCTAGCTTATAGTAAAACTGAGTAGAGGTAGTAATTCCTCCAACACCGGTACCAAGCCTTCCTATCATTCCACCCCACTCTCCACTGTGAAAGGAATAGTTGGAGCTCAAGCATGGCGTGGCCTTGGCAAGAGAAGACTCTGCACCTGAAAGTCGTTGTAAACTGTCATGGTGGGGGCACTAGGAAGGAGAGGAGAAGAGCTATTAGGCTAATCTCTAGGGGCAACCGCATGGAGTCTGGTCACAGAGAGTGAAGTTAAGAACGATAGTCCTGCCAATGCCAGGATGTAAGTTAGACTCATAGGTAGTCACTTTCCTGGGGGATCTTGTCGGAAGAGCAAATGTAAACCCTCTGACGGCTCGCAGGTGTATGAAGGGTCGTCTCCTGGAACTTCAGGATGCAGAGTGCAGGGCCTGTGATTTTCTTCAGGAGGTGTCTAAGGCTTCAGCCGAGTGATGAATCCATGAGTCAATTCCCACCGCCTTAACTGCTGTTGAAGTAGACAGAATGACTGAAAATGGTCCTTCCCAAGATGGACCTAGAGAGGGAGAGTCTGAGGGGAGAGACTTCACAAGCACGAGGTCTCCAGGGCAGAAAAACTTGTTCCCCTTTTCCCTAGGATGTCCTTCAGGTAAGGCCCTAAGAGCCTGTTGGTACTTAGCCAACGAGGTTATATCTTTTATTTGATTTGCTGTTTCCTTGTCTAATACAAGATTATTAGTAAGAAAGGGCCGTCCATAAAGCATCTCATAGGGGCTGAGTCCTGTTCTCTAAGGGGAGTTTTGAGCCCCTAAGAGTGCTATTGGTAATACAGAAGGCCACGGGAGGTGGTTTCCTGTGCCAGTTTCTTTGGGTGTCTCTTAAGAATTTCGTTCATCTTCTCCACTTTCCCTGAGGACTGAGGCCTCCAAGCACAGTGGAGATAATACTGCATTCCTAACGGTTTGGAAATTCCTTGGGTTATTGCAGCTTTGAAGGCAGGGCTGTTATCGCTTTGAAGACAGTGAGGTCATCCGAATCTAGGCATTATTTCATTTATCAGGACTTTGATTACCTCTTGGGCCTTTTCTGCTCTACAGGGGAAAGCCTCAACCCGGTTTGTGTAGGTATGTACACATACTAACAGGTACGGATATCCTGGAGACTTAGGCATGTGGGTGAAGTCCATTTGCCAGTCCTCACCTGGGTAATGACTGGTTCACTGTCCCCAGGAGGAGCTTTGCGATGTGCCGAAGGATGATTTTTCTGGCATATTTCATATCCGTTGACTATATGATGTACAGCCTTGAAGAGACCTTTTTCTGTAAATATAGATTTGGCCACTTGATATGTATTCTCTATACTCATGCAGAAGGTCTGATGCAGGGTTTTAAGTACTTTCCACTGGCTGGCAGCAGGTAGGAGTACTGTTCCCTCCTCAGTAGCTAGCCATCCTGAAGGAAGAAGATTATGTCCCTGGGAGATTGCCCACTCTGCCTCTTCTGATGAGTATTGAGGTCTGGTTCCCTGGAGAGGGCTTTCCCGTATTAAAGGTCCTTCTATAAATTCCTGTCTAGCTGACCTCTGCTTCCCTCTCATCTCCTTTCCGGTGACCTCAGCAGTGTAGGACTACTACCTGTTTGGTTCTTGGACAGCTTGTCATAAGTCTAAAATTTCCTTATGATATTTAATGGGAGTTCCTGCCAAGGTTAGGAACTCTCTTTCCTTCCATATGGCAGCATGGGCATGCAGAAGCAGGTGAGCATGTCTGGAATCTGTGTACATGTTTATTCCTTTTCCTTTTCCTAATTTTAGAACTTGAGTGGGAGCTGCTAGTTCTGCCGGCTGGGCACTAGTTCCAGGAGGAAGGAAATTACTTTCAAGCATTGTTTGATCACTGACTGCTGCACATCATGCCTTTCAAACTCCATTTTCCATTAATGAACTCCCGTCAGTGTTAGGTTAAGGTCAGGATTGACTAGAGGAGTTTTTAAGAGATCCTCTTGAGCCGCATAGTCCTGGGCTATAATGTGCTGACAGTCATGTTCTTTGTCTGCCCCTTCCTCAGGAAGAAAAACAGCTGGATTGAGGGCTGCACATGTGCGCAGCTGAAGTACAGGCCCTTTGAGCATTAAGGCCTGATATTGGAGTAAGCGGTTGTCAGACAGCCATAAGCCTCCTTTAGAGGCCAGAATTCCAGCTACACTGCGTGAAGTCCATACAGTTAGATCTTTCCTTGCACTGTTTAAGAGCTTATGAGACCAGTATAGCCACCGCAGCTATGACCTGCAAGCATGGCCAGCCTTTTGCTACCGCACCAGTTTCCTTACTTATGTATGTCATCGGTTGTGGAGTGGTCCCCGAGTCTGGGTGACAACCCCCAGTACTACTCCTGACTTTTCCTTAACGTATAGGGAGAAGTTGTTCCCTGTAGGAAGGTTTAGAGCTGGAGCCTGCAGTATTGCCTGCTTTAGGGTCTGAAAGTCGGCCTCCGCTATAAGCTCCCATTGTATTAGACGGGTGTTAGCTTTTTGGGTTTCCTTAATCAGAGTGTATAGGGGTTTGGCCATTTCACCATATCAGGGAATACACAATCGGCAGAAACCAGTTATTCCTAAGAATCCCCGTTACCTTCTTAAGGTTTTTGGGCAGGGGAAGGCCAGTATGGGTTGGAGACCTCCATCAAGGGCCCAAGTGCCCTTAGACAAGACAAGCCCTAGGTATTTTACCTCTTGCCTACAACGTTGGGCTTTTGATTTTGAAAGCTTATCTCCACAGGTGGCTAGAACGTTTAGGAGGTCCTGGGTGGCCTGCTGACACTGGGTTTCTGAGTTAGCAGTTAAAAGTAAGTCATCCATATATTGAAGAACCAGGGTACCTGGATGTGAAAAATGACTAAGGTCCTGTGCTGACCAAACCGTTGGGGGCCATCTCGAAAGCACTGAGATAATGCTGTCCGGGTGAGCTGAGGCTTCTGGTCTAAAGGGTCTTTAAAGGCAAACAGAAACTTGGAGTCGTTATGTAATGGAACACAGTAAAAGGCACCCTTAAGGTCTAGGACCGTAAACTATTGTGCCTCTCCTGGTGTTTGAGAGAGCAAGGTGTATGGTTTGGGTACGGCTGGGTATAAAGGGGTCACACGTTTATTAATAAGCCTGGGATCTTGTAGTAGCCTCCATTGTCCATGAGGTTTTTGTGCTTCTAAAATTGGAGTATTACAAGGGCTGTTACAGGGCTTTACTAGACCCTGAGCTGGTAAAGTTCAGGGTCTAGTAAAGTCGGTTCCTTACAATACCCTGTAGCTGTTTTGTGGCTTCCAGTCTTACTGGGTTCTGTCTTTTGTAAGGAAAAGAGGTGGAATCCTTTGCCATTATTCCAATTGGGCATGCATTCTTTGCTCGCCCATATTGTCCTTCCATTGCCCAAACATCAGGATTAATTCCTTCTTTAAATAATGGGCAGCAGGGAAGGATTTCCCTGACGATGTCCGTATAGATAATGATGCCTGCTTCCGCTAGCGGGTCCTGCCCTACTAAGGGAGTGGAACTTTCTGGCATGATGAGGAAGGCGTGGGGGAAGAGTATGTCTCCCCAGTTACAGCTTAGGGCTTGAGAGAAATATCGGGAGACTGCTCCTCCTAGGACTCCTCGGACAGTTACAGACTTGGAGGACAACTGTCCAGGATGGGAAAGCAAAACTGAGAAGGCCACGCCAGGGTCCACAATAAGATCCACCTCCTCGCCCTTTGTGGTCAGCTTTACCCGGGGCTTGGTGAGGGTGATGGCTTGTGCTGGCACTTGCCCTGGGCACCCTCAGTCCTGCTATTGGGTCATCTGGTTAGCCACCTGAGGCCCTGGGAACCTTCATTCCCTGGGACAATGTGCCTTCCAGTGATCTCCTTGGCACAGTGGGCAAGAACGAGGAGGTGGTTCGTTCCTCTGGGGACAGTCTCTCTTAGAGTGTCCCAGTAGGCCGCAGTGGTAGGAAGCTCTGCCAGACGGGTGGCTAACCCAAGCCTTTCTCTCCTCTGAGCCCCTCGGGTCTGCTTGCCTCAAGGCCATGCCTAGGGCTATGGCCTTTCTCTGGTCCCTCTTTTTCCTTTCGGCCTGTTCCTCCTGTCTCTATTATAGAACACAAAGGTTGCTAGATTTAGTAATGATTCTGGACTCTGTTCTGGCCCCAGGGCCAGCTTCTGGAACTTCCACCTAGTGTCTGCTGATGGTTGCATAATACATTTGTCTTTTAGTATTAATTGACCCTTGCTGGAGTCTGGTGACAGGGGAGTATATTTTCTTAAGGCCTCCTGTAATCACTCAAGGAAGGCTCTTGGGTTTTCTTCTCTTCCCTGAGTTATGGTGGATAACATTACATTGTTCATGGGTTTTTTCCTAGTTAGCCTTAATCCCTCAAGCATGCAGGTCAATAGGTGCCTACGACTCCAGTCCCCTGTTCTGAGTCAGGATCCCAGCGGGGGTCCATGCTAGTGACTACTTGTTTACCTGTAGGGAGTGTATCCTTCTCCTCTGGTGTCATTTGCTCATGTACTTGACTAAGGTACCATGTGTCCCCAAACTCTTGAGCTGCTGCTAGAACAACCTCTCTCTCATTGCTGGTTAGAGTCTGACTCAGCAGTAACATGGCATCTTTCCAATACAATTCGAAGGGTGGACCCAGGCCCTGCAGAACACCTATGTACTTGTCTGGTTCATCTGAAAGTTTTCCTAAGTCTGCCGTGATTTGCTGTAAGTCAGAAAGTGAAAAGGGGGTATGTACTTTTGTTGGGCCAAATTCTCCTCCTACTGCCTGTAGTGGGCAGAGTTGGGTCATCCTAGTAGCCTGAGATGCCTGAGCCGCTTTGACCTTCCCTGACTCCTCTTGGGTTGTAGGAGCCGAGGAGACCTGGTCACATTGGTGGAGACAGGAGCCACAGGAGTCCTAAATATGGGGGTAGTCCTGAGGAGGGGCCACAAGGGCATAGGTTACAGGCTTTACATAGCTGAGGATTATCCCTTAGGGAAAAGAAAACATGCTCATAGGGGACCTCAATCCATTTACCTTCCCTCCTACAGAAAAGGTCTAATTGTAGAAGGTGTTATAATTTACACTTCCCTTAGGAGGCCAGGTTTCTCCACTCAGCAGAGGGTATTGTGGCCACGTTGTTTGGCAGAGAACAATGAGCTGCTGCTTCTTCAAAGATTGTGGGTCAAATTGGTCCCAGGTATCCAGGATACACTTTAAGGGTGATTTTGCCTTGGGAAGAGTAGCACCCATCTGAAATCGAACACAGGGATACCCACATCCCCAGTTATTCCTTGCAACTGCCAGTCCTGGGGCATCCCCCAGTCATAGCACCTTGTAGTTTTCTTGCACCCTAGATGTACGATCATCTTCCGTCCCCCATCCCCATGTCCTGGGTTTAATCATGCTTACTGGTGTCATGGGCACATGCTCACTGTCTAAATGTCCTTATGGCTACCTTAAGGACATAGGGACTGCTGGGATCAGTGACCCTGTACCGGAGCATCCTTGAAGAACTAGGCCAGTGAGGCTTGGGTGATGGGTGCCAATATTCCCTAGCAAGAATTCAATTAACGTGGGCCTGACCATAAAACTGCCCTAGGAGGATAGACTTCTTGAGAGAGGCCTCTAAGCCCAGTAATCTCAAATAAGGTAATGGCTGGCTGCATGGCCAAGGCCAGGACAATGCCTTCTCCTGCACCCAGCTTTCCATCATAGGAATATGCCTTAAGGTTGTGGGGCCTGTAATTAACTATTTGAGCCTCAGACCAGGTCTGACGATGGTATTGTAGTTGGGAAAGTTCTGCTGTGTGGAGAGCCAATCCTAGGCAAGACAAATTGTACATCATTGCATTCTGGCACCACTCAGTTGGATTGGGGAAGTGCAGATGACAAAAAAGAAAATGTATTATAGCCTCTAGTGCCCACTGATAGACTCTGGGTCTGTTAGAACCTAACCTGACACTGTGGACCAAGGGAACTATTTCTGTGTATTGTAGGAGGCCCTCATAGGCATAAGCCTGAGGGCACCATGGTTAAGGGTCTCTGGCCTGCCATCCCAAGAGCCTCAAAGTCCTAGCAAAAATCATAACAGTCTCATGTGTGGGAAATATTTTAGAAAAAAGAGCCTGTAAGAAGCTTGCCTCATGGAAATCTGGACCCAGGAGGTTGGGGGCCTGAAAGATGTGGTTCACATAGGTGGCTTTTTCTTAAGAGGGCTAAGCGGGGCTCCAACCTCGATTGGACTGAGCCGGGAGTTTGGGACCACACTTCCTCATGCCAACCCTCAGCTTGGCCCAGAGAAAGAAAGAACAGCCAGAAAGGGAAGCTGGTTCGCAGAAAGCCTGGCACCTGTGTCTTTAGACCAGCCACGCTTTTGAAAGGGTGAGTGTGGCTTGCCTAGGTGGCTGCCCTCCAGCCGCCCGGGCCAGTGGCCGGCTGTGCATGGCCCCACACAGTCCCGACTGCCTGCTGCTTTCCACAGGTGGTGCCCGCCCAGCCTTGCCTCCACCACTGCTCCTAGCTGGCTGCCCCTGAGCCCTGTCTTTACCTCCTTAACAAACTTATAAGAACTGAAAGGACAGATTAGCAAGTGAAAGGGGTCCAATATCACTCACTGCCCTGAAATCTGGTGTTCTCCTGGCTGGCTTGCCAAAAGATGTAACTGGGGGGAACAGGGAGTATCCAGAAGATGCTTCCAGTTCCCTGATCTGAGCTTCTTGGCCTCTCTTACCCCCCAAAATGGGGAAAGGGGCTCCGGAGACATGGTGAGTTTGCCATTCAAATAAATATCATGGACCCAAAGCGTTTGCAGAGAGCGATTAATTAGGCAGGGAGAAAGACAGAGAAGGAGAGACTGCTCTCACACTGCTGTGGGAGGGGATCCAGAGAAGGAATCTGCATAGGGAGGGAGAAGCGGGATTTTAACCCTTGAGTTATTCCCTCCGGATTCATGTTCTCGTCCAAGGAGAGGCGTTCTTTCAGACTTCCTCTGGAGTGATTGAACTTTGACTCTGATACCAGAATGGCCACTTGGTCCACAACAGAGCCCCTTCCTCCCAGAGCTTTCCACAGGCTTTTTGGACGAAGAAGCCCACCTGGATTTATCTCCCTAGCCCACGAACTTTACATTCCCAGATGAAGGGGTGGAGCCAGGAGACTCCTGCCTTTGAAACCCCACCCCAGGCGGCCCAGGAAGAGTCCCTCAATATCACAGTGTCCACTGTCTGCCTTTGGCATCATTCATGGCTCGGTGGTAACCAACACCTAGAGGGCTTACCCTACATATGAGATGACAAAATTCAAAGCAGTCAGCAAGTGCACAAAGCATGCTACAGGGAAAGCAGCAGGTTCTGACATAACTAACACAAAGAAACAGATTAAGAAAACTACCTCAATCTCTAAAAAGAGACACTTCATAAAGACTTACAAATTTAATATTTCTTTAGAATGATTTAGTATATGAGTGGCTAAAAATAGGTTTCATATTTGCTCTGGTATTCACAAACACCAGATTGCAATTCACAAACATGATTGCTGTGAGGCCACTGAAAATAAATATTAGTTATTACAGAAAAGAATGTAGCATTGCAACTTCTAAAAAAGGCGCATTCCTCTACTTCCATTTATTTCCCCTTTAGAAGACTTTAATAAGTGCATCGTTACAGAATAGCGTAAAATATGACAAAAAAATAACTAACCAGATTTATGTAACTGCTTAAATAAGGAGAGGAATAGATGCCCATTTTGTGAGTCATGATGTCATTATGCACCAAAATGAAAAGAAAGTCTTTGCATGTAATTTTGAAAAACATCTTGAATATAATAACAATATGAAATAAATATTTCTTCTGATTATTACTTCAAAAAGGTATTTTGCTCAGAAAAATGAATTCCTTTTCTAACTTTTACCTGATACTAAATTTTATTTAGCCTGTTTTATATGACAGTTTATATATTTCTGTATGCATTTAAAGTTTCTAGGTTTCATTGTAACTGAGTAATTATTGTGGGTACTTTTTATCTTTTATAAACTTTTCCAAGGTTAATGAAACCTTCACTTTTCTCCCATTGCCCTACCATTTAAAATTTTTTTTACTTTCTTAAAAAATTTCCCCCTTTTTGGAAATAATGAGGATGAGTCTGCTTAGCTGTGTTTTTGAAAAACTGAGACTAAATTCTGTAGACTTTTCTGATTCATAGTAGTAGAATGGGAACTGGGCCAACACATTTGATTTGTGTTCCTCCTAGAAAATGTTTGAGACTGACTCTCGAAAAGCTCCAAATTAGAGATATATTCTAGGCAACCTGCATCAGAATGAGCTGGGTTGCCTATTAAATATGAAACTTACTGTGTTCTGGCCAAAAACCTATTGAACCTGACCCTCTGAGGATGTAGACTGGGGACATGTATTTTTAACAAACAAACTTAAAAGTGATTCTTATTCACATTAAAGTTTGAGAACACAAGCTTGTATATAGCCTACTCATTTAAGCCCTTGGAGTGTTCCAAATGTATTATGACATAGTCACAAAAAATAAAAGAATACCCATCATCCATAGGGGGAACTTGGGAAATCTTAGCTTTAAAACCTCCACTAATTAAGATTCATGAGTAGAAATGGTTTGTTTATAGAAAGATTTTGCCTGGTTCATTAATTTTTAGGAAGGTTTATAATCTTTTAGGAGTTAGATTCATATGGAAATACGCAAGAGTTTGCAGACCGACACTAAAATGCGCAGCTGAGCACTTGAGTGTGGTAGGAGACATTAAGAAAACAGAATGCTTGTTAGATAAAATGTAACGCTGAGGAAGAACTGTCCTCCAGGCATCTAGTTCCCTATAAAACACTGGAAAGTGATTTTTCTAATGGCAAATCATGTATACAGCTTTTCAAAACTATAATTATATGAAATAGCATTTTCATATTTTTCCTTTAACATCACTCCTTTAACTTCCTTATTTTTAAGGAAAAATAATGTATTTCCTAGGGGTTGACAATAATGAAAAGCTTAGTACCTAAAAAATATAGCAAAGGGCAAAACTAGGCATTTTAGAAAACTGAATTAACTTGGGAAGGTTTTCATCTGACATAATAAAATACGGTATTTTAAATTAAAAATTTATTTTTCTGTACACTTAAAATATATTCTAAACATGCATATTCTGTATTTATGATTTGCCTAATAGTCTTTCTTCTGCAAAAGAAGAAAGTTTAATATTACTTTAACCATATCATATTTCTAGTACCTTGATTATTTAGAGAAAATCGAGATTAATGCTTTACACAAATAGTAGAACATGCTATTCATCTCATGATAACTGATATTATCTCTGGAGTAGACAATACAGCATCCCAAGCCTATCTTACATCTGTTTGCACTACGATGTAATCTGCTGTGCCTGAAAGTCGCAATTTACACTTGTTATGCCAACATACTTACTAATACTGCCCCCGTCACTCTCAAGCATACAAGTTTAGATAACAAATTACATGCTGACCCTAAATTTGACACCCTTACGTACTTGGAAGTACAAGTCCCTTCTCCTATCTAAACATTGTCACAAATCTGTTCTTTCGTTAGCATCCCATGATAGGTAGCAAAGTCACTATCACAAGAGAAGGGAGGACATTGGTCTTCTAGTTTGTCCTTCTCTGTAGTTCGGAAATGTTTGCATTCACAAGTGTCATTACCTCTTGTTGGCTCTTGGCCTCATGTATTGTAGAACACCCAGAAGTAGAAAAATGTCCAGATTCATCTGTGCTCCTGGCATCTTGATAAAAGAAATATTGCTTGGATGTGGACCCAGACTTCGCAGAGCTCCTTATCAGTAGTGCAGATGAACATAAAGCGGTGGAAGTGTTTTAGCACGGTGGTTGAGATCTTAGCCTCTGGAGTTAAATAGACCTGGGTTTGCAACCCAGCATCTTCATCTAAGCCTCCATGTCTCTGTAAAGTGGGGTATTAGAAGTTCTTTCTTCATTTCTCATAGGTCTGCTGCGAGGTAGTATTGAGACAGGAAATTTTTCATAATGCATTACACACAGTACCTGTTGTTTTGACTGCTACTGCCACCACCGCAATTATTGCCACCAAGACGCTTGCTTCTTCTAAATAAATTATGCACTTCTCATAGGAAAATTTGAGGAAATAGTTTATTTGAAAGGATATATGTGATCATTATCCCTATCTGTTGACTCGTTCAAGATAAGTTGCAGACTTATGTAATCCACTCTTGCATGTAGTCAGCAAGTACATACTGGTATGGGCTAGAAAGAACATAAAGAAAAGAATTGTGGCATATGTATGATTTTACTTTAAGCTGGGTGCCAGAGATATTTCATCACAGTTAATGTTAACCATCATCCCACACACTTTTCCTATATATATCAATATTTAAAATGGATCACTTTGATAACTAAACCTTATCCTATCCTGCCAAATGGAAGAGATGTCAGGAAAAATTCTTTGTATCAGTTCTACACCGCTGGCCTCTTCCAGGCTTACCCATGTAGCTGCATGCAGCATACAGGTTCCCTGGGGATTTGGTTTAGCTGCAGGTGCTGTGATAGCTAGGTCTTCTGTCTTCTGTCCTCAAAAGAGACTTTGCTTTGTGATAGCAATGTGTCAAGAGGGCAAGTCCCAGTGTGAAACCTCTGCGTGGGTCACATTTGATGACATCACATCAGCCAAAGCAAATTACATGACCAAGGCCATAGTCATTGTGTGAGGGTAATACACAGGGTAAAGTATCAGGAGAGTTGATTTATTTAGAGACATTAATATAGGCACGTACCACAACTATCATATACAGTTATTTTTGATAGAAAGGATATACTCCTAAGATGTATATAAGAGTGGGATATTTTGACCAGGCTTTATAGCTGAGCTAGATATTAATTCTCTCTTCTACTTCAGCGTGAAAGAGTGTCCTGTGTTATTTCTAAAAACAGAGGGGAGAATTGAGCATTCTTATAATGAAGCTCTGATTTACACCATGATCCTTTATCATGGGTAAGCACTGACGCTTCTCTCTCTGTACGGAGAGTGAGATGAGTTATCTGCTTTTATTCTGTTCTTGGGCTTATTATATGTTGCATTCTCATTTTTTCCTAAATAATAATATTGACTTTTCCATGGATTTCCTATTTTAATTTAAACAACATTTTCACCACAGTTTTTAGTTTTAAAAAGTGAAAATAATTTACAGTATTTAAAAGCATTGCAGAGAGAAATAGGTAATCAATTTAACTATGTCATTCTAAAATTTAATAGTCTGTATTTGTTCTTATAAACATTGCCACATGTTTACATATACAAAGGCATGCATGTTTATATATAAATATGTGAATAAATACATATATATATATATATATATATATATATATATATTAAGGTAACAAGGGCCCTTTACCTGAAACCTAGATTATATAAACCTAGCTAGTATAATCTAAGAGTAAGGAGTTTTTTGTTGTTGCTATTACTGTTTTTGAGACAAGTTTTTCTCTTGTTACCCAGGCTGGAGTGCAATGACATGATGTCTGCTCACTGCAACCTCTGCCTCCTGGGTTCAAGCGATTTTCCTACCTCAGCCTCCCAAGTAGCTGGGACTACAGGCACACGCCACCATGCCCAGCTAATTTTTGCATTTTTAGTAGAGACAGGGTTTCACCATGTTGGTGGGCTGGTCTGAACTCCTGACCTCAGATGATTTCACCCACCTTAGCCTCCCAGAGTGCCAAGGCATGAGCCACCATGCCTGGACTAGAGTAAGGAGTTTTTCATCAAGTTATTTTATTGTTACTTTCAATATACGTATTCAAATGATCAAGAAATCATTTTCAGTTACTCAGTAGCTTAAATTTTCTTAGATAAAATGAATTTCTCCTTAATCACTTTTAGGCTACAACTGGACTTTAAAAAATATTTGAAGATCTGTTAATCAATTCTACTGATTTAAAGAGTGATGTAACATAGGTAGCTTAAACAAGACTTCTTAGTGATTTATGTCAGTAAGATTTGTTTAATATTTTCATATGTAAAGTGATTTATAAAAAACACAAAAGACTCAGACTAATGCTGGAGGGAAAATATCTTTCTGATGTCAACTGAAAGTTAACCTCAAGAGCTTGGGTTATTCATTCTACAGCTGGGGCAGCAGCGGAGGAGTGAGGGAATGCAGATTATCTCTGCCTGAACAGCAGAGTCTTTAAATCAAACACCAAAAATAGGAGAGGAGGACAAAAGCAAACCTTAAGTAAAATATGCAAAAGCAGAGCAACTGGAAAATAAGAAAACTATTGTTTTCTTGGCTCTAGGAGCAAAGAGAGGAACCCCAGAAGAGAAGAAAGCAAATATATGCCTCTTAGTATCTGATTTTCAGAGTCATTGAACCTGGTCTCTGAGAATCAAATTTTTCTTCTCAAATGATTTTTCTTTATAATAATAGCCTATGCAAAATAAAACCGGCTGTCTCAGAGGAAAACACACATCTTTCATTGCACTGTGAATGCTTTGATTGGAAAGGAAATCTCAGACCCCGTAGGGCATGGCCTGTCTCTTGGGGAAGATTATCATTTTACGATTTGGTAAGTGTAACACACATTGCAATTCCTGCAAGATGTTTGTCTAGTATAGGGTTTTATGTTTTCAGTCATTAGAAGGAGTAAATTATTTGTGATATATTATCATCAAAGATATTATAATGTGGGGACATAGGAGAAAAGCATTTTTCACCTAGGCATTACTGAGAGCTAAAAAACAAATCAGACCATCATAAATCAGCTCATGTTTTCACCCACACAATTTTATTGTGACTTTTACTAGATTCATCGTAGATATACATAAATATAATTTTCAAAAGAATGTATAATAAATATTCATAATTATTGAAATTTGTCTCTCAATTACAAATGTGTTGAGCATTTCCATAGTAAAATAACACATAATGTTTATTGAGCACTTACTATTTTCAGAGCATTAAATCCAATACTTCCTTTTTATCATTTAATCTTCTATTAGATAGTATGCTCTTACCATAGACAAGAATACTGAAGTTAAATAATCAACATGATATAGATAGGACAGTGTCATTTGAATTAATAATATGAAATGCCTTAGACTATGGGCTCTAATTGAAGAAACTAAAATATTATGGAATATATACACAGAATAAAAAATAATTTCAGCATTTCATCAAATGAACATACATACTATAATAAGAACTTTTTTTTTTTTTTTTTTTTTTTTTGAGACGGAGTTTCGCTCTTGTTACCCAGGCTGGAGTGCAATGGCGCGATCTCGGCTCACCGCAACCTCCGCCTCCTGGGTTCAGGCAATTCTCCTGCCTCAGCCTCCTGAGTAGCTGGGATTACAGGCACGCGCCACCATGCCCAGCTAATTTTTTTTTTTTGTAGTTTTAGTAGAGACGGGGTTTCACCATGTTGACCAGGATGGTCTCGATCTCTTGACCTCGTGATCCACCCGCCTCGGCCTCCCAAAGTGCTGGGATTACAGGCTTGAGCCACCGCGCCCGGCCAATAAGAACTTTTTTAAAATTAAAAACTGTGCTACCTCTCTGGAATTTAGAAAAGCTACTTTGTGACTGATTTGGATGACCCAAATATCAACTGAGAAAAGTCCCATGAATTTGTTTTGTTTACAAACTTTCTTGTAACAAACAAAGAATTACACATTTAAAGTGAATCATTAATTAATATGCTACATGATTTTAAAAAGTCAGCTAACAGCCCAAGAACATAGTTAATGAGCCCAAGGAAAAAAAGCTTAGCATAGAGAAACAGGTAATGGTGGCTTGGATAGTTCAGGGCTGTCAGTAGAATAAAGACTTGCCAAATCTTGGTAACAGGCGTTACAACATTATGTAAAGAAGAAGTAGCTAAAAGTTTCCTTATAGGACCCAGACACCAAGAAATGAGGTATAACTGCCACAGAAAGTGCTCATATCCAAACATACAAAAAGCCAGCTTCTGTACTTGGGGCCCAGAGTCTTTCTCCTCTTGTTCTTTTACATCAAATAGACACTGATCAGCTTAAGCAGTTGCAAGGATCAGCCTTATATTTCTTCAATGTTTATAGAACTGGAAATCGTAGAAAACAATGTTTGGTTTAAAATGTAAATAACACTACCACTATATGTTTATGGCAAGGTAGGATGGGAAAATTAGCTCAGGGGAAATATAGAGGATGAGAAGGTAAAAAGAAATAAGACTGAGCTTTGGATAACCTATCTCTGAAAGCAACTATCTCTGCAAGTCACTTAACCAATGGTGCCCTGGAAGAAGCCAGGATAAGGCAGGGAATAGGAAAGAAGAGAGTTTGTTCATTCATTCAGTCATTTATTTATTTAACAACTACTGAAACACATACTATGGTATGTGCTATTATACTATAGTATGACCTGGGTACTGAAATATAGACATAAAAAGGCATACTATGTACCTTCAAGGGGCTTCCAGTTTAGTTAGGGAGGTAGATTTGTAAAGAAAGAAAACAAAAATTGTATTACAGAAATATTTATAGTATGAATGTGAGAAAAAGGGAGACACCAGTTCAGCCTTAGTCCTTGGGGAGTAGAAGAGAGAAAGCAGGTGAAGATTCTCATGATTATGTAGCTTGGGTGTGTCTTGAAGAATGAACTGGAATTACACAATCATGCAAGTGTATAATAGAGAATGGGGATTATAGGAAGAAACAGTGAAACATTATACAGCCTATAATTGTGATGCAGCGTAATATGTTTAGGAAATGAAAGTATCACACTGATGGATGTATCAGTCAGAGTCTAATAAAAAGAAACCATATAGTAAATTGGACAGGAAATTTTTAATATAAAAATTAATTGTAACAGGATTTGAGTAAGAAGAGATTGGCTAGTAAGAAGTAAAGAGAACTATAAAGGATGACTAAATAGCAGAAGGCAAAGCCACCATCCTTAAGGCAAAGAGTTTCGAGATAGAATGGGAAAAAAATGTTTGCCATCTGTCCATCTGACAAAGATCTATCAACCAGTATCTACAAGTTACTTAAACAAATTTGGAAGAAAAACATAACCCAATTAAAAAGTGGACAGAGGACATTGTTATGATTTGGCTGTGTCCCCACCCAAATATCATCTTGAATTGTAGATCCTATAATTCCCATGTGTTGGGGAAGGGACCCAGTGGGAGATAATTGAATCGTGTGGGGGGTTCCTCCATGTTGTTCTCGGAATAGTGAATAAGTCTCACGAGATCCGTTGGTTTTAAGAGGGAAACCCCCCCTCACTTGGTTCTTATTCTGCCGTGCCTGCTGCCATGTAAGATGTGCCTCTCACCTTCTGCCATGATTGCAAGGCCTCCCCAGCCAAATGGAACTGTGAGTCTATTAAACCTCTTTCTCTTTGTAAATTACGCAGTTTCTGGTATGTCTTTATCAGCAGCATGAAAACGGACTAATACAGACATGAACAGACACTTCTCAAAAGAAGATACACATGTGAGCAATAGTTATGTGAAAAAAAGCCCAACATCACTGATCATCAAAACCACAATGAAATACCATCTCATACCAGTCAGACTGGATATTATTAGAAAGCCAAAAAATAACAGATGATGGCAAGGCTGTGGAAAAAAGGAACACTTATACGCTGTTGGTGAGAGTGTAAATTAGTTCAATCATTGTAGAAGACAGTGTGGCAATTCCTCAAAGACCTACAGTGAGAAATATCATTTGGCTCAGCACTCCTGTTATTGAGTATACGTATACCTAAAGGAATATAAATCATTCTATTATAAAGATACATGCATGTGTATGTTCACTGCAGCAGTATTCACAGTAGCAAAGACATGGAATTAACCCAAATATCCATTAGTGATAGACTGGATAAAGAAAATGTGGTGCATATACACCATTGAATACTAAGCAGCCATAAAAAGGAATAAGATAATGTCTTTTGCAGGAACATGGATGGAGCTGGAAGCCATTGTCCCCAGCAAAGGAATGCAGGAACAGAAAACCAAACACTGCGTGTTCTTAGTTATACGTAGTAGCTGAGCAATGAGAACATAGGCACAGCAAGAGGAACAACACACACTTGGACATGTGGTGGGGAAAAGGAGACGGAGAGCATCAGGAGAAATAGTTATGAATGCTGGGCTTAGTATCTAGGTGATGGGTTCATAGGTGCAGCAATTTACCATGGTACACGTTTACATATGTAACAAGCCTTCACATCCTATACGTGGACTCTGGAACTTAAAATAAAATTTAAAAATATAAAAGAAAGGACAAGAGAAGCATTAACAAAAAATAATTAAATACTTAAAGAAAACCCTTCATCTTCCAGCATCTCTCTAGCATGCACTTCTGACAGAGCTTAAAATCATGTCAGCTGGTAAGTAAAATAATAATTAAATGCCCTAGCTCAATTTTTACAAAACAAACAATGAAAAATAATTTTGGAGTTCAGGGACAATAAATTGATAACTGGCACAATGGATTAAAATTGCTTGGAGATATTACAAAAGGTATAGGAGAGAAGCCAAATTCAGATGGTTGTGGACACATGGAAGAGACGAGGGCTCAGGAAATTTCCTAGTCCACGTTCTGTAATGTATGAAAGAATCTTGGTTCTGGATCCAGAACGTTGTAAAAATAGGTATATAAATGCTGAATTTATGCATACACTCTGAGACTGTAGAGGTAAATCTAAGGAAGAAAACTTGTGGACTGAATTTGTCATGGAGTAAGCTCTGTTTTTCTTTATCAGTTCATATAGAATCCTCAATGTATTAGAACCATGTGTGACAATATGAATATCAAATTTTATGATTTGAGCTAAATAATATAAAGTGATCAATGATTACACGTGTGTTTCTGTCAAATCTTCAGAGTGGCTTACCCTCACCCCCAAATCCCAGCAAGATTATTTTCTTGCAAAATTCTCTGAAGAGCCAACTTCTCTTTCTTCTTAATATTTACTTCAATTCATAATAACACATTAATGCATGGTGTTTGATAAAGCCTGTATCCCCCACTAAACTGCTGGCTTCAAGAGATCAGAGGCTATTTTTGTTCTCTATTGTTTTCTGAATATCTGGTCCAGTGCCTGACACATAGTAGTATGTCAATAATATCCATTTCTTGAATGAATAGCTGAATGAATCATTTCAGGTTTTGCTGAGATGATCTTGATAACCCAGAAAAATATGTCTTTTCTTATTAATGCCATTTAGAAGTAATGACATTTACATTAATCTCCTTTAAGTAGGGAGTGTTTCTAATACCAAATGATACTGGTCATTGTTTTTCCTATTTATATTTGTTAATTACATGGGAGGGTCCACTCCCCTTTTTCTCACCATTGCTGCCTCTGGAGAGAGCTCCTGCACTGCGCAGACCACATTTGCTTCACCATGACTGCTGCTTCGGGATTCTTGCTTTACTGACTATTCTCAGAAAGCAAATAAATGGGAAGGAGAAAAGACTTGATTAAATTCTCAGTTTTTTTCATGGTTATTTACTGCTCTCACCTATTTAAATTGCATATACTCACAATTTAGGTGAAGTATATTTGGGTTTTGAAAAATTTGCTGCCAATAGAAAATATATATCTGCTATGAAAATTAATACCTTGAGCTGTGACTGTCAAAATTCTTTGAATTAATGGGCCTTTACAGAGATTGCATTATTTAGAATTATTTAAAATATGCAAACAATGCATGAGGAGATTCATAAACTGTAAAATTATTCTAAGACAGAACAAAATTTCCCTGATCTTTAAAGGGATTTAGCTATTAATTTTTAAATGCTGAACATAGTTGACATTTCAAATTGAATTGTTACTGAAAGTAATCACATCGAATCTGTTGGTTAAATGTTCAAAGTAGAGCCCATGAAATATGCATGCTACCAAATCAAGGCAAAGATTCTTTCTTCGGAATACATGATTTTTATTTAGATAAAATATTGGATGTCTTTCATTTAAAAATAAAACTATCTCTTAATAGGAAGATGCAATTACTCTTCAAAGAAAACCTGTGTGTAGAACTCAAGGGGTTTGTGCAATGTTTATTTTATAATTCAGCCCATTGCATATCCATTGCTTGTGAAAAAGTGAACTTAGACTCGATTTCTGATGTCAGGATCCTTAGACTCTGATAGTTAGCATTGGGAAAACACACTATTTCTAGGAAATATTATATATCACAAATATTTTCCAACTTCAAATTTCCCAAAGTGTGGTATTGATAGCTTTGTTGTTATATTAAATGAGTGTATGTGGTACATGAGTCAACATTTTATAATTTGAATTTATTTTTAATTTTGTATCGACTGCCTTCCAATGTATTCAGAAAATATGATGCTATTTGTTTATTTAGTAACTCTCTAAAGTTAATTTTTTAAAGAAATATTTGTAAAAGCAACTTTATTTTTTAAAAAAATACTTGTAAATAATAACACATATGGCATGCAGATGCTCACAACTATAAAATGATTAATGAATGGTGACTGAGAAATAACTCTAAAAACTTTTAATGCTAGTTTACTAGCACTCCTTTTAATATCACTCTTACGTTCGTGTCAGTGATTTTAGAAGCTCATAATGGGTGTTCAATAAATAGTTGTTGAATGAATAATGTTTTTAGAAATTTACGTTTCTAAGAAAATCAAGGAGGGGAGTACACCTAGTGCACTTAATTTTTAGTTTAGTCTTTATAATTTGTTTTGAATTAACAGTGTTTCTTCTACCATAGGCCTGATAGAATATTTGACAAGAACTGTTTTTCCAGGAACTTCTGTGCCTATTCTCCCAGTAAGGATCTCCTCAACAGAATATAATAAAAAATTTACAAAACAATACCCAAAGTGAAAATTCTGTAATGAAAACTAGATATACAGATTGCACAATGTACTAATTAATGGTACTTTTTATATATTTGAATATGAAAATGTCATTATACTCTTGATTTCAGTTTTTAAATAGGCCATATGTCCTGAAGTTTATAACGTTTTAGAAAACTTGGAGAAGAGAAAGCTTTCATAAAATATTTCCAGGCAAGTCCTGCAGAACACACATCTGTGTTCCAAATGGGATGAGTTTCTGTTGATAACACCCAATAGAAGGAGAGGTTTATCTTATCAAAACAGATGTCAGAGGCTACTGCCTTTTCCAATATTTTGCAACAAGCAGCCTTGCCTGGGGTCTTGTCAGTACAGCAAACACTCAGTCAGCTATTTAGGAACTGTAGAGATTTCAGGACAGATTATTTACAGGTATGTGTTTTCATTTTTTTGTTTTAATGAAGCCAACTCAAAAGCCAGATTTTACATGCCTGAGCACTAAATGTTTCTCCAAATATGCTCAAATGAGTGCAATAGTAGATAGAACATATCGAGAGATAATGAAAATGAAAAGAATTATGATGATAAATCAAGGTGATCTAACAGAGGAGACTCAATATGGAGACAGACTCCTAGCTGAACGATTTATAGGTCAAGAGGGAAGTCTGTCTCTTTTTTAAAAAACCTGAGATCTCTCAGAATGGTATTTAATGTAATGTGATTCGCCAGATAGATTTTTTCTTCTTCATAGTATATTTTTTATTTTGGAAACCTCTTCCCTTTTTCCTCAGTTATTTGAAGTAAATAATGGAACATTTGAAAGTATTTATCATTTAGCTCATGTTGCCTGCCAGTGTTCATGTGCCTTAGGCAAAAATTCAAATTGCATGCTTTACATCATAGATTTGCATCCCGTAGTCCCCTAAATATTAGACTTGTTTAATATCTGTTTACCATGCACTGGATAATACTGTCTTGTATCAAGAGAACATAGGTGAGTAAGACACAATCTGTGTTGCAGGTTATTCAAATTTAGGACGGGAAACTAATATTTTCAATCTTCTACATTATATTTTGAAATGAGAGATATAAAGATTATAATTGAAAAATGAAAACTAGACATTTGGATCTGATACTAAAAAGAGAACTGTGAAGTAAGTAGAATCTAGGCAATTATTGAAACAATGATTAAGACTGAAATTATCCAGGAAAAAAAATATAGAGAGAGAAGAGAAGCAACGCTGGGGTAGAATAGGGACCCAAGGAGAGAATAGAAGAGAACCCAGGTCAAAGGGCATACGCAGACTCAGAGAAGGTGGCCTGTAGTAGCATTACGAGAGGAGAGATTTTCAGGAAGTGGAGGGTGAAGTAGAATGAGGACCAAGAATAAGACACTGGCAGCTTGACCTGATTAACATTTGAGAACAATTTCTATAACAAGGGAAATGGGTTGTGCGAAGAAGGAAGGCTAATTACTGAAATGTGTCAAGAAAAGAGAGGCAAGTAGAACTAGTTCAGTGAAGCGTCAGGGATAGGCCAGGCATGGTGGCTCATGCCTGTAGGCTCAACATTGTGGTAGGCTGAGGTGGGCAGATCATTTGGGGTCAGGAGTTCGAGAGCAACCTAGCCAACATGATGAAACCCATATGTACTGAAAATACAAAAATTAGCTGGTGTCGTGGCACACCCCTGTAATCCCAGCTACTTGGGAGCCTGAGGCAGAGAATTGCTTGAACCTGGGAGGTGGAGGCTGCAGTGAGCCGAGATCGCGCCACTGCACTACAGCCTGGGAGATAGGGAGACGCCCTCTAAAAAAAAAAAAAAAGTCAGGGATAATGAATTGTTTTGGGTTTTTGTTTGTTTGATGGTGGAAAATTTTTCCTCAGGTATTTTTATATGAACTGATAGACAGAAGCCAATGGAAACAAGAAAGTGGAAAATTCTGAAAGTAAAGAATGTAACAAGGATCAGGTGAGAGTTGGGACAGGACCCAGAGTATAAGCAGAAGTGTTTGGTGTGAAAGGAAATGTGATCAGTTTCTCTGAGATAGGAGGCAGCTTTGAGAGCAGGATTAAAAAATAAAATAAAGCCAGGCGCGGTGGCTCACGCCTGTAATCCCAGCACTTTGGGAGGCCGAGGCGGGTGGCTCACGAGGTCAAGAGATTGAGACCATCCTGGTCAACATGGTGAAACCCCGTCTCTACTAAAAATACAAAAAATTAGCTGGGCATGGTGGTGCGTGCCTGTAGTCCCAGCTACTCAGGAGGCTGAGGCAGGAGAATTGCCTGAACCTGGGAGGCGGAGGTTGCGGTGAGCCGAGATCGTGCCATTGCACTTCAGCCTGGGTAACAAGAGCGAAACTCCGTCTCAAAAAAAAAAAATAAATAAAAATAAATAAAAATAAAAATAAAAAATAAAATAAAAGCTGTGGGTATCTTTGGAGGTAAAAAAGAAAAGTCAGCTAAGAGAAGAGTGTGATGTGGCGGGGGCAGGACTGTGTTAGTGGAGGCTGATAGAAGCTGAAGGGTTGAAATCACAGCTGTAAGAATAGAATAGTCAGCAAGCTAGAGATGAACGATTGTCTTTGTCCAGAGTACCTAGAACATGCGTATATGCATTCTCACTATTAATAGTTGCATATAAAAAGAATACTTCTTGACTGAAAATAAAAGAGAGTTTGGAAGAACATGTACACACACACACATACACACACACACGTTACAATGGAGTGAATGTTATACCCCTATCCTACAATTCATATGTTAAAACCCTAACCCCAGTGTGATAGGAAGGGGCCTGGGAGGGAATCAGGTCACGCGAGTAGAACACTCATGCTGGGGGACTAGGGCCCTTTCAGACAGTAAGAGCCCCCACTTTCTTTCTACCATGTTTAGACGTGAGGAGAAATCTACAATCCACAACCTGGAAAAAGACCCTCACCAGATTCTGACTGTGATTTCAGACTTCCAACCTCCAGAAATGTGAGAAATAAATTTCTCTTGTTTATAAGCTACACAGTACATGGTAGTTTGTTACAGCAGCCCAAACTGAATAAGGCGCAGGTGCACACACACACACACACACACACACACACACACACACACTCTCTCTCTCTCTCTCTCTCTCTCTCTCTCTCTCTCTAGTTGACCCTTGAACAACACTGGGGTTAGGGGTGCTGATCCCTGCCCAGTTGAAAATTCCCGTGTAACTTTTGACTCCCCCAGAATTTAACTACTAATAGTGTACTCTTGACCAAAAGCCTTAACAATAATATAAACAGTCGAGTAACACATCTTTTGTATGTTAAATGTATTATATGCTATATTCTTACAGTAAAGTAAGCTAGAGAAAAGTCAGTGTTATTAAGAAACTCATAAGCAAACTATATGTGTTATTCATTAAGTGAAAGTGGATCAGCATAAATTCATCCTCGTTGTCCTCCCATTGATTAGGCTGAGAAGGAGGAAGAAAAGGAAGGTCGTTTTTTCTGCCTCAGAGGTGGCAGAGTTGGAAGGAAATCTGCACATAAGTAGGCCTGCGCAATTCAAACCCATGTTTTTCAAGGGCCAACTGCATTCTTTACTGAAACCCTAAGGGAGTTCCATGTGGTTATTTAGATAAGTCATAAAAATTCAGAAAAAATGAGGAGAAATTTACTTCTAGGAATTTTACAACCTTGCTTGGGAACGTAGCTCTAACTCTTCATTAAGAAATAATCCAATTTAAAGATTCACTGAAACAGCATTGGTATGTGAGGTAGTATATAACAGCTGTAAACACAGTAAAGTGTTTCTGGCAAAATTAACATCTATTTTGAATTAACTACAGTGTCAAAAAAGGTTTTTAATAAATATGCTTTTATTAGATGCTCATTCTTACAGTTTGAACATTTAAAGCAGTTACTAATAGGTTATGCTTTATGGTCATTAAATGTTATAATTCAACATGTAATTAAATAAAAGAGAAAATAGAAAAAAGAAAGTTCATATTAAAAATACGTTTTCTACCTGTTTAATAGCAAAGGTGTGATGAAGGAGTGGGACTGGCTTCTGTTTCTCTGACATCCCTGGCTCTTTGAAGCTGTGTGGTCTTGCTCTTCTGTTTGCTTTTCCGGGAAAGCTCTACCATAAATGTGGCGTGACTGATTCTGTTGTCATTCTTATCTCAGAGCACATGTCAGGAAAACCTTCCTCGACTCTCTGATCTAAAGGATCGTCTTTTCCCACTTCACTACTCAGTTTCTCTATAGTCTTGGTTTCCTTCAGAGCTTTTGTTATTAACCAAGATTATCTTTTTCATCTATTTGTGTTTAATTTGCTTATTATTTGTATTCCTAACATGCAATCCTCTAAGGCGGGTACTGAGTACCTGGAACATAACCCTAAATAAATATTGCTTGATTAATGAATGACCATAATAAAATAACACATGTATTCTGTATTTTATAGTCGGCAGTTATAAAAATATTGGTTTAATTGGCTAAATGAAGTAACGTATGCAGGTTTTCCCTAACACAGGGAACTGGAGATGGGAGGCCACGAGAGCTACTAACAGCACCCACGTTCCCTAACCAGAGTAACTCAACCCTGACATCTTGACATATTGGTTTGTCTGCATCCGCTGTAAAACATATTAAAAGCAATGTAGTTCTCATTATGCTCAGTAATGATTTTGAATTATGTGTCCTTACCCTAATGTTTTTCTTTTTACACTTGAAATGTGTCAAGAAGAGAGAGGTAAGTAGTACTAGTTCCATAAAGAGTCAGGGATAGGCCAGGAGCGGTGGCTCATGCCTGTAATCTCAACACTTTGGGAGGCTGAAGTTATTTAACTTGTACACATTCATGGCAGTGTTTTGTGCATGCTAGGAGCATCTTGCATATGTGCTAATGGACAAAATATGTTGAGAACTAGTGCTCAAAGTTACCATTGTTTGTAGGAAAACAGGTGTGCTAGGCAGGCTGAATAACCAAAGCTATAATTTTGTTGAGAGAAAAGAAGATGATCAATGTGTTGTTATGCCCACAGTGCAGTGTCAGTACCTGATACAGGGAATCTGGTCTCAATATTTTCTATCAAATAATGGAATTAATTAAAAAGCAGATAAATGGTATTATTTAACTGGCCTAACAAGGCCCTGTGTAATGCTTGCCATTTATTCATAGGATTAACTTTGGTAGTATAGATTTTTACAGGGTGATTATGGTGATTATGTTCCCCCAAAGTATCCCGTCAATAATTTAGGCATCTCCCAGGAGAAAAATAGGACTAGATCCCTTGTTTGTCAGTAATTCTGAAAAGGTGAAGAGACTTACTTAAGCCAGTGTTGTGGTTTTTAACAACTTAGGCCATTCTTTGCAAACTTCACCTGTCCACCACCATTCCTTCTTCAGCTTGCTAGACTTTCACTCTTGCCATTCTTTAGTTCTATGATAGAAATACTGAATTAAGTGATGTTATTTGTAGGATATGTATTTTCCTTCCAGCACATAAAGATTACATGAGCTGACTTGTGTTTACCACAAAGATGTTGAAGTCCTAATTCTTCTTTTAAAATTTAATTTAATTTTGTGTTAGTCCATTTTCATGCTGCTGATAAAGACATACCTGAGACTGGGAAGAAAAAGAGGTTTCATTGGACTTACAGTTCCACCTGACTGGGGAGGCCTCAGAATCATGGCAGGAGGTGAAAGGAACTTTTTATATGGCGGTGGCAGAAAATGAGGAAAAGCAAAAGCAAAAACACATGATAAACCCACCAGATCTCATAAGACTTATTCACTTTCTCTAGAATAACATGAGAAAGACTGGCACCCATGTTGTAATTACCTCTCCCTGGGTCCCTCCCACATTTTCCCCTAAGTCCACAATGTCCACTACAGGTATTGATCGACTTATGACCTATGCAACTTACGACCATTCGACTTTACGACCACAATCGCTAGCCACGACTGCTCCGCGTCTGGCAGTGCAAACGTTGCCCAGTTGGGCGTACGACAGTGCGGACCAGCTTCCGGCAGCACTACCATCTCCGCGTGCACCATTTCAACTGTACATATAGCCTACTCAACTTACGACCAAATCGTGTTACGACGGGTCTGCCGGTCCCAATCGTGGTCGTAAGTCGAGCGCTAGCTGTATGTCATTCTTATGCCTTTGCACCCTCATAGCTTAGTTCTTACTTATGAGTAAGAATATATGATGTTTGGTTTTCCATTCCTGAGTTACTTGACGTAGAGTAATGATCTCCAACTCCTTAAAGAACTAAAGGTAGAACTACCATTTGATTCAGCAGTTCCACTACTAGGTATCTACTCAGAGGAAAAGAAGTCATTATACAAAAAAGATACTTGGACACACACATTTATAGCAGCATGATTTGCAAATGCAAAAATATGGAACCAGCCCAAATGCTCATCAATCTATAAGTGGATAAAGAAATGTATATATCATGGGATAGCATTCTATTCATAAAAAGGAATGAAATAATGGCATTTGAAGTCCTAATTCTTAGTGCTTATGAATGTGACCTTATTTTGAAATAAGATCTTGGCTGATGATGAGGTTAAGATGAGGTTCTTAAAGTGAGCGCTGATCCAGTATGACTGGTGTCCTTATGAAAGAGGGAAATTTGGACATAAACACAGATGCATATTACAGAGAAGGCAATGTGAAGATACATGAAGAACATCATCTGTAACTAAGAAACAGAACAGATTCTCTCTCACAGCCCTTAGAAGGCACCAACCCTACCTACATCTTGATGTTGGACTTCTAATTTCCAATAGTAAATGACCTAAATACATCTATTGACTTACAGTGTATGATTATTTTTATGGCAGTCCTATAAAACTAATGCAGGGCAAAACGTAACATAATCATGAGTTAGATAATTACTGATTTGAGCAATTTAAATATGTCCAGTTTGTATTAGGGCTTCAAATAGAAAAAGATCTTTATTAATGATTAATTTGAAAATCATTTATTTTTATATTAATCACTATAGACAATGTTGAAAAGAATTTCAGGAAATATAATTTGCCCATTACCATTGGTTGACTTTTTACCTGAATGTTCACTGTTATCAATTCCTTCTTAATCTAACCTTAGATCTTCCCATTGGTATAAGACGAGTCAGCACTTAAATATGAATTTTTCTAAGTTTCAGGAGCTTACTGAGAGGTGTCTTTTGCTCACAGCATGTGGGTCTTCCACTCCAGGCCTCAGATTAACTTTGACATAACAAGCTCTGTAACTGCTTGCAGCATAGTACAGCAAAGTGGCCTTTTTGTGTTTACCCTTTCTTCTGTTATCCTTTTCAGAAGCAGAGACTGCTTTCTCCTTTACCTGTGGCACTCCATACCACATGCAAGTTAGATTTACAGTC
This sequence comes from Sapajus apella, assembly GCF_009761245.1. Classification (NCBI taxonomy): domain Eukaryota; kingdom Metazoa; phylum Chordata; class Mammalia; order Primates; family Cebidae; genus Sapajus; species Sapajus apella. Next base: position 45,479,791 of record NW_022436948.1, read on the forward strand.
CAAGAAGAACTATAGATGTACGATGTATACATCTGCCTTATGAGATTCTTAAAAATCAACCCGGATAGGGAATCCATGGCATCCAAATTATGTGTCTTTCATGAAACCCATTCCTTCATGCCAGTCCTTGTTTCTTTCTGGTCAATGCCATACGAAATGAAAAGGGTTTCCTTATTAAGCAATGTTATAACCTCCTTCCTAATTTTTCTATAATCTGAATAAATACAACCTGAAGCAAGTGAGCCAAGAGTGATAGTATCCACTGCTTATTTCTACAAAGAAAATAGATTTTGTCACATCATGGATTTTGCTTTAACTGCATTGACGTAACTAGTGTTAGAAAGATACTGCTTAGACTGCGCAGGGAAAGCTAGGTCTAATAATTTATGTTAATCCTATAGCAATCAGTTAAATTATTTAAAAGTAAATTTGTTCAAATTAACGACTCTAACAATTCAACAGGATATATTTTTTAAAAGTTTCTCCTCAATCTTCATATGAACCATAAAGCGTATGATAAAAATTGCTAAGATATTTTTCATCTTCTTTTGGGAAACAGTCTATGCACCTATAAGTATATGCAGTATATTAAAGATTATTTCTACTTATAACCCATTTATTGATAAGCACATTTACCTCTCCTTTGTTAAAACTGAAAGTTTTTGTTTTAAAACAAAATGTATGTATGCTAGCTTCAACAGGGAAAACCAGTATCTCACTATTGGGATACTTTACATTTATTTGAATCCTAGAAAAGTTGTATTTTTTTAACATGTCTATTAGCCATTTATATTTTTTAAACTTTATGAATTCCCTATTCATGCCCTTTATTCATTTGCCTGCTACATGACTATACATGGTATTTCTGTGCAAATTGAAGCATACTATAAAATGTGCACATTTTAAGGTTGGATCTCCTTTCATATAGTTACGCCATGTTGCATTCATGAGTGTGCTGTCAGTGACTTTGCCAGCCTCTCTCCGTGGGCTTGATGGGCATGTAGATTGTTTCCTTTTTTAGTCTATTGCAAATAGAAAATCAACACATTTGCATTGACACTGACATATGTACTCAAATATTTGAGTACATATATAAAATATTAACAAAATTAAAATTACTATGACAGTCAGCACATATACTTTAGATGTTTGATACATATTTTTAATTTGTTCTTCAAAATTTGACAGCAACGTTCACTGGCACCAGCAGTGTGGAAGAGTTTTTCTTTTCCTCTACCTTAAGCAACACTCAGGGAGTATTAAATATTTTATTCTTGGATAATCTATTAATTTTAGAATGGTGGCTTAATTAGCAATGTTTTAAATTTTTTAAGTATGAGTAAGATTGATCTTGAGAATTTTTGTTTTTTTATTTTTCTGTTGTTACTTTTAATGTAACAAAGATTCTCAAACTCCTCATTTGAAAAATGATTCCAATAGAAACAACAGATTTATTTTAATTTTCTACATTAAAGTAAAACAAAACTCCAGGATGTTTTTTGTTCTGACACCTTTAAGAAACAGAGATAAATATGATTACTATAATCAAATAATGAAAAACAATAAAGCAGAGTGGCAAACTTTTACAAATTATTCTTTTCACAACTCTCAGTATTGTTCTATGAACTCTGGATATATAAAAACAGTTGCTCAAATCAAATGAAACTTCCAATAACCATTTAGTAAATGGAAACAGAACAGAGTTGTGCTTTCTCATACATATCTCCCTGATGGACTAGAGAGTAAAATTGATAACTTTGGAAATGTTCTCAATATACTATGGTATCAGAACTAGTTTTATGATTTAGAATAGTGCCTGCTTTTCTACCATTGTAGGGAAAAAAAATATTTTTCTGGTACTTATTTTACCTGCAGTTAGGACTACTTGCAGGTTCTTACAAAATGATGGAATTTTGTTAGTAGAGAAAAGAAAAGGGTAAAAGAAATTCTGAGAGGCTTAAGTTTTATACAGAATTAAAAAGAGATGAACAAAGGTGAATTTTAAGACATGGAAAATGGCATATAGAATGCTTCATGTCTGTATTGTTTTTATCAATTTGAATTTTTTGTTCATTTAAAGATAATGTCCATATGGATTAATATATTAGGAAAACTGGGGAACTAGATGTCACATGTTTCAGTTTTACCCATTTTGTGTTTGAACTTAGACTTGTGTCAAATTTTTACTACTGAAATAATTTGATTTGTTATGGAGCTTCTAGATGTTGTGCCATACTTAAATAGGCAATAATCATATGATTAGCTTCTGGAAAACCTGCAGCACTGTAACTTAAATTTTTCTATTTCAGCGTAAATACTAAAAATTTTTCAGCTTGATATGTATCATTATGAAAACCAGTTTACATGACACCATATATAGAGAATACATGTGTCCTGGAAACATGGCGGATACTTCTCCCCTTTTTATTACAACCAGTATATTAATTATAGATATCTCATTTCATTGTGCTCACTTAATTGTGCTTAGATACTGTTTTTTTTGTTTGTTTGTTTGTTTTTTACAAATTGAAGGTTGTGGCAGCCTTGCCTGGGGCCAGTGCGTTGGCTTAATTTTTCAACAGTATGTGTTCACTTGGTGTAATTCTCGCAGTATTTAAAAATACATACATTACTGTTATATCTGTTAGGTGATCTGTGATCAGCGATCTTTGATGTTATATTGTCATTGTTGTGGGGTGCTGTGAACCATGTTCGTAAAAGATGGTGAACTTAATCCACAATTGTTGTGTGTATTCTGACTATTCTACCATTTGGCTGTTCACCTTTCTCTCTCCCTCTCCTTGGGGATGCCTAATCCCTGAGATACTACACTACTGAAATGAGGCCAATTAATTACTTTACAGTAGCCTTTTAAGTGTTCAAGTGAAAAAAAAGAGTGTCACATCTCTCATTTTAAATCAAAAGCCATAAATAATTGGGCTTAATGAGGAAGGCATGTCAAAACCCAAAACAGACTCAAAACTAGTCTTCTTCTGCCAAATAGCCAAATTGTGGGTGCAGAGGTAAAGTTCATAAAGAAAATTAAAAGTGCTACACCATTGAACACACAAATGATAAGAAAGCAAAACAGCCTTATGGCCTAGATGGAGGCAGTTTTAATGATCTGGGTAAAAGGTCAGACCAGCCACAACATTCCATTAAGCTAAAACCTAATCCAGAGAAAGACCCTAATTCTCTTCCATTCTCTGAAGGCTGAGAGAGGTAAGGAAGTGGCAGAAGAAAAGTTGGAAGCTAACAGAGGTTGGTTCTTGAGGTTTAAGGATGAAAGCCATGTCCATAACGTAAGAATGCAAGGTGAAGCAGCAAGCGCTGATGGAGAAACAGCAGCAAGTTATCCAGAATTTCTAGCTAATATAATGGATGAAGGTGGCTACACTAACAACAGATTTTAATTTCAGACAGAACAGCATTATATTGGAGGAAGATGCTCTCTAGAACTTTTACAGCTAGAGAGGAGAAGTCAGAGCTTGATTTTGAAGCTTCAGAGGACAGATTGACTCTGCCATTAGGGCTAATGCAGCTTGTGATGTTAAGTGGGAGCCAATGCTCATTTATCATTCCGAAAATCCTAGGAACCTTAAGAATTATGGTAAATGTACTCTGGCTGTGCTCTGTAAATAGAACAAAGCCTTGATGACAGAACATCTATTTATGGCATGATTTACCAAACATTGTGGAGAGCTACTGCTCATAAAAAATGATTTTTCTCAAAATGCTACTGCACATTGACAATGTATCTAGTCACCCAAGAGTTCTGATGGAGGTGTACAAGATTAACACTGTTTTCATGTCTGCTAAATACAACCTCTATTCTATAGCCCATAGATCAAGGAGGGATTTAAACTTTTTTTTTTTTTTTTTTTTTTTTTGAGACGGAGTTTCGCTCTTGTTACCCAGGCTGGAGTGCAATGGCACGATCTCGGCTCACCGCAACCTCCGCCTCCTGGGTTCAGGCAATTCTCCTGCCTCAGCCTCCTGAGTAGCTGGGATTACAGGCACGCGCCACCATGCCCAGCTAATTTTTTGTATTTTTAGTAGAGACGGGGTTTCACCATGTTGACGAGGATGGTCTCGATCTCTTGACCTTGTAATCCACCTGCCTTGGCCTCCCAAAGTGCTGGGATTATAGGCGGATTTCAAGTTTTAATCTTATCATTTAAGAATACACTTTTCAGCCGGGCGCGGTGGCTCACGCCTGTAATCCCAGCACTTTGGGAGGCCAAGGCGGGCGGATCACGCGGTCAAGCAATCTAGACCACCCTGGCCAACAAGGTGAAACCCCATCTCTACTAAAAATACAAAAATTAGCTGGGCGTGGTGGCACATGCCTGTAATCCCAGCTACTCGGGAGGCTGAGGCAGGAGAATTGCTTGAACCCGGGAGGCGGAGGTTGCAGTAAGCCAAGATTGTGCCACCGCACTCCAGCCTGGCACCTGGCGACAGACTGAGACTCTGTCTCAATTTAAAAAAAAAAAAAAAAAGAATATACTTTTCAAGGCTATTGCTGCCCTGGGTAGTAATTCTTCTGATGAATCTGGCAAAATAAATTGAAAACCTTCTGGAAAAAACTCACCATTCTACATGCCATTAGGAACATTTGTGATTTACGGGAGATCAAATTATTAACATTAATAGGAGTTGGAAGAAGTTGATTCCAACCCTGTTGGATGTGTTTGTGGGGTTGAAGACTTCGGTGGAGAAAGTAGCTGCAGATGTTGTGGAAATAGTAAGAGAACTGCAGTTAAAGTGGAGCTTGAAGGTAAACTGAACAGAAGCAATCTTATGATAAAACTTGAATGGATGCAGAGTTCTTCTTATGGATAAGCAAAGAAAATGGTTTATGGAGATGGAATCTACTCCTGTTGAGCATGCTGTGAACATTGTTGAAATGACAACAAGGGATTTAGAATGTTACCTCAACTTAGCTGATAAAGCAGCAGCTATTGTGAAGACAGTGTGGCAATTCCTCAAAGACATGAAGACAAGAACACCATTGGAACCAGCAGTCCCATTACTGCATATATACCCAAAAGAATCTAAATCATTCTCTTATAAAGACATATGCATGCATATGTTTATTGCAGCACTATTCACAATAGCAAAGACATAAAATCAACCTAAATGCCCATCAATGATAGACAGGATAAAGGCAACGTGGTAGACATACACCATCAGATACCGTGCAGCCATCAAGAAAGAATGAGATCATATCTTTTGCAGGGACATGGATGGAGTGGGAGACCATTATCTTTATCAAACTAACACAGTAACAGAAAACCAAATACCACATGTTCTCCCTTATAAGTGGGAGCTAAATGATGAGAACACGTGGACACATTGAGGGGAACAAAACACACTGGTGCCTTCCGGTGGGTGGAGGGTGGGAGGAGGGAGAGGATCAGGAAAAACAACTCATAGATACTAGCCTTAATACCCAGGTGATTAAGTAATCTGTACAACAGATCCCTATGACACAAGCTTACCTGTTTAACAATCCTGCACATGTATCCCTGAACGAAAAAGGTAAAAAATAATAATAATAAAGCAGCCACAGGGTTTGAGAGGACTGACTCCGGTTTCAGAAAAAGTTATACTGTGGGTAAAATGCTATCAAATAACATTGCATGCTACAAAGACATTTTTCATGAAAGGAAGCGTCCATCGATGCAGCAAACTTTATTGTCTTATTTTAAGAAATTGCCACAGCCACCCCAGCCGTCAGCAGCTGCCATTCCGATCTGTCCGCAACCATCAACACTGAAGCAAGACTCTCCACCAGCAACAAAATTATGAGTTACTGAAGGCTCGTATGATTGTTAGATTGGTTTTCAAATATTTTAAAATTAATGTATGTACACTGTTTTCGACATGATGCTATTGCACATTTAATAGAACGTGCTACAGCTTAAACATAACGTTAATATGCACTGGGAAACCAAAGGCTCTGTGTGACTAGCTTTATTGTGAAATGCAGCTTATTGGGGTGGTCTGTCACTGAACCCATTATCTCCGTGGTATGCCTGTAATTTACCAATGCTTCTTATATGCCACATTTTAAAAGATAATAACAATGTTCCAATGGATATCTGTATTAGCACTGCACTTAATGAAATAATGTAACCTTCCCAGTCCTGGTTATAAAATGGATTGCAAAACACTATGGTACTGGAAGTAACTTTCAAATCAAGCTGCAACAGCTCAGTTTGGGATTGCGGAGGAGGGAGTGAATGGCAGGATATGGCAGCCATTTCATATATTGGTTTTTTCTTTGTAATGAAACAATTTCCCAAACAAAACTCACCTCGGAAATAAGTAGTTTTTTTTTCATCAAAAACCAGAATACTCTCCAAAACTGCTTATATCACATAATCAGCATTTTCTCTAACTATTTTTGCAAGAGGCATCTGGAGGAGAATATTCAAAGAGTATATAATGAACCTAAACTCGGGAATGTATAAACATGTGTAACACTTATAAGAACAGAAGTTACTGCATATGAAGAAATACAGTTGATGACTTCAGAAATTGAACTACAAAAAAGTAGCTTACAGTGAGAAATGAATATTCTCCCAAACTGTCAATTTGAGTATATAGTGCTTATATATAAAATACACATGTTATGACACATACAATGTTTCACATGTGTGTTGTTTTTGCTTGTTTGAATTTCTTGCTCATTTAAAAATAAAGATAACATATATATTGATAGTAATGTTAGGAAAACTGGGAAATTATACATCACATGTTTCAGGTTTTTTTTGCAATATATAGGCTTACTTTGAGCATTTGAGACAAAGCATATAGACATATGCTTATATACTTCAATAGTTGTATTTACACCATTAGGTGAGAAACAGACTTTAAATCGTAATGATTCACTCTTTTATAAAAACTGAAAGTACTTTTGTATAGTTTTGCACCTACTGATTTTATTAAATGTGGAGGTGACTTGCTATAGTTTTGTTTAGTTTTGTATTCCTCAACAAAATGCCCTATTCATATATGGAAATAAAAAGATTTTTGTCAAATTGGCACTAAAAAGATGTAACAAGAAAAATGCAGAAGATTCTTGGTATCAGGAGTTTAGACAGATAAGAATGCAGAATTAAGGGGTCTATTGAAATTAGGTTCAACAGATGAAAATTTTAAAATATCTTCCAAAATTTTAGGAAAAATTACAAATAAATTGTAACTTTACAGATGAAGGCTTAAAGATTTTAACATGTAAAAGGCTTTTATAAGTTATTTTAAAATGCTACTCCCTCAATAGAAATCAGGCAAAGGACAAAAACAGCAGTTCAAACAAACATTTTTTTAAAACTACAAAAGCTAATGTGCACTGTGAAAATGTTCAGAATCAAATATAATACTCAAGGAAATAGCTCTTTCTCTGTATTACACTAATACATCCTTTACAAATGATTATATATATTTTTTCCTTCCAGGCTAGGCTGAAATTGGCACACTTACACATTTCTAGTGTAAGTATATATTGATGTAGTCACTTCAGGACAGAATTGGCCACCATACCAGTTGGCCTTCAATGTCAATACGCTTTAACCATGTAATTCTATTTCTATTCTAAAGATATATGCACACATAAAAATTAGAACTTGAATTTATGATAGTATTATTTAAAAAGAAATTATCAGTAATCTAGATGTCCATATATGAGATGATCAATATTATGATATACAATAACAATAATACAATTTTCATGCATTAATTAAAATAATATTTTGAATATACTTTTAAAATATTGTTTTATAAATACTTTTGGAAAATGCTGATCCAATTTTGATAAACTAAAATATGGGGAACAAAATTTATATACCAACTTAAAAGAAAATTTATCAAAATATTGTATGTTAAACTTTGGAAACTGAAAAGTTTTTGCAATTATGAAATGAGCATATATCATTTTAAAAATTTTGGCTTTTTTAGTTAATTTTTGATGGAAAAGTAAAAATTATATGTTTATCACGTATAACATACTGTTTTGAAATATGTATACATTGTAGAATGGCTACATTGAGCTAATTAGCATACTCATCACCTCACATTTCTCATTTTTGTGGTAAGAACACTTAAAATCGCTTTAGCAGTTGTGATTTATTTCACATTTTGTACTTTATTTTCAATTTTCAAAAATGAACATATATTACTTTTAATGTTGGAAAAATAAAACACACGACTACAAAAAATATTTATGAAGTAGTTATGGGATTCACACATGAAGAAAGCAGAAAAATGTGCTAAATAGCCTTTTGTTTATTTCATTTGATTTTTATGTTATATACATATTATATATATTCATTTGATAATTCTTCATAACCAGTATTAAAATAAAAATACTCATTAAATATAAATTACTCTTTATCTTTCTAAAAATTGTTTAGTATGTGCTCCATTATTTCCTGTTTTTCTTCATCCATATTATGGTTTCGGATTTTGCCCATGCATACACTCCCTTTAAAGCTTTCGTTTAAGAAACTTTTAATCAATTCCAGGGCAGTTTATTTGTTGACTTTCACATTAGTATAAAATTCTACTATTTAGCCTATTAATTTTATTTAGGATCTGCCAGTCACTTAGAGGAATCAGTGATATGCGTGTAACATCTGTAAAATAAAAATACCCGTGAATATTTAGTCTTGTCTCTGGCCTGTGGCACAATTAGTACTGCATGTTTGTTTTTTCTTTTATCCGACAAAACTGCCACTAAATACAGTTAAATATATTTAGTATTGACAAACAACATGGCTTTTTACTTTTTAAAATAAAAGTGTTAAATTTTACTATAATTATTTTGAAATCAGCCTGGTTAAATTTAACAGCCTTCAGTACTTTTTATAGCCTCACTTTTTTTCTCATGCTACAGATATTTCAATTAGAAAATGCTTTGGCTTTATGGTATATAATAAAATACCTTTGAGTCCCTAAATTTGTCCATTCTAACTTAATATTTTATCTATAACTCAGCTCTACCATATGAGAGTAAATTATGCAACCCCAGCTAATTTGCCCTAAGATTTAACAATTGTGCTTCATCTCCTTCAACGTATTTAAACCAGTGTCTTTTATTAAGACACATGCTGCCTCAAAGTTACTTTCCCTACCCCTACCGTACATTTTTGTGAAACATGGTTCTACTTCCTCTTCTCTGTCTCTGCCTGGCATTCCTAATTTATATCTTCATCACAGGTATTTTACAAAACCATTCTTTAGTGTCACAGTGATCTCATGGTTGATTCCAATAACCTTTTTGTTTTAGAATTAATACTGCTATTAATATTTGAGGATTATTGAACACCTGACCACTTGTTAGTTTTGACTCTTTGGCATGTGCTTCCTGGACAGTCCTCTCTTGCTCATTGTTTACAACACTTGTGCAAAACCACTGTCATAGGGCATACCAAGACTTATCCTGAGCTTCTTACCTTTTTACTTCCACCTACCTTTCTCTATAGTGTTTCTATCGAACTATGTTGATAAATGATTCCCAGGTCTTTTTTCTACTCTGAATCTTGTTTCTTCTACCCAAATCTGCACTTTTTGTGTTCAGTACTAACCACAAATGAATATTTACCACAACTTAAAATGTTTCTTAAAATATACATTTCCAGCATTTTCACTTTTAGGAATTTATTCAACACACACTGCACACATTTGCAAGCATATATACACAAAGATAGTCACTGAATCGTTAATGAAAAAATCTGAAAGTTCGTTAGTGAAAAAATGGGTAAATGAGGGTATTGTATATACTTACATGAAATTCTTATTCACTAGTAAAAATTACAAGGTAAATCTGAGCTAGAAACATGTCCATGAAATGAAGCAAAATGAAAACAACAGGTAACATAAAAAGCAGTACAGTAAGTAGCAGATGCATGTCAAACTCTTTAAATGCTTCATCAAAGGTTTGGATAGGGAGGTACTTTTATTTCTTAAAGGCGTATGTGTGTGTGTGTGTGTGTGTGCGCGCGAGTGTCTATTGAGAGAGAGAGAGTGCATGTACAAGGCAGAAGAGGTTCTATTATACTGAGACCCAATCTACTTTTCATCCATTGCAAAATTTCACATAAATCTTGGATTTTTTTTATGTACAAATCATCAATTGCTAAATTTATTTGTGTCATGCACAACAAAAGTTAGAGCCAAATATCCTTGACTTTGTCCAGCCAATCATACAGCCCTTATAACACAAACACAGACACACACACACATGCACACTAATGCCCATGCCCCTAGTACCATACCTTGGAATAACACAAACTCCTCTCTATAACTTTGCTTTAATATCATACTAGAAATGCTATTCTATGGAGAGTAATTTGCATTTTGCACACCGCTCAAATGTCTTTCTCGCTGGGTCAAATGCAATAGGCAAAACTTTAACTTTATCCAGAGAGTACCAATCATTATTTCAGGATACAAAATCAATGTTCAAAAATCAGTGACATTTATTTGCACCAATAACATTGAAGCTGAGAACCAAATCAAGAACACAATCCTATTTACAATAGCCACAAAAAGACTAAAATACCTAGAAAATACAGCTAACTGAGGAGGCGAAGGATTTCTGCGAGGTTAATTACAAAACACTGCTGAAAGGTATCAGAGATGGCACAAATAAATTGAAAAACATCTCAGGCTCATGGATGGGAAGAATCAACATCATTGAAATGGCCATACTGCTCAAATGGGAAACCAAAAAAGAGCCTGAATAGCCTAAGCAGAAAAAAAAACGTGGAGGAGACATGACATTACCTGGTTTTCAAAACTGCACGATAGGGCAAATAACCAAAACAGAATGGTACTGGCACAAAAACATTATTATTTTAAAACTTTCGTTATCTAAGCATTCCAAAAACTATTTGTGAGTCTAAAACAATAATATTTTTAAAAGGCCTTAGAATTTCTCAGCAAAATATTATTTCATAGTTTGACTAATTGCACAGAAATACTTTCAGTACTTCAACTATGTATAGTTGAAGTTTACCATTAAAATATTTTAATATCACGAGACAGACAATTGCTTCAAAATATTCTACTTTGCAATGACATCAAATAGCATTTTATAACTGGATACTGTGCTTAGCTTAATAAGATCAATTAAATCAAAATGTAGTAAGGAAATATTTATTAGAAGGTAATCTATACAAGTTAGATGCTCAGTCATAATACAGAATTTAGTTCTACCTTTCAACATAGCTTCGTGAATTCAGTGTTAGGAAATATATGTCCTCTTCTAGCCAGCCCTACTTTTGTCTCGCAGAAAACCGTGGCTCGAGTGAAGAGGCTGAAGAATTCTGACAAAACTGAGTCATAATATCAAACTTGAGGTAACTCTGCTATAACCATTAGGTGACATGGCCACTTGTGAAAAGTAGAAATAGCAGATGCACAGTGATTAGCCTACGCAATGGCTGGATGTGACGTTAAGTTACTTTGGGGGTACTGGAGAATATCCACTGCTCTGTGATGCATGTTTTGTATGAATTAGACTTCACAGTAGCTTAATATATCCCAATATAGTATACTTCACAGATTTACCTTTAACTTATAGACCTTAAACATTTTATCCAAAAGAATTTACTACAACTACTCAGATAAAATAGAGTGATAGTATGAGTTAAATGTCGCTGCATAATTAGATTTGTTGTTTCCTATACACTGTACTATTTATTTTAGGACTGAGAAATAAAACTGAGTTTTGGTTGGATTTTTATTTTTACTTCTTAAACTAGTCTTCATCTCTTTTCAGTTATTACCTGAGTATATTTTCCTAACGTCAGTAAAATAAATTCTTTCTTAGAAATTGGTGAGATAAAATGGAAAATTCAGACTTGTGATATTTTATTTATATGATGTCATTATATATATACATATATGTATACACACACACACACACACACACACGAGATGGAATCTCTTCTCGCCCAGGCTGGAGTGCAATGGCGTGATCTCAGCTCACTGCAACCTCCTACTTCAGGGTTCAAGTGACTTTCCCTGCCTCAGCCTCCTGACTAACTGGGATTACCTGCCCATACCCGGCTAACTTTGGTATTTTTAGTAGAGATGGGGTTTAACCATGTTGACCAGGCTGGTCTTGAACTCCTGACCTCAGAATATCAGTATAAAGTAATATTATTTTAAGCCTTTCTGCAAATTATTGGATTAATGCAATATCATCATGTAATAGGTTTCAAAGTCTTGAGCTATAATATTTTCCTTATGCTAAAACTTAAAACTTTTGAGCCTAACAAAGACCTCATTTTCTTCAGTATTTACTTTCCATTATAGGTTAGATATGTACTGAGCAGGCGTTCCTCAAATTATAGTTTACCTTTATTGGACTTACTAAAAGCTAATTTTAAAATTCATTAATTTTATGAAATGTGGAATTTTAAAGCAACAAATACTAAATATATTTCACATATCAAGTTTTTAATAAAGTTTTACAATATTAAAATTATTATTGTCCCACTTCATAATAATAAACTTAGAAAATGGAAAAGGTGTTAAGTTACGTGGTTTACAAGGAAATATAAATACACACATAACCACATATACATACTTATAGGTATACATATGTTAATAGTAATTTTTAACATTCATTGGTTATATTTTATTATTTAACATTTTGAATATCCTAAATGTTTAAATAGATATTTAAATAACATTTATTGAATAAATTTATACCATGGGGAAAAATCAAAAGATTTTGTACATGGAGAATTTATTATTCTGATGAATATATTTTAATGAAGTACCAATTTACATATCTAAAGAATGTACTGATCTATATTTTATAGATTTTTTTAAAGTTTCCATTTTTCTCATCATTAAATTGCATATTATTACAATTACTTTGGATAATTAAGTCATATGCAATTATTAATGTAGGAATAAGATTTGTTGCCTTTAGTATCCCTGCAAAGCACGTTGAATATGGTCAGATGGAAAAACACGTAAGTTTTGTTTTCCTATGGGCATGTCAGAAAGCAGCCTTGCCTTCAGTGTGGACACTACTCCTGCCAGACAGAAGTTAAACTGCTTTTGTTCAAGATAGCTAGCCCGTGGGAAGGATGGCCTGGATGGCCTAGAAGAGCAGGAATGGTGCTGCCATAGATGAAGTGGGCTCCTGGAATTTACAGACAGCTTTGGAGAAGCTCCTGTGCATGGAGCCTTCTCTGTTCCACACTGCAGCAGGCACTGGGGGACCTTGATGGGGATATGTCTATACTTCAGATGGAAATGTGTGTCTGAAGACAATCTCAAGTTCAGTACCTTTGGAAGAGCAGCAAGGGTCCCATTGGCTAAATTTAGCATGGGAGAGTGGACATGATGATCAAACTAAAAAGGCATGGTGGATGAGAACCTTCCTTGAACTGAAAACTGATTTCCTTTTCCCAAGATTTCTTTACTGGTTAAGAAGCCAGAGGTGCGTTTTGCCCTTAACAAAAGGGAAAGGGCCACTAGGTAGGCAGGTGGGTGTGCAGAACCATATGAAATTGATTTAGAAAACTGAAAATATAAAAAGTGCACATTATGTTTCACCTAAGTAATGTAGAGCAAATTTCTGCCCATCGAAAGGGTCTTCATGAAGTGGAATGTGTTAACAACTTCCTCAGTTAAAGCGTCTTCTGAAATGATGGCAGTGTAACCACTTTTTTCTGTCCATTCCTGAGACCAAAGATATCTCACTGGCAGAATATCAGGGTCTCTGCTAATGAAGTCTCCTTACCGATTAATGTGATCTTTACAATGCAGTTTTCATTTATCGAGTACTGATCAGCCCAAAGCAATTTAAAAATATTTGTACCTTCATTTTGCATTAAAATATTTTTCAATTGAAGAAACATGTTAAGGGAGGTTAAATCACTTACTAAGGATACAGAATTAGTAAGCAGGCTTCCAGAAATTGGATGGAAGGGTTATGTGACCGTAATGTCCATGCTGAAATTTCAATCACTGTAAATTGATGGACAATTAATTAATCTTACCAACATTTTGGCAAACACTAAGCAAGGATTATCATGTGAGAAGGTCAGTTTACCTTCTTGGGACTCATTCTGCCTCCATTGTTGGATACCCAGAGCTGTTTGTTCCCCCGGTCTGTGGGTTCTCTGGAGACGCATGCCTGAACTCCACCTATGCAGCCAGAAGGACTTTCATGCTTCATTCCCCTTAGTCCTGTTTCTCATCTTCCTGCACCTGAGGACACAGATTTCCTGAGATGCTTTTGTGTTTGACGTGTCCATTTCCCCTGCCTCCACTATGTTTCCACTTTCTTGTGTTCCTCCTCCTCTTCTGAACTATTTTCCACTTTAGATCTCAGGACTGGGTTTTCTTCATTCCTCTGTACTTTGATCGTTAGCCTCTACAATTTCCTCCCAATGTCTGTGTCCCTGGATTCCCTCAAGTGCTAATAAACACTGGTCGCTCTACCAGTGCTTGGTTGGCTGTACTGCTAACATTCCATATGAAAAGGGTCCTAGCTAAAAGCAACATCTGGTGTGACACTCGAGCACTCAGGAAGTTTGGGAAAAGGATTGCTGATGGTTTAGAAGAGCATCTTTCTAAGGGCAGCATTCAGTATGTTTTATCACCAATAAGACACTGAATAGAAATTGGCTTTAGTGCTGGAGCAGAGTTCTTACCATCTTCTATGCTAAGCTTATTTTCCAAATCTTAAAGAGGGCAGGACAAAGAAAACCAGGAGAGATACTAGTGTGGCATAGGGCTCACTCAGGCAGTTTGGAAACCAGGTTTTACCAATTGGTAGAAAAGTATTTCATACTTTAACGATTTGTGACACTGTACCAGTGAGATCTGACTGAATATAAGGTCTAACTTTTACATGTCTGAAAAACAAAAAGTTTAAGCAATTACTATGGCAAAATAGTTAACAAATATCAAACTTTTTAATAAGATGCTGAATATTACATAATCTTTTCACAATTCACTTTTTAAACAATTGACATAATTTAACTTTTAGAAATTAAAATCATACTTGAGTCAAAAGTGTATATGCTTATTTTTTCTTTACTCATCTTGTTATCCTGTAATGTTTCTGATGGTGGAATGTCAACAATTTGAAATTAATGCAAAATAGCTTTCCCCTAGATGTTGCTCCCAAAATGTGGAGCATTCCAGTCTCAGAAATCCCATCATTTTCCAGTTGCATGCATTGTTTTCAAAAGGAGTTACCCAAATAAATGGAAATCAAAATGATCTATGTCTGTTCTCCTTTGGATTTGTGTTATATGTAAGTCCTATTATATGTAAATGATAATAAAATCTTATTTTGCCATTCACATGCCTCTACAGCAGAGCCAGCTTTCACCATAGGAATCTCTAGAAGTAGGAAGTGACTTCCCTAGAGCATTTGGTAAGCCCATCAAACTAGAACTACTTTGAAAGTTGAGTAAGTCATTAGTTTTATGACTTATCTAACGTTAAAAACATGGAAACTGATGTTATACTGGTTTAATTGAAAACACACAGGGAGATTATTTTCACCACTTCCTGAATAAGGGACAAAGCAATATAAATTTTATTGAAATTTTATCCATATTTAATTACTGAGTAGTACACTACAATTGATACTTTAAGTACTAATTATTTTTAACGTAATTATATTTAATTGCTATTCATATCTTATGTCCTAATACAGACATATCATATCAAAGGTCTTTTTCACAAAATTATTATATTCTCTTCATGCTAGAAAAAAGAATAGGGAATTTGCCTTAATTTATTTGTAACAAGCTATTTGTTACTTCGTGTATTTCAAACTATTTCAAATGAATTAAGTTACTAATTTTTATCTTTTTTATTAGATTATTTTGACAAGGATGTTTTATAACAAATGCTGGCTGTCAACCTTTTGAAATTAAAAAATAGAAATAGCATGGATTGTTTGTATATAAATTATGGCTTTATACATTTTCTGTATTTACTTGTAGATCACAGTATAAATTCGCATCTTTTTTCTCCTGTGGGCATTACAGTATAAAGAAAAGGGTGGTTAGACATTGTAATTTTTTTTGCTCTCAATTTATAATATGTTACAATATATTCAGCTCAATAAGTGTGAAAATTATAGCACATATAAGATTTGAAAATTCAGGAAATGGAAGGGAAAAGGCAATCTACAGTAACTAAAAAACAAATGCTAATTTATTGCCTCATATGACCTGAATTTAATTTGCTTGCATTTCACAAGGGAAGCACCTATTTACCATGCTCTTTTTGATATAGGACTTATAAAGCTGAAATATTGTGTTTCTGCTTGGGTAATGGAGTCATTTCCTCAATTTTAAACATTCTGTTACCTGAAATTGGGATTCATAATGGACTCACTGGCTGAGCAGAATTGCCACAAGTAAAAACAATTTCTAGAGACACTCAAGATTTATTTTTTAAATCACTTTTTTAGATAGAATGAGGAATAATAGGAAAATTTGAAGCCATATAGTTTTAGAGCCAATAAAAATTTACAAATATATGTTGTAGAGAATAAAAGGTGAGATTTTTAACACCTGTTTGCACTAATAATTACAGTAATAATACAGAACATTTGTGGTATATTTAACAGGTGCAGCCACTTACCAAAAATTTTATTTGTTTTAATTTTCACAAATGCCTTGGAGTTAAGATATTACTCTTCCCTTTTGCATTTTCTTAGGACAACAGGCGCAAACCAACACTGTCCCAAGAAAATTAGGTTATGTGATTTTCCCATCCTGATCAATTTTCAGACGGTAGAGCATTTTGCAAAATAGGTTTTCCATTTATGTTTCGTATATAATAAAGAAAATTCCATAGTCTCAGAAGTCTTTGCCATTTTCTGTGCTATACATTAGCTTGAAGGGGGGTCCCCCAAAACTAATTGGAAACAATATTAAGACCTACTATGGATCAGAATATCAATAACCATAAAAAAATCTCTGGAGATCAATGAATGCTGGATCATTGTTTGTAAGAAGAGTCCACTCAGAGTGAATGTTATCCTAAGAATCTCAGTAAATTAGACTAGGTGGGAAAACTGTTTATATAAACCTATTTGTGGAGGTTTTTTGCATAGGAAGTGTATACAGAAGTTCAAAGGCATAGACTCTGTGTGTCTAAGAGAAAAAGTTCAATGTAGGGGTCATCATTTAATAACTTTGTAACCCTGAAAAATATACTCAGTCTTTCAAACCTTCAGTTTACTATTCTGTAAGATTAGGCTAGTATCTATGTTAAATAATATTTGTGGTGATTAAAGGGAGAATGACCACATTGACTTAGTGTGGCCCCACTATACACTCATTGAATGTTAGCTATTTGTTATTGTATTAACATTTTTTATTAAAGGCTATGTATTTTTGTTGCTGTGAGGATGACTTTCAGTCTGGTTGTATCTTATCATTGTAGTACTTTAAGAAAAAGATAACTGTTGAGTCTTCCTGTCTGTCTGTTCTGAGTTCGTGCTGTAGTATCTGGCCTGAACGTCTGCTTCTTGTCATGGGGCTGCGGGTTACGAAGGGTGGTGAGGCCCACTTGCTTTTGATGGGTTGAGAACCTCTGTGATAGGGAATTTGGTGTACTGGAATATTCTCAATTAAAATGTTGGGGTTTTTATAAAAATGCTATATTTTTGGTTAATAAGGTTTTTTTTTTTTTTTTTTTTTTTTTTAAAAAAAAAAAAAAATTAAATTATCACCACATGTAACAAAATAAACAAAAGATAGAACGTTTTCCCTGGGAAAGCATAGCTTTGATTTTACTCTTTCTTTTATTTAACAGTGTGTGTGTACAACCAGATCTCATTCTGTGCCTGCCATTGTGCTGAGCAATGGGGATATCCTAGAGAAGGCTGGAGCAAGGGTGGCAACAGGAGAGCTACAGACAAAACCTTAATCAAATCGAGATCACAGTTCTAGTCCTGTCAGTATGTGGATTCCCTTCCCTGAACCCCAAGTGCATAGCTTCTATAAAGTGTCTTGGAGGACTAGGCTTAGACCTGAGGAAAAAATAAGGTGTTTGAGTTTTCCCTTGAATAGACATTTTGAGATCCATTTCCTTCAATGAATGTGGAAGGCAATGGTATACCTGTAAATCTGGCTAAGTGAATTAACTCAGCAGGCCTATTATGATTATGATTATGATTATTTGGTGAGTTACTGGCATCCTCTTCTTAGGGTATAAAACAACGAGCTACTACTATTAGTAGTGCTCTTTTCAACTTGAAGTGTGACTCCTTGATGGAAGAAGCCATCTTACAACATTGAGCAATTCTACTTAGACTCATCCAGTTACAGCAGGAGAGCGTATACAAGCCAACGTGGGTCCAATAATTAGACAAACTTGGGTTTATTTCATATCTCACTATTTATTGGCTGTAGTAGTTAGAGTTACACAAGTGTGGGAAAAAAAAAACAGATATATCCATAGCTTAACCAATAAAAATGCAAAGCGGCTCTCCAACACAAAATGATTCAGGGAGGTAGACCTCTGCCATCTGGTAGCTCCTGCCTTGTATAGGGCCTCAAATCCGCTTGATGGGTAGAATAAGAGAACCTAGAGAAGGCAACTGGCTTATTAAATATCTTGACCTGGAAGTGACCCAGTCACCTTAATTCGTTGGTGAGAACCCATCATCAAACTTACTTGGATAGAAATGGGAACTGAGAAATATAATCCTTGTTTATACAGCTACTTCCCTGCTATAACAATATGACTTTAAGAGCTGAATTTCTGTAATTCTGATTCCTTATTTAAAAAGGGAGTAGGCTGGGAGCATTGGTTCACTCCTGTAATCCCAGGACCTTGGGAGGCCGAGGTGGGTGGATTGCTTGAGGTCAGGAGTTCGAGACCAGCCTGGCCAACATGGCAAAACTCCTTCGCTATCAAAAAAAAAAATTAGCTGGGCATGGTGGCATGTGCCTGTAATCCCAGCTACCTGGGAGGTTGAGGCACAAGAATCACTTGAACCAGGAGGCAGAGGTGACAGTGGGGCGAGATCCTGCAGCTGTACTCCAGCCTGAGTGACACAGCAAGACTCCACATCAAAAAATAAATTAATTAAAATAAAAATGGAATACCACCCCTGAATGATAGTCAATGAAGATTAACTGAGATAGTGTGCATAATACTTGACATAGGGTCTAATCATAATAGGAATTTCAATATATGGTAACATGGTGTAATTATTATCATCATGTGATCTGTGCTCTGCAGAGGAGGAATGATCACTTCCTTCTCCCCCTCTTTAGGGTTGTGTAGTAGTTTTATTCCATTCCTTCTGAATGCTGATTAGACCCTATCATTTCATAAAATTACAGCTATTTGTTTATGACCTTTTTTATGAACATTCTTTCCCACAGGAGTAGTAATACCAAATTCTTCCTTTTTGTATCTGGGACCTCTGCAAAGAAAAATTTCAATTCCGAGATTGAAAATGGGTCTTTTGGGTCAGTAACTCTGTCGCTTCAGACACAGCATGCACAGAGCAAGGGGGTTACCTCTGACATTGCCTACATCATGGCCAGGTAACCCTCCATGCTGCTGACTCTTATGGCATTAGAAAACCTATACTAGTCACAATAGAAGGAGTTTACTCTCTGCTGTGTAGCATTAAATTCATACGTCCTTTCAATAAAGTTCTTTTTCTCTGTGTTCTAAATTATATGGTTACTGCTAATGTGTTATATTGATTATGTTATATTTAGTTTCATATTTGTAAACTGCATAGCTGTTGTTGTTTTCATATGGAAATTATGAAATGCTAGAGCAAATCATCAGTTTTTGTTATTAGAACCCTAGCAATAAATATTTCCAAACCATTAAAGAGTGACTTGAGTAGAATTTAATATTCTGGTCACGATATCAAAAGTAAACAGTAACTTTTAATCACTTTCTAGTCTCATTGTAGCGCCTGTCATAACAACTATTTTTGCAGTTTTAAATGGAAGAACAAGCAAGCAACAATTTAACATCAGTTGTCATCATCTCTTAAAGATTGCGTTGTCACATTAGTTTAACTTCAAATCAGAGTTTAGAAATATTAGTGCTAGGC
Source organism: Sapajus apella (assembly GCF_009761245.1). Taxonomy (NCBI): domain Eukaryota; kingdom Metazoa; phylum Chordata; class Mammalia; order Primates; family Cebidae; genus Sapajus; species Sapajus apella. The sequence continues at coordinate 45,499,886 of NW_022436948.1, forward strand.
AGCTGTGTATCTTGAGTTATTAACATTTCTCAGTTATTAAAATCTGGTTATTTCTAGGTTTCAGTGATTGAAATATAAACAAGAAATAGAGGAAAATGTCAAGTGTATCTCATTCTGATTAGTATTATAATTGTAAAGTTCTTTTAGTCTTGCTACATAAACTATTATTTTAGCCTTCACATTTTAAAAGGTTTCAAGATTTTCTTGGTGAACATTTCCAGGAAAACAATACTTTGGAAGGCAGGAAAAGAAAAGAGGAAAACTAAGGTGCTGAAATGTTAAAGTTACATCTCATTAAATAAATGTGACATAAGAAAATGTGTAAAGTGCTTTGAGTAAGGAAACCTGATTTCTAGATCTGACTCCCCCTACTAGGTGTATGAGATCTTGAGTAAGGTAACCTATAATTTGGAAGTTTCAGTTTTCTTATCTTTGACATGGAGAGAAAAATGATCCCCATTCCCTATGATTCGTGTAAGATTTAAAAATTGAGTAAGAGAAAAGAGCTGTCTTTAAAACCAGTTAAATACAGAAAGCCAGCAGTCTGTTTTTAATCAAAACCATTTTCAACAAAAGTAAAAATTTCAATGAAAAAAGCGTAATATCATAAAAATCATCCTGCTTTCTGTGGTTGTGACCCTCTCCCTTCCTTTCCAAATTACGTGGCACAGGGTGATAATGCTTACCATTATTCAAATTCCCATGAGACTAATGACATTCCTGACTTTTAGCTGGGCTTATGGCTACTTAAAATAATGACTACACTTCCTAGTCTGTTTTTTAGTGATGTGTGGCCATATGACTAAGTGTGTGAGGGAAAGCGGTGTATGTAACTTCTGGGATACATCCTTAGAGCAATGGTTCACAAACTTTGGGGTGCATCATGATCACTTGAAGGACTTGTTAATAAAAAAAAATAAAATCACCACCACCAACAACAGATGAGTTGATTTCTGTCCAGGAGTTTTAGATCAGTAAGTCCGGAGAAGAGCTTGAGAATTTGCATTTCTAGTAAGTTCCTAAATGATGCTGATGCTGCTGTTAAATGATAGTACGCTTTGAAAACCTCTGCTTTCTTGTTTTGTTTTTCTTCCACGCTAATACTCAGAACATGAATGTGTTGGCTCAGGATGATTCTAGAACCAATAGTTTAAGGACCCTGTCCTAGGGATGGTGGATAAGACATGTAGGACTGAAGACCTAATATGAAATTCATTATGTAGTGATTAAGACTTTCTGAGCTGGAAGCAATGGATTTTGATTTGATAATGCTGTTACTTTTCATTACAATAACCTAAGAAGGTTATTGTATATGTATCCAAATATATGGAGGAAAATGTATTGCAAAATTTGTGTGTGTTTTAACCTAAGGAAATAGACATATATATGAATCTATATCTATATAGTTGAGCTCTGAGTTTTTCATAGGAAATATGAGTAGTTTAAATATTTACAGTAGTTTAAAAGTATATTATTATAGAGCTATATATTTTGAATCTATGAACTTTTCACAGAACTACATAAACTTGTTCAAGGGTAATGATTAATCATGAGATTTACTGACTTCATAAGCATTAAAAGTATTTGGCTTTCAACCTCATGCCTTATGACTTTTCTAAACCACTGACTGTAACCCAAAAGAAGAATATAACCTGTCATGGATTATGCCAACCTGGGCATTTAAATTCTCAGTGATACTTGTGAGAATAAAGTTAGTATATTCAGGTATCTTTTACTGAAAACTAAAATCATTGACAAACTTTTGCCTATTTATATGATTCTTAAATTTTCTAAGCTTTGAATAATCAGGAATGGTTTTAATTTAAAAAATGTTCATTTTAATTGAAGTTAAAAACCTAAAGTTAGTGCTTAATACAGTATAATCTTTGTTTGTATTCAAATTTAGATCTCTGGAGAGCAAAAGACGTATGTCAAAGTCTATCATTTATCATCTGTTAACAAAATTTATAAATTTTAAGTCACTCAGTGTTAAATGTCCACGTGCCCTAACGTTTCCTCCATTTTAGTTCCCTACATAGCTTTTGAGTCCAGAAACATTTATTTAAATAAAAATTCAAATTCCAAAAGAAAAAATCCAATTTGGGGTCATTTTATTAATGATTATCATTAAAGCAGTAAAGTAATGATATTATGAAAAGAAAGAGAAAATATACTTTAAGCTAAAAGAATTTGAATGTTCCCAACACAAAGAAATGATAAGTGTTTAGTAGAGTATTAGCTGATTTATTAAAATGACATATGCAATGTCATTAATAAAAAGAGAAATAAAAATATGTAAATGGAAAATATAAAGAAAAGTATTTTTTAAGAAATGACATAAAGAAAAATTTAAATAATTGCCATCAAAATTGACATCCTTGCTATATTTTGCTCCCTGGCAGTCAAAGTTAACAGTTATAATCAGTTATATAATTTATTATTCTATTTTCAGAGATAAATGAGCTATACTATCTTGTAAACAAACTGAAACACAAGGTTTTACATTGAAAGCATTGAATTTTAAAACTAGGAAAAACATATTTTGAATCTGAAAATATAAGTTGTACCTGAATGACCATTTCAGTGAAGAAAAAATTACATTAGTTCTTTTTTTAAAAATGGAATAATCATATGCCACTTTCAATATACAGATTTATTTAAAAGTTATGTGATTAAAATTTATATCTTCACTGCCGGATTGGAAGACCTTTTGTATGGAAATGCATGCCATATCTGCTGTCACATCTGTCATATGTCAAGCCTGCATTCATAATAGGTAAAATAAATATTTTTAGTAATTAATAAAATAACAAAATTTAATGCTAAGAAATGATTTCTGGTATTTTAATCACATAACAGATAAGTCAGAAGAATGTATGCAACTAATATATCCAAAAAGTGAAATTATGTAAGCAGTGGTTATTAAATCACATTTCTTTTTTTTTTCCCCATTTATTTATTTTATTGCATTTTAGGTTTTGGGGTACATGTGAAGAACATGCAAAATTGTTGCATAGGTACACACGTGGCAGTGTAGTTTGCTGCCTTCCTCCCCATCACCTACATCTGTCATTTCTCCCCTTGCTATCTCTCCCCAGCTCCCCACCCCCCACCGTCCCTCCCCTATTTCCCCCCAACTGACCCCAGTGTGTAGTGCTCCCCTCCCTGTGTCCATGTGTTCTCATTGTTCAACACCCGCCTATGAGTGAGATTTCTGGGTGTGAGTAATAATACTATTAACAATGCCGCACTGCTACTCCTATCAAATTAAAATTTTGCAAAAATAGTAGAAATGTATCTTACATTTAGGAATTTGAATTTAGAAAAGTTACGAGATAAACAAACAACAGTAACACTCAAGTATTATTTACAACATACCAAGCACTATTCCAGTGCCTCATATGTTGGAACTAACAAAGTTATCACAATGACTTTTTGGGCGGTATCATCAATGTCCTCATTTTGCGAATGGCCATGCAGCATACTAAACCCAAGACCACATAGCTAGCAAGTGCTGGACCCAGGGATTGGACCAAGTCTGGTTCACAAGTACATGCTTTAATCAGGCTTTTATTCTATACTTCTAAAACATCCAAACAATTCACGTTATTTTTTGTATCTGATTATTTTAAATTATTTGCATATTATTTAGTTTCTAAGACTTTTGGAAGTAATGAACTTAAATTGAATTTAATGTTTGAGTTGTAGAATTATGGAACTCTCCCTGCTTTTTAAAGTAAGCTTTCTTAAGCATTAGATCTGAATAGGCAACACAATTTATGAGAGAATCAAACCATTCTAGGCTAGGCAAGATATGAAAAAATAAAACAGATGGATTTAAGTACATTTTAAATATGAATGTGATGATATTATTTGACTAAGATTTATGAAATGTGAGCTTTTATTATGTGATTATCTTTGCCTAACTTATGATGAAAAAGTAGCTGAACCTCTAAGACTTTTTCAGAAACCCTTACGACAAAGAAGTCAGTAAAGTGGAAAAGGGTTACACGTTTTGTTAGGAATCTACAAAAATACGGATATCTGGAATGCTTTATAGTCTACACTGTAACAGTACAATCCACTATATCAATCAGGAAAAAAAGAGATATAATTGTTATGCTGTTCTGTCCACAACTGATAATTGTTTGCAGCTATTTCATGGTTGCTAATAAATTGGTGGCTTTGTCTGTCAGCATGCTGTCAGAGAACAGTTCCATTATATTCTCATTAACATAATGATAAAATTAACATTAAGAAGACACTTTCTATAAGAATTTATGAGATCCTGTGCAATTAACCATGTAGCAATGTGGACAGAAAATTTGCAGGAGGCTGTATAATAATAAAAATTTTAAAAATACATTTGTAGAAGTAGTCAGTGACCTGAGACTTTAGACTGTTGATTACTGGCTTGTTGATATGTTAATGTGAAGTAATTATTCCAGTGAATTGAAGCTGAAAGTCAACATGTATATTCATTAATTTAGTTTGGGCTTCCTTATTGTTAATCACAGTTGAGGTATCTATTTCCAGCAGTCTGATCCACAGCTTTCCCATCATGGTTCGCCAACCATAAAATCTAAACATTTTTTTTCCTGTCAACTTTCTAATTTCTAATTAGGAAATGCTATTGCGACTCTTTAAAATCCTAAACACTTGTTTTTCTTTAAGAACTGATTTTGTGGGTTGAAAATCTGTTAAATATTGCATATAATTTGTCTTTTGATATTCACTAATATTTTCAGAATATTGGTAAGCATGTTCAGTTATTAAAGGATTAGATATTTCTTAATAAGTACCTCTTACTAATTGATAGTGTGTTATATCAGAAACAATATTATTTGTTTACCAAATCCACCCTTTATTCTTTGTCACTCATCCTAATGAAATTTCCCAGCATATCTGATAGTTGAGTGGGATCATGTGACTGGGCTCTGGCTACTGGAATATTGATTGAAGTAGAATAAGCCACGTCCAGGTCTTGCCCATTAAAACGCCTTCCTTATTATCTGCCAAGCTCTCTCCATGTATCTTCTCACATCCTGATGATGAAAATCCAGTGGAGGACAATGAAGTCCTGACGACATGTTGAATTGTAAAACGGAAGTAACATAGATCCTATGATCATATGGAGTGATCATGTGGAGCAAAGTCTCACTGCTGACTACTTTAGATTATGAAGTCAGAAGTAAGCCTGTAGTATATCACAATAATGAGACTTTTTGGGTTTTTGTTATTGCTATTAGTCTACCTTGACCAATATATTTGTGCTTAGCACAAAATTGGAAGTTGGAGAAAATTAAAAACAAAGAAGTGTCTCTACAGCGTACGTGTGTATTTTTGTAGGTAGAAAGCTAAAAATCACTATGTGAGGCCATAGTGTATTTGGATACTATTGTGTTGGCCAAAGTAACTCTACTATGAATGCAGTAAGAACTAGCAAAACAAGGTTAGTAAAGAGAAGCTGTTCTTCACTTCAAAATTTAATTTCATATATCTAATCAAAGCAGAATAAGAACTGCAGCTATCTAGAGGTCAAAGCACAATAAATGTAGCTTATATATATCTCTGTATATTATACAAGTATGGAGCTTAACATTCTCTAAGAAGTTTTGATGACACAATAGTAAAGAGATCAGTTTTCAATGCAGCACTATACATTTCTTTCTGATTATCAGGCAGACAAATTAACAAAGAGACATAATGACAATCATATTTTGAGTGCTTCTCAAGCGCAATCATTTGGGACCCTGTTATATACATTATTCTACTTTATGGTTACAAACTGATTTTAGAGATATTAAACAAAATCAGAGAGGCTAATTTGCCCATACCCTGTAGCTCTTAAGTACCAAGGCTGAGATTCATTCCCAGGCTCAGCCTCTTCTGAGATAATACACTATTCATTGTGTGAGCAGAAAATGGAGCTAGTAAGTAGGAACCAGGCAGGGTCACTGACATAACTGAAGGTACATGTTCCAAATACTTTTCCTTTATTTTACAAAGTTGAAATAAATTCTAGTGACTCTGAACATTATCAAAGTGATATACCAAGTGTTTCCTCTTATGTCCCATTTTCACTTGTTTTGGCTAAAATGTCTGTGTATTTTAGACATTATCGTTTGTAGTTTTTTCTACATGCTCTATCCTAATATTAACCCCTCCCTGAATATTGTATTGGAGAAGGTAGTGAGATTTTAAAATAATCATCAATGGAAATAAGAAAAATGATTAAACAGTCATCTCTATTGTAGAATAAAATAAACATTATCAATAAAGCCTATTAATTTTTATTTGATAATGAAGTGTAATATCTATGAATGTAAAACCACCTTAGAATGTATTATGATTCAGGTTTTCAACTTAGAGCATGTCGTCTCTGATTTGTCATTTTTTACTGTAGGGAGTAAATTATTGTAATTATAATTTTGGTCAATTCAACTTTTACAGTAAATATTGAACATATAAATCATTTAATATAGGAACAAAGAAAAGGAATACAATATCCAGAAATAAAAATGAATTAATTAGAACGTATTAGAAGTGAATTTTGCATATCTATTCTAGCCACTTCATTTTACAAAGGATGACTCGGAGACATGGAGTGGCTTTTCCAAAATGTCACTGATAGGATGAAATCAACTACAAAACCTAGTTCCTTTGTCCCCATGATATGCCCTCTCTTCAATTTGTTATTTGTAGGTTCTTGTGGCTACTGCATACCTTTTGAGTGACTTTAATTTCCAAACAAGTTATAATGAATATTTGACTGGATGTCAAATTGTTCATGTAGGAATAACCCAGAAGGCCCCGTCTGTCCCCTCTAAAGGCTCATTTGGAGTCTCTGTTTATCTTTGATTGATTTAAGCAGGTTTTCCTGTCTGGGCCAGATTCTAGTCTCCAATGTCAGGGATACATCTGAGCATTGAGAAACTTCTTGAAGGAACAACTTTACTTTTAGACTTCTGTTTAGTAAAATCTAAACAGGCATTTTACTTCCCGGAAATATGTGGATTATCAAACTTTTAAATTCTTTACAAGGCACCTTAATATTTATAAAATAGATCTTCCTGAGTTTAATGCAAAAACTTGGTTAAATATCTTATTCTTATCAATTTTATTTTTGTTGGATTGTAGTTCTTTAATCAAAGACATCCATATTCATTTTCAGCTCTGCCACTTACTGTTTTGAGTACTCTTTGACAAATATCTTAACTACTCTAAATTTCAGTTTCCTCCCAAATGATAAAATAATATCTCCCTGTTAGAACTCGTTACCCAAATTGTGTGGCCTATCAGAAGACTTGCCCCTTTTCTCTGGACTTCCTGGGACTCAGACCCTCTCTGGAGGCACTGAGTCACCATATAAGAAACCCTCATGGCCTGTGACCTTCACGCTAGACAGCCACATTTAGGTAATCTGTCAGCAGTATCAGATGAGTCCTTTCTTCCAACCATCCTCAGGAAGACACCAGTATGAGTGAAGCAATCTTGGATTCTCTATCCTAGCCTGTCTGTATCAGACACAAAATGATCTTAGTCAATGCTGCATGGAGCAAAGCATTGTTCAGCTTAGTCCTAACCAAACCCCTGACCTATAGAACTGTGAGTTACAATAAAATGGTTCTTATTTTAAGCCATTAATTTTGGGTAGGGGGATAGTGTATGACCACAACATTTAGGTGGAAAAAATATTTATAAGGCCTGATATATTGTAAATTTAATAAAGAGCTGTTAAAGGATACAAACATCCCATTGTGTACTAGTATGATTTCTCCAAACTTCTGTGCTTTTGCTATTGGGAATAGTGCTTCAATGAAAATATATATGTGCCTTCATAGTGTAATGATTTATACTCTTTTGGGTATATACCCAGTAATGGGATTGCTGGGTTGAATGGTAGTTCTGTTTTTGAGGAATTGCCATGCTGCCTTCCTCAGCAGTTGAACTAATTTACACACGCATCAGCAATGTGTAAGTATTTCCTTTTCTCTACAACCTCACCAGCATCTGTTATTTTTTGACTTTTTAGCGTTAGGCATTCTGATTGATGTGAGATGGTATCTTATTGTGGTTTTTGTTTGCATTTCTCTAATGACCCATGACATTGAGCTTCTTTCATTTGCTTTTTGGCCACATGTATGACTTCTTTTGAAAAGTATCTGTTCATGTATGTCCTTTGTCTAATTTTTAATGGGATTATTTTTCTTGTAAATTTATTTAATCTTTGTCAGATGCACAGTTTGCAGACATTTTCTTCCATTCTGTAGGTTGTCTGTAACCATCTATTAATAGTTTCTTTTGCTGTTCAGAAGATCCTTAGTTTAATTTGGTCCCATTTGTCAATCTTTGCTTTTTAGTGATTGCTTTTCACATATTTGTCATGAAAACTTTGACTGTTCCTATGGTATTTACTGTGCAGAAGTAAATGATATTTCCTAGATTGTCTTTCACAGTTTTTATAGATTCAGTTTTTACATTAAAGTCTTTAATACATCCTGAGTTGACTTTTGTATGTAGTGTATGGAAGGGATCCAGTTTCAGTTTTATACCTATGGCTAGCTAGTTATCCAAGCACCATTTATTGAATAAGGAGTTATTTCTCCATTGCCTTTTTTTGTCACCTTTGTCAAAGATAGGTGTGTGGCATTATTTCTGGTTTCCTTATCCTGTTCCATTGGTCTTTGTGTCTCTTGTTATATCAGTACCACACCGTTTTGTTAATGTAGCCCAGTAGTATAGTTTGAAGTCAGGTTATGTGGTGCCTCCAGCTTTGTCCTTTTTGGTTAAAATTTCCTTGACTATTTGGGCTTTTTTTTTTCTTTGGTTCCATATACATATTAAAATAGTTTTTTTTTTTTCTTAGTTCTGTGAAAATGTAATTGATAGTTTGATAGGAATAGCATTGAATCTGTAAATTGTTTTGGGCAGTGTGAGCATTTCAATAATTTTGATTTCTCCTATACATGAGCATGGAATGTTTTTCCATTTGTTTGAGTCATCTCTGACTTGTTTGAGCAGTGTTTTGAGCAGTTTGTAGAGCTCTTTCACCTCCTTGGTTAGCTATATGCCTAGATATTTTATTCTTTGGGGAGTAATTGTGAATGTGTTTGAATCGCTGATTTGGCTCTCAGTTTGGCTATTATTGGTATATAGGAATGCTTGTGACTTTAATACATTGATTTGTATCCTGAAACTTTGCTGACATTTATCAGTTGAAAGAACTTTGGGACCAAGACTATGGAGTTTTCTAGATACAGAATCATGTCAGCTGCAAACAGGTATAATTTAACTTCCTCTCTTTCTGTTTTGTTGCCCTTTATTTCTTTCTCTTGCCTCATTGTTCTGGCCAGGACTTGCAATACTGTGTTGAATAGGAGTGGAGAGAAAGGGCATCCCTGTCTTACGCCCTTTTCAGGGGGAATGCTTCCAGAGTTTGCCCATTCCATATGATGCTGGCTGTGAATTTGTCATGGATGGCTCTTACTATTTTATGGCATGTTTCTTCATTACCTAGTTTATTAAGAGTTTTAACAAGAAGAGGTGTTTAATTTTATCAAAAGCCTTTTCTGCATCTATTGAGATAACCCTGTGGATTTTCCTTAGTTCTCTTTATGTGATGAATCATATTTATGGATTTGCATATGGTTAACCAAGCTTGCATCCCAGTGATGAAGCCTACTTGATGGTTGTGGATAGGCTTTTTGATGTGCTACAGGGTTCAGTTTGCAAGTATTTTTTTGAGGATTTTTGCATCAATGTTTATCAAGGATATTGGCCTGAAGCTTTCTTTTTTCATCACATGTCTGCTAGGTTTTGATATCAGGATGATACTGATCTCATTGAGTTAGTTGTGGAGAAGTCCTTCCTCCTCAATTTTTTGTAATAATTTCAGTAGGAATGTCACCAGCTCTTCTTTGTCCATCTGCTAGGATCCAGCTGTAAATCCATTTGGTCTTGGGCTTTTTTTTGGTTGTTGGCTGTGTATTATGAATTCAGTTTCAGAAATGTGTTATTGGTCTGTTCATGGAATGAGTTGCTTCCTGGTTCAGTCTTGACAGGATGTATGTGTACAAGAATTCATCTGTCTCTTCTAGGTTTTCTAGTTCGTGTGCATAAAAGTATTGGTAGTAGTCTCTGATGTTTGCTTGTATTTCTGTGGGGTTAGTGGTAACATCCCCTTTGCCATTTCTAACTGTGTTTGTATAGATCTTCTCTCTTCTTTACTCGTCTACTAGCAGCCTATTTATCTTATTAATTAAAAAACACTCCTCGATTCGTTGGCCTTTTGAATTTTGTGTGTGTGTCTCAGTCTACAGTTCTGCTCTGAATTTGGTTATTATCTTTTGCTGTCTTTAGATTTGGTTTGCTCTTGCTTCTCTAGTTCTTTTAGTTATGTTTGGTTTTTAATTTGAGGTCTTGCTGACTCTTTGATGTGGGCATTTATTGCAATAAAATTCTCTCGTAACACTGTCTTAGCTGTGTCCCAGAGATTCTGGTATGTTGTATCTTTGTTCTCATTAATCTCAAAGAGCTTCTTTATTTCTGCTTTGATTTCATTATTTATCCAAACATTATTCAGGAGCAAGTTGTTTAATTTCCATGTTTTGAGTAACTTTTTAAGTCTTGATTTCTTTGTGTGTGTGAGAGTGTGTGTGTGTGTGTGTGAGAGAGAGAGAGAGAGAGAGAGAGAGCGCAACATGGCTGTTTATTCACCTGGATGCAGGCAGGCGGAGGACGAAAAGGGCATCAGCAAAGGGCAGTGGGATAGGAGTTGGTTTTATAGGTGTGGGAGGGGCAGTGGAAAGTTACAGAAGTAGTGTTAGGGTGTTTTTTTGGAAGCTGAGAGGAGGTCGTAGGTTTGCAAGCTAGGAGGAGGTCATAGGGTGTGGAGTCACGAGATTGACCAAGGTCTGTTACAAAGCTCAATGGTCTTACCAATTGGGGCAGGAAGAAGGAACAATAGAGAATGTCTTAAAGTTAAGCAGGCGCCACAGGGGTTGATTATTTCTTTCCGTGGTCTTCCAGTTACTTTGGATTTTCCAGGCACTCATCTGGAGTGTCCCTGCAGGTCACAGAGGTTAACATGGCGTCCATGGCACCGTCAGTTGGCCTAAAAGACCTTACATTCCTGTCTTTCTATATTAGTAATATAAAGGAAAAAGAAATGAAGAGTGGAGGGCAGTGGAATATCAGGTAGGGCAGCAAAGAGGGGTGAATTGGCGATGTTTCTCAGGGCTTCTTTGAGTGGGATTGGGGGTGTCACAGAATCAGTTTAGACTGCTGGGAGATCTTTGAGCAGGGGGTAATATTGTGGATTTATTACAAGGAGCATTTGTTGTATTGACTGATTGGTTATCACTTGTATACAATTTTATAGGAATTGAGAGATTAATCAGAAAACACTGGGTCCAAATAAGACAAGGAGAAAGACAGGGTAATTGGGTTTTTGGGGGGTGTTGGTGAGGCACGGCTCCCCCAAGTCTATGCTGTGGGTTCTTGGTCTCCGCTCTCTTAAGAATAGGAGAAGGGACCACTGCAGGTGCACTGTACGCTCGTAAAAGTAAATATCAGACCCAAGAAGCATTGCAGAAGGGTGATTTTATTTAGGTAGAGAAAAGAGAAAAAAAGGAGAAGAGAAAGACTTCCACCAAAAGTGTGGAAGTGGATTCCAGAGGGGAAATCCCAGAGGGGAAAGGGAGTTCCCACCATGTGGGAGGGGATCCCAGAGAGCTGGAAATTCGGCGTGGGTGAAGGAGCAGGGGAATTTATCCTGGGAGACATTCCCACCTTCCCAAGTTCCTCTGGCCAATGAAGGGAGTTCCTTTAAACTTCCACTGGGGTGATTGACTCTTAGTTTCTTCCCTCGCCCCTGAAATTCAAACATAAACCATTAAATCTCCCAGATGGAGAGAGATGGGAGAGGGGCATGGCACTGGGAAATTTTTGCCCTTAAAACTGTACCCACTTGTGGACCCAGTAAGAGAATATATTCCCTCATTCCCCACTCTGAACAGGAAAATTCAACTTTTGGTGGAATATGGGCATTGATCCTCTTTACTTCCTACTGAAATGGGGCATAGAAGGGGCCCTGCAGTTGAGGTTTCCTCCAGAGGGGAGACTTTCAGGGGTGCAGGTTGATCTAGAGGTCCACGATAGAGCTCACGAGCCAAGGACATCCAGGGTTCCAGTGGCAGGATTATTTGTGATGTTATGGTTCTATAAGAAACAAATGTGACAAGGTGGTTAAAGATGAGAGGCCCAGAGGCCAACGAATATCCAATGGTTATACATGAGCCTAGGAGAGAACAGGGCCAGGCTCCTGAAGGTCTAAAGACCTTCAAGCCCTGTGTTTGATTGATTCCTGAGTTCTCTGTTCAAAACAACACTTAACTGGTTTACAAAATAGCAGCATTTTTCTTAGAAAGAAACAGGTTCCCTTCCTCTCTGTTGTTAGCAGATTTAGGGCCCTTTTATTTTGAAGAGGTATGGCTGCTAAAGAGGTAAGCTGGTTTGCAGAGAGCTGCCTTTTGCAGACAGAATTAGCAACCTTTTTATGTTATTGATTAACTCCTGCCATAGCTTATAGTAACTAAATAGAGGTAGTGGCTTTCTGAATACCAGCACCAAGTTTCCAGGGCCGGAGAGAAATACTGAGATGGCCGTGGCAGCGCCCAGGAGAAGAGTGGCTTCCTGGACCTTTATGGCTAGCTTTACCTGGGGCTCTGTGAGAGTGACGGCTCATGTGGCACTTGTTCCAGGCACCATTAGTCCTGCCATTGGGTCATATGGTTAGACACCTCAGGCCCAGGGGACCTTAGTTCCCAGGGACAGTGTGCTTTCCGGTGATTTCCTTGGTACAGCAGGCATGGACAAGGTGGTGGTACAGTCCTCTGGGGACAGTTTCTTATAAAATGTCCCTTCAGACTGAACCGGTAACAAGCTTTGCCAGACTGGCTGCTAACCGGAGCCTTTCCCTCACTTGAGCCCCTGGGGTCTGCTTGCCTGAAGGCCATAACCAAGGCACCAGCTTTTCTCTGGTCTCTCCTGTTCCTTCAGCCTGTACCTCTTGGTCTCTATTATAAAACGCTGAGGTTGCCTGGTTCAGCAATGACTCTAGACTCTGCTCTGGGCCCAAGGCCAGCTTCTGGAGCTTCCGCCTGATATCTGCTGCTGACTGAGTAATAAACGTGTCCTTTAGTATTAACTGACCCTCTATGGAGTCTGGTGACAGGGGCGTACTTTCTTAAGGCGTCCCGCAATTGCTGAAGGAAAGCTGTTGTGTTTTCTTCCCTTCCCTTTGGGGGCTAGATTTTCCACTCAGCAGAGGGTAATTTGGCCATGCTATTTGGCAGAGAAAAACCACTTCTTCTTCAGAGGTCATATGTCAAATTGGTCCCACTTTTCAGTACACATTTTAATGGGGACTTGAGCTTGGGAATAGAAGCACCCATCTGAAATAGAACACAAGGGATGTCCACACCCCCGGGTTAAAGAAATTACAGCCCCTTTGACCTGAGGCATCCCCCAGGTAAAATGGATACTGAAATGAAATGTCTTTCAGTCAGTATCCTAAAATTTCATGTGCCCAAGATGCGGGATCCGTCTTATCAGAGGGCCTGCCATGTACTGGATTCCAGTCATGACCTACCAGCCTCGTGGACTCATGCCCATGGTCTGCATGACCTCCAGTGTCCACATGAGAGGCATGGAACGAAAGGAACTATTGGATTGGGTGGTACCAATAAGTTCGCTGGTACCAACGAGCTCCAACGAGGCCAGTGAGGCTCAGGAGATGGGTACCAATATTCCCAGCAAAGGTCCAATTTTTGCAGGCCAATTTATAAAACTGCCCTAGAAGAGGAAGCTTCTAGGGAGGGACCATTAGAGCACACAATTCAAAGAAGTCAAGCCAGGCCGCTGCAGCCGCCCCACCCGTTCAGGTGCCTTTTAAGCACCTGGTGCCAGAGGGCAAAGTCCACCACAGCCCTCCTCGGTGACCCGAGGCCGCCACGTTGCTGGGACCATGTGCACACCCTGGGCCAACTCCTCAGCCGCTGTCCACACAGGGACCCACGGCCGGCAGGCACACGCCCCGGGGAAGTTCCCTTGTGCCGGCCTTGACTGCCACTCAGCTTCCAGCCTCCGCGCCTACTTGGGACACACCTTGCCCTGCCCCACTGTTTTCTCCAGGCCCAGCTGCGGCCTCGGCTGCGGGTGGCCCCAGTGCCCATTCCGGCTGGCGAGGAGCCAAAGGCCGGGGAGTGTGCGCACTCCACGCCACCGGTTTGTGAGCCCAGTACCCAGCTGCACCTGTGCACGCCCGGCTCTACCCCCCGCACCCCGTACATACAGAGTGTTGCCTGCCCCACTTCCTGCAGGTTTTTTTCCCCAGAGAAGCAGCCAAGAGAGAGAGGGAGGGGGAGAGAGAAAGACAGCTTGGAGGAAAAAGTGCGCTTTTAGTTCTGGTTGGCCTGTGCGCCACCGCGGCTCGGTGCCACTCCAGTTCCCCGCAGCCCTGCCCGGCTGCCACCTCTTTAGGTGTTCTTAAAGAGACAGGACAGAAAGCAAGTGAGAAAGAAAGTAAGAAGGGTCCAGTATTTTTCAGTTACCCCTGTCAAGTAACCATTTTTTCTTACGTTGAACTCCTTCGTCCCTTTGTGGTCGCCAGTTAAACTCCTTCGTCGCTTTGTGGTCGCCAGTTCTGCAGCCGGCTTTCTTTGGGGGGTGGTGAGGCACGGCTTCCCTGAGTCATTGCTGTGGGTTCTTGGTCTCTGCTCTCTTAAGAATAAGAGAAGGGACCCCTGCAGGTGTGCTGTATGCTCATAAAAGTAAATATCAGACCCAAGAAGTGTTGCAGAAAGGTGATTTTGTTTATAGAGAAAAGTGAAGAAAAGGAGACGAGAAACACCTCCATGAAGAGTTTGGAAGGGGATTCCAGAAGGGAAATCCCAGAGGGGAAAGAGAGCTTCCACCATGTAGGAGGGGATCCCAGAGAGCTGAAAATCCGTCATGGGGGGAGCAGGGGAATTTATCCTGGGGGACATTCCACCTTCCCAAGTTCCTCTGGCCAATGAAAGGAGTTCCTTTAAACTTCAGCTGGGGTGATTGACTTCTAGTTTCTTCCCGTGCCCGCTGAATTCAAACATAAACCGTTAAATCTCCCAGATGGAGAGACATGGGAGCGAGCAGGGCGTGTCCCTGGGAAGTTGTTGCCATTAAAACTATGCCCCCTTGTGGACCTGGTAAGAGAACACATTCCCTCAATGGTACAAAGGACTAGGGATTGGACGAAGCTATGACTCCCAGTTAGACTGCCCGGCCAGTCCGGCCACGTTTGATTTACTGATGGCATGAAATACGAGGCCAGACTGGTTTACATAAGAAAAACTGAAAGTGCCATTTTCTGGCCATTTGGATTGAGGCCAGGCCATGTTACAAAGACGTTTATGTTTCAGATCAGACAACAGCTGAAGAGGTTTTAGATTTTTTAGGATGTAGGCTAGAGATAAAGACTGAGGAATAGAAGGCAGAATATTGCCCCTGGTGAAGGAGATAAGTTTTAAGGAAAGGGGTAGAGTAGAGACAGGAGAAGGAGCGAGTAGTTACCAGGGTTTTCAGTAGGCGTCCCTGACTGATTTCTGGGCTGTAACATTGGTGAGTGATCAAGGCAGGCTTCCCCGCAATTGACCAGATGCCAAGGGAAGACTGTCCTCCCAAGTCTGTGACCGACATTGGAGTTTTTGAGTAACAGGGAGACTTGTCTCCTCTGGCTCCACACGGATAAAGAGTATCTCTTTGTTTCTACTAGAAGGAGAAAGATTTGTAGGAAAAGAGAGAGAAAGAGAGAGAGACTTGTCTCCTTGGGACTTGAAGGACAAGAGAGAGAAAGAGGGAGAGACTTGTGTCCCATTCTCTAAAGGAAAAGAGGGAAGGGGAGATTGCTTACCCGACCTGAAGGTGGCAAGAGAGCTGTTTGGCATGCTAAGCATGAGCTGCTGGTCTGGTCTGATGTGTTGAGGTCCCAGGTGGTCTCTTCCCAGAGGGGGAGCAAGGACAGGGGCCTGGTCTCCCCAAAGGAGTACACCTGTTCTGGGTTTTTGGCACCAAATGTTAAAATGCACGCACTGAATGAAGAGACCCCCAAACAGGATTTGTGTGAGCAACGTGGCTGTTTAATCACTTGGGTGCAGGCAGGCTGAGGCCGGAAAAGGCATGAGACTTGATTTCTGTTTCCATTGCACTGTGGTCCAAGAGTGTGTTTGGTACAATTTCAGTTCTTTTGCAATTGCTGAGGATTGTTTCATGTCTGATTGTGTGATTGGTTTTAGAGCCTGTGTCATGTGACAATGAGAATAACGTATATTCTGTTGGTTTGGAGTGGAAAGTTCTGTAGAAGTCCATCAGATCTATTTCATCCAATGTTGAGTTCAGGTCCTAAATATCTGTATTAATTTTCTGCCTCAATGATCTGTCTAAATATTGTCAGTGGAATGTTGAAGTCTCTCACTATTATTATGTGGGGTGGGAGTCAAAGTCTATTTGTAGGTCTCCAAGAACTTGTTTCATGAATCTGGGTGCTGCTGTGTTGGATGCATATGTATTTAGGATAGTTAAGTCTTCCTGTTGAATTGGACCTTTTACCATTATGTGATGCCTTTCTTTGTCTTCTTTGATCTTTGTTGGTTTAAAGTCTGTTTCATCTAAAATTAGGATTGCAATCCCTGCTTTTTTCTGATTTCCATTTGCTTGGCAGATTTTTCATGATTCCTTTGTTTTGAGCCTATGGGTGTTATTGCATTCAAGATGGGTCTTTTGAAGACAGGATACCATTGGGAACTAGGATTTTACTAAAGTGTGTATATTAAGAGCAAATTTTTACCTGAATATTAACAGAAATATTAATTTGTTTAGTTCTTATAATTATTGTTATTGGCATAATGCTAACTGGCTTAGTATATTGAAGGTATACTACACTGTCTCAGTTTATCCAATGATACTTAGGAAACTACTTCAGATTAAAGCAAACTCAAACTGATTGGACTTTTTTTCTATGATTTCTAAATCCTGAGAATTTCCCCCAATTCCAATTCCAGGTTTACAGTCATATCCTTATATTAATATTGCAAATTATATAGTAAAACATATCCAGAAATAATAGTGAGCAAATCTTGTATATGCTCAGTGAACATCCTTGGTCACATTTTGTCTCTCTTTTTTGCTTTTAAGTTCAAATCCGCCTGCTTTCTGCCTACCCTGTAGCTTATACAAAAAATTCAAAGGACAGATAACATAGTGTGAGTTGCTATATTAGTTCATTTTCACACGAGTAGAAAGAAATATCTGAGGCTGGGTAATTTATAAAGGAAAAAAGTTTAAATGACTCACAGTTCCACATAACTGTTGAGGTCTCAGGAAACGTATAATTATGGTGGGAGACAGTTGAGAAGCAGGGACCTTCTTCACAAGGTGACAGGAAAGAGAGGGAAGCAAAGGGGGAAGAGCCTTTTATAATACTATCAGATCTACTGAGAATTCCTTCACTATCCCAGAACAGCATGGGGGAAACCGCCCCCATGATCACTTCACCTTCCACCATATCCATCCCTCAATACATAGGGAATACAATTTGAGATGAGCTTTGGGTGGGGACACAGAGTCAAAACATATCAGTTGCCTATTTTCTCTAAAGCTAATGAACTATAATAAACTATAAAATGCTTCATTTTTTTCTGATAGTGTGTTTTAATTCATGGTTATTTTTTATTTTTAGTAAATTTATTTTAGGATTTTGCATTGTGGTTACCATGAGGCTTACAAAAAATTCTTATATGTTATTTTGAAAAGCTAACAAGTTATTTTTTATCACATAGAATACAAAAAAAAAAATGAGTCAAGTATGGTGGCTCATGCCTGTAATCCTAAACCTTTGGGAGGCCTAGATGGGCAGATTGCCTGAGCTGAGGAGTTCAAAACCAGCCTGGACAACATAATGAAACCCCATCTCTACTAAAATACAAAAAAATTAGCCAGGCATGGTGGTGCATGCCTATTGTCCCAAGTACTTGGGTGGCTGAAGTGGAAGAATTGTTCAAACCCAGGAGGTGTTGGTTGCAGTGAGCCAAGATCGTGCTACTGCACTCCAGCCTGGGTGACAGAGCGAGACTCTGTCTCAGAAACTAACGAATGAACAAACAATTGAAAAAAATCTGCACTTTAAATCTGTGCCCCAACATTTTGTCCTTTTGTTGTCTCTATTTATATATTTTCATGTTGCCTATCTCTTTAAAAAGTTGCTGTAGCTATTATCTTTGATAAATCTGTCTTTTGGCTTCATACTAGAATTACAAGTGGATTACACAGCACAATTACAATATTAGAGTATTCTGGATTCTCAATGAACTTACTCTTCTTACTTGTGGGTTTTATATCTTCAAATGTTTTCTTTTTGTGTGTTAGTTTTTTGTTTGTTTGTTTCATCTTTCAAATTGAAGGACTCCCCTTAGTGTGTCTTATAAGACCGATCTGGTGATGGTAAATTCTCTCAGTTTTTGCTTGTCTGTGACAGACTGTCTCTCCTTCATATTGTAAAGATAGCTTTACTGCATACAGCATTCTTGGATGGCAGGATTTTTTTCTTTAAGCATTTTTAAAATGTTCTCTTACTCCTACCTGGTCTGTATGGTTTCTGGTGGGAAGTCTGTTGACAGATGAATTGGAGCTCCTTCATTTTCTTTGCTTCTTTTGTGTTGCTGGTTTTAGAATCCCCTCTTTGTCTGTCACCTTTGAGAGTTTGATTATTGTATGCCTCAAAGTAGTCTTCTTTTAGTGATAAAAATTTGGTGTTTTTTGAGCTTTCTGTAGCTGGATATTTACATTTTTCTCAAATTTGGGGACATTTTCTATTTTTACATATTTTACTTTTGAGTTGGGGATCTCACTATATCACCCAGGCTGGGCTCAAATTCCTGAGTTCAAGGAATTCCCCCACCTCAACTTCCTAAGTAGTTGTGAGTACAGGCATGTGCCACTGTGCCCATTCCCATTAGAAAATGTTTTAGGAGAAGCAGTTTTTTTCTTGGATAGCTTCAAAGGTTTTCCAAGGATAAAAAAGAACAAAATTTATAAAATCGTGATATTTCATTGTCAGAGTAATTTCACTGATTTAGTTTAAGTGATTAACTGATGTCAGTAACTTAAACTTAGATCAAGACTTTGTCCCAGGTTAAGACATGGAAAACTCTTATTAATATAAGTAAGGTGAATTCATGCTCCCTGCCTTTTGATCTAACAATCTTTAAAAATTACCCAACAGTTGAATCTTCCTACAGGAGCCCAAGTAACCAGAAATTATAGGTTTTAAATGGAGCATGAAAACTAAAGATCTTGGGGGTACAGAATGATTTCTCATGCAAAATGACAAGTGTTTTTTTATAATAAAATTTTTTAAAAAAGAGAATTAACCAAGGAAAGGCAATTCTCTCTGAATGAGAGTCTCATTGATACTTTAGATTCCATTTGAGTATCTGCCTTCTAAATGAATTTGTTGGGGTTCTTGACTATTCCTATCTGCAGTTCTCTCTGATTGTGTGGTTATGAACTGTCTGCTGCTACATCCTTTTGTATGCCACATTTTATTCTCCTCTCTTTCACTTGCATGGATTCTTGATCTAAGAACTCTACTTTGTTAACTGAGTATCTTTCTCTGGTGTCCTGCTGGTGGCATCTGTATCCAGTGCTATCCTGTGTGACCAGCGCTGTAGCCAGAGGCTAGCCTAAATTCTTGTACCACGGTCTACATCCCATCTATATAATAGGTTCCTCTTAGCATTTGGGTAAGAAAATATTTAACACAGAATTTGACAATGTTTTCTTATTTTCCTGTATAATTCTTTCAGCTTTCAAATGTAAGAGCTACCTCCAAAAAGATCCCTCTAAGTTTAATACCCAGGTATCTGTACATATTAGCGTGTATTTTTATGTCCTGTGCAGTCTTCAAATGGGTTCATTTTTGCCAAAACAAGAAATTGATTTCGCATTTGAAACATCTCTCTCTCTCTCTCTCTCTCTCTCTCTCTCTCTCTCTCTCTCACACACACACACACACACACACACACACACACACACACACACATGTTTAGTGTATGGAAAGGTCAGAATTCATAAAGTAAGAAAAAGGTAACGTTTTCAGTAAAGGGTTAGAGACTACAAGGTAACCACCTAAAAACAGAATTCTGTTTGCATATCACACCTTGTATCAAGGAAAATTCTGGAAGGCATACATTATAAAAATAAATATAAAAATTAAATCACAAAAGAACTAGAAGAAATATAGGAAAAAATTATTTTTCTGTAAACTGAGACTGTGGAATCCTTTTTGACAATGAAATAATAACTAGAAGCTATTAAACAATAAGAAAAATTTGATGATATGCAAAAGTTTTCAAAAATTTGATAAAACCACTATAAACAAAGACAAGCAAAAAACTGGGAATATATCTAATGAAGCTCATTTCATAAACAAGAGATGCATTTTCCAAATACACAGTTTCTGCATGTAAATAAAAAAAGCAGCAGAACTCCAAGTGAAAAGCAGAAATATTAAGAGGATTCGTAGGATATGAAATACAATTAACTATTAAAGATAGCAATATTCAAAATTATTCAGAATCAGATAAATATACATTACATTTCTATTGACATATAATTTCTTACCTATTAGTTTGGCAGAAAACAAAGTGTTTGGCAACATACTAGGTTTGCAAGAATGCAGAGAAACTGGTACCATCCCACCATTGTTCGTGGGAATACAAAGTGGTACACCATAATGAAGGCTATTTGGAAATATATTTCGCGATATGAAATAAATTTTGTTACATAAAATTTTACTCCCAGAAGTTATTCTGTTTACTTTTACAGTAACAAAATAACTTATATGCAAGGTAAAAAATTATTACAGTATTGTTTGTAACAAGCAAATATTGTAAAATGAAACTACTTTCCATCAATAGGAAATTAGTACATCCATACAACAAATAAAACATAACTATAAATATAAGTGTGGTATATCAGTTGAATCATTACGTCCAGAATAGTCAAGTCTGTAGAGAGAGAATTTGGGTTCCTGATTAGGGCTAGAGGGAAAGGGCTATGGGGAGTGTTTGCTAAAGAATACAATGTTTCTTTTTGGGATGATGATAATGTTCTAAAATTAGATTATGTAGATGTTTCTACTTAGTAAATATGCTAAAAACTATGGAATATTGAATTGCACAGTTTACTGAGTGAACTTTATGGTGTATAAATTATATCTCAAAGCCATTAAATAAGCAAATTTAAAGGCTTCCACATTGTTTACATAAAAAGTCATTTGTTAATCCAAAAAATATTTTAAGACAAATTCTGTGTCCAGCACTGTATTGATCACTTGGGATATGTTGAGTCCGACCAGCAGACTTGACCGAGCAATAGATGAAAAATGTACACTGACACAGGCTTGCCAGTCAGCATAGCCAAGGAACCTCTGCCAAAGTCAGCAGCGACCCCCAGAAACTGGCGGCCTTCACATTTATTTAATACAGATTAAATGACAAAGGTCTCAAGTAAACACCATTCGAGGGTAATTAACATTGCCAACCCCCAGAGTAGAGAGAAGTTCTGCCCATGAAATTTCAAATGTCAGTCTTAGTAAACAACCTATTTAGATAAACTCTACATTTCCTTGTTATCTATTCTATGCCATTAGCTCAAGGTAAGAGGATTAGGCTGCCTCCAGCCATAACCTTCTTCCAAGGCTTTTGGAAAACCTTCGGGCCTTCCAAGAAGGTTTGTGTTTTCTAAAATTTCTCCCACCATTCTGACTGATGTCCTCTAAGGTTACATTATGACTACATGTTATCTGTCCTGAAAGGGATAACTGCCAAAATAGGACACAAACAGGCACACATATAATATAAAGCTGTAATAAAAATCTATAATAAAGGAACATACACAATTCTTGGAAGCACAGAGTAAATAAAACTTCACAGGGAAGCTGGAGAAGGGTCTATCAGAGGAGGTAACATTTGGCCAGGTTTGGTGGCTCACACCTGTAATCCCAGCACTTTGGGAGGGTGAGGTGGGTGGATCATGAGGTCAAAGGTCAAGACCATCCTAGCCAACGTGGTGAAACCCGTCTCTGCTAAAACTGCAAAAATTAGCCAGGCATGTTGGTGCATGCCTGTAATCCCAGCTCTTCAGGAGGCTGAGACAAGAAAATTGCTTGAACTCAAGAAGCAGAGGTATTGAGTAATGGTGAAATAATTTAAGGTAAAATCATGAAGATTTGAAAATCTGAAAAAAGAACAGCTTCGTGGAACTTCGGTGAAAGCCTGGGGTTGGGGAGAACTGTGGCAGATGATGCCGCAGCAGTGGATAGGAACAGACTGAGAAGGGCCTTATCTACTTTGCTGGGAAATCAGCACCTTATTTTGCATGCAATAGAATATCATGACTGGTTTTTAAAGGGAATCAGATGTTTCCTTTAGAAATCTCTTTGAGGCAGTGTGAGGATTCGCTTGGAAAGAGGTGAAATTAAAAGTATGGGGATCATAGAATCTAGTTCATTGTGCTCTAGAGAGAAACAGTGGGGATCTGATTAGGATAAAGCAAAGGGGTTGTAGCAGTTAGATTGGGGCAATGTTTTAAGAGTAGAAAGAGACTTGATAATGGTATGGAAGAGGAGCAGGGAAGTGCTGGGTAGAGAAGGGCCGTGGTTCCTCTCGAGGGCTCCACCCTCAGGCCTGTGCCAGGGGATCTAGGTGAGGACCAGCCCTCCTGCCTTTGCTCCCAAATATTACACTTCCCAAGACCATTAGCCTGCCTTGCCCCATCCTGTGCCTATAAAAATGCTTAGACCCTAGCAGGCAGAGACACAAGTGCCTGAACATCAAGAAGAACACACCGGAGGAAGAACATACAAGTAGCTGGACATTGAGAGGATGTCTAGAGGGGCACCCCAGTGCAAGAGCACACTGACGGGTACTGGCAGGCCAGCAGGCCATCGACCGGCGGAATGACCGAGAGTTTGGCAGGGGTAGTTGTCCGAGAGCCCGGGCCATGGAGCAGCCTGACTCCAGGGGAAAACCACTTTCCTACTCCATCCCCTTTCTGTTTCTGTCTGTCTCTGAGCTCTCCCATCTGCTGAGAGCTACTTTTACTCAATAAAACCTTGCATTCATTCACCAAACCCACTTGTGATCCCATTCTTCTGCTACACCAACGCAGGAAACCCCAGGATACGGAAACTCCGTACTTGTGATAAGGCAAGTGGTCTAACTGAGCTAACACAGGCTGCCTGCTGATGGCTCAACTAAAAGAGCACCTGTAACACATGCTCCCTGGGGCTTCAGGAGCTGTAAACTTTCAGCCCAGACACTGCCGTGGGGTTGGAGCCCCAAAACCTGCCTATACACCCACTCCCCCTAGGGGTTTTGAGCAGTGGGACATTGAAGAAGCAAGCCATACCCCCATCACACACCCTGCAAGGGGGATAAGGAAACTTCTCATTTCAATAACTTACCAAGTTTAGAGAAGTGAATGACAACTATTCAGGTATCTGGGATCAGAGTGTTCCAGCTTGACTTGGTGATGGTGGGGTTACCAATGAAGCAAGTAGGGAAAATTCACCATCCTTGTATCTTTCAATCTACCTGGATCCTTGATCATCATAGATATTTAAAGGTTGAATGAATGGTTGAATAAAAGCATTAGTCTCCTACTATTACTATTTTGCAGGTTTCTATATATATTAATATTTTAATTTTATATATGGGCCTTTACAAGTGACATTTTGGTTGAGTAGTATTTAATACTGGGAGAAGAATCTGTGAGAATATTCAAGAAGTGAATAGTAATGATAAGAACTGTTTGCATTTTTATCGGCCTTCTTAAACTAGTTTTATACCTGGGGTCCCTGCTTTTATTTCTACTGTCTTTCATAACCAAGTCATCCTGGATGACAATGTCTGTTTATACTTTTGTTACACGTCATTTTCCTCATTTCATTCGTTGGTTGAAGACCATATGTAGCTTTCCTTTTGCTTACTGTGCTGAGTCTGTTCTTGTCTACTTTTATTAAAAAGTCTTTCATAAGCTGAGCCTGTTTTCTCTCTCTAACTCCTGTGAAGATAGTTATTTGTAACTGATTGAACTTCATGCTTGTCCCCTATACAAACTGTTTTATCCTGTGCTTGCGTGTTTTTGATGTTTCTGTTTGCAATGCGTATCTCCAGTATTCTTCAGTGTCTATTTCATGCCCATGTCTTCTGTTAGGTTTTACTTCATTCTGATGGATTAGGAAGGCTGGATTTCTAAAGAATAAATATAGTATATGCTACATTATCGATTATTTTTGTAAATGTTACGTTTTGTTATTCCTCATTGTTTTTCTGTATTTTATTTCCTCAAATAGATTTTTAAGTTATTTCAGCTTAAGTATTTCATTGTAGTTTTAAAGTGAAATTATGTGTTATAAACCTTAAATATTTTAAAGCATATATTCTTGGGTTTTCAAATGAAACTACATGATACTTTTCTAAGTGTTGGAATTGTTAGTGTGCATAAGGGATCTAAGTTACTCTCGCTAAGTTTGGCCTCATTCAAAACATAGCAGGATACCTTTTCTTATCTCTGAAACCTCTATAATTCTAGCTGATACTTTCCATATCATGCAGTGCAAACATGGGTAAATTGTATGCTAGGTAAAAGATGTTAGGGTGTTACCGACCCCAGGGAGTAGAAGAAAAAGAGTGTTAGTGGAAAGTCAGTGGAAATCTCAATTGGAAAAGGAACACATGAAAACAATATGCTGGTTATTATCAATGGTTAAAACCAACTGGATCTCAAGTGTCCCCATTTAAAATGCATCAATGGATGCCAGAACAGCTTACTCAGCATGAACCATTGATATTTGCAGATTTCATTCATTCCAACTCTGGTATGGGATTGGACAGGAAACAACACAGAAATGAGCTGTAGCAAATGGCACAGTCTTTATTGTATTATGTAGCCGATTTCTTCAAAGTATAAGGCATTGTCAAGGAAAGTACGTAAGAAAAGAGCGCAATGCTTAGGTCAAAATATACATGTTGTGCTTCATCATATGACATTATGGAGGCATGAGATTTAAGATGAGGGGATAATTTTTCAGTGACCCCCGCCCATATGCCTCTGGCAGAAGCTATTCCTTGAGAAGATACAGGCAGAGAATTCACTATCTAATAAGGTAGCCTGTCTTATTTTTAATAGCTTCGTTCTGGTGGACAAGGTAAACATTAATAAGCTAGGGAATTTCTGGCACTGCTCTCGTTCTCTTTGGGACTTTGACCTCACCTCCAAATACTGTCAGTCATTCTTGAGAACTTTCAGAGGCTAACATGTTTCCTAAGGATTTTTTTTTTACAGCTACAATGTTGCAGTCAACATTTTCCATTCCTCCTCCAGCTGTCCATATAGATGTTCAAAGCTGTGGTGGACATCAATGTTGGAGCCATTCCAGTGGCACTTAAAACATTCCAAGGACTGAAGAAAGGGCAGTCAGAGTGACAGATGGAAGACCATAGTCATGACCACCTCTGTGTTTATTGTACTTGCAAGAATCTTTTGATGTTATTGATTTATTCCCAAGCTTTTAATATTCATGTAAGATGCTTAAGAGCAAGAATCATGATTTTTTATTTGGATTATAAACATTTTTTGAAGAAATGAGTGATTTTAAGCATATATCCATAGCCCCAATTATGCATCAGTCACTTTCCTTTCGGTGAGTTCTTTTCCTAGAGAAGACTGCCTTGTAAAACATTTAAATGGACCTCTCACAGTAAGCTTTTTATAGATATCTGTGACCCAAATTTAGGGTGAAGACTGTTTAGGGTTAAGGTGGAATACATGCTGGATGCATAAGTTAGTGCTGGTAATGAAACATGATTGTCTTTCACGGGCCTAGTCCAGCCCAGTGGAACTAAATAGAATAAATCTTCTCCACTTGCATAGAATGGAGAGTTGTGTTAGGAATATAGCCGTGAACACTTTCAAGTTAAATTTTAAAGAAACTTGAAAAAAGCAAATGTCAATACCTCTGTTGCTTGGAGTGAAAAGTGAAGATGCTAAGAGCTGCAACTCCTTCAGCTTCTATAAAGTACAGATTTTTTTTTTTTTTTTGTACTGGAAGCAGGAAGTCAGGAGCAGCATGGTGAGAAGCACAGACCTCAGAGATGGAGATGTCAAGAAGATGCGCAGCATTCATTTATTTATTAACTGCAGAATATTTCCTGACCAATGACATTGTACTGTGACAGCTGCTGACTGCAGTAAACTAGATGGACAGAGGCTCCTAACCTTATGAAGATATGGTTTAGCAGAGGATAGACAAAAGTTACACTTACTCAGATCACTAAGGGTAATTGTAATAAGTACAGACGTGATCATACGCTAACCTAACAATTTCAACCAAAATAATCACAAGGATGGGAAGGACTGGGGTATAGGGGTAGCATCTTATCACGAAGCATTTCATTTTAATAGAAAATGAAATTCCAAGAGGTATAAAAAGAACATTGAAATACTCTTTTCTACATTTCTTGCCACTTGGAGAATAAAAGAGTAAATTAACTTTTCAAAAAAAATCTTCAGCTATATGGTTTCTAGACTTTGCATATTCATTGAATTTTAACACCATTCTTTGAAAAAGATGAAATTATTTTCATTCATAGGGATAAAGGGACTAAAATACTTGTAGGTGGGGGTGGATGATGGGCATCCATTACTTAAACATGGTAATGATAGGACCTCCATAGTAGTAATTTACATTTACATAATTCTCTTTAGGAGAAATTTCAGGTACCAGCCCACAGTCACACAGCTAAATGGCAGTCAGAAATCAAACTCAGCTCTGTTTGATTGTTGCATCGGATTCACTTTCTTTTTAAAAACTATTTTTCTTGCAAAATCACATGTTCTAGATTTCATTTATTATGATTTAGTTATCGTTTTAATTTAGAAACTCAGAAATGTTAAATTGCCAGTGTAACTCCTTCATTTTATGTTATCTATCTAGCTAGCTATCTATTTATTTATTTGAGACAGAGTCTCACTCTGTTGCCCAGACTGGAGTGCAGTGGTGTGATCTCTGTTCACTGCAGCCTCTGCCTCCAGGGTTTAAGCAATCCTCCATCCTCAGCCTCCCAAGTAGCTGGGATTACAAGCATATGCCACCATATCCAGCTCCAGCTAATTTTTGTATTTTTTTTTTTTTTTTTAGTAGAGATGGGGTTTCACCATGTTGGCCAGGCTGGTCTCAAACTCCTGACCTCAAGTGATCCACCTGCCTCCATCTCCCAAAGTGCTGGGATTACAGGTGTGAGCCACCATGCCTGGCCATCCTTCATTTTACAAAAGAAGAAATTGAAATTCAGAGAGATAATGTCACTTGCTCAGAATCTTACAGAAATTAGACTCAAGTTGTCATAATTTGAAGGAAGTACTGCAAAATTTATTATTACCTATACTAATATCTAAATAGTTTATATACTAGTGAAAGACAATATTTTTCTTAGAATTTTTTTACTGTAGATCTTTAGGGAAAGGTTTGAAGAGAGCTTTACATATGAAAATGATACCACCTAGTGAGCATCCTCCTCTCAGGGAAACTCATCCAAACTCAGCCAGGGATTAAAGGCTCTGACTTACTCACGTAGATGTTTTCATCATGAACAGACTTAGGGGTTATTTTCAACAACAATAATCCATTTACAAATGTGGAACTTTCTTTTAAAAAATTTGGTTTTTATTCCTGAATTTCTTTATTGCATGTTATAAAACATACCCACTGAACTGCGTTTTTAAGATCTATTATTGTGGTGTTCATTTATTGTGTAAATTTTTTTTGAAATTGTGTTTGACATGTACCTGGTTAAATACTTGTTTTCGGCTTTAGCATAACAAGCAATATGTGCTATCATAGCTTCAATTTTCCTGCCAAGTAGAGAGTGACAGCTGTGTGGCAATATTTAATGCATATTTTCGTCTACAGATAAATTGGAAGGATGGAAAAACAGCTTCTGGGTGGGCAGGTCACCATCATTTAAATGAATCGTTAAAATTATATTTTTCCCTGGAAACAAAATGTAATTGCTTTTCTGCTTAGATGAACAACGAAAGCCCTTATTTATATTATTATAACATATTTTCTCACAATTTACAACTTTCTCAATATCCTTTGGATATTTTCCATTTTTGTTACTTTTCTCCATTCAAGCAATGTGCACTTACATCTTAGTAAAGCTCTGTGATATTTGCATAAATTTATTCCTGAAGGACATTGTTCAGCACTCTTCCACATTCATTTGACTGGCCCTGAGGGAATTAAAGCCCTACATTGACGGCCACTTAAGGAATGTTCTCACACTCACCTTGATTGCAGAAAGATTACAGCCTCGGCTCAGTATTGTAATGTGGCATATTTTTACTCAATTTCATAAATAAGGAATATTTATCTATTTTTTTATTTTATAATTTTAGATTTTACCACTAATTGTAAGACATTTGCCCATCTCCAAGGTAGCATGAATGCCTTAACCGTGTTCCCAAATTGTGTTGCTGCCTACAACTTAAAATTATCTCAATAATGATTCATGTAGTAATATGAAGTTCATAAACATATCGTATTCATTTAATGATTTGAATAAATTAAAAACAGACAAAATTTTCATCCCTGTTTCTTCTGCTCTCAGTTTGGTTGTATATAAGTGATAATTTGGTATTTTATGTGCTGGCATGCCTTTATTTTGAGACGTCAAAAGGTTACCATGGGATAGTAATTTATGTGAAAACTGTCACTTATTAAAACAGTACAACTATCCATGAGTTCTCTGACACCCTGAGTAAATGTAATCCATTTTATACTTTGATGATGTCATTTGCAGTTGAAAGATTATATCTCTGGTGATTATTACTACTACTACAAAATTTTGGCTTATGTGACCAATCACAAATTTGAGGACATTAGAGAGGAAAGAAAAAAGCCTAGGGCTATTTTTCTAGAGTTAATTAGTGTTTAAAATGTTTGTTGTTTCAAAGATGATAGTTTCTGTTGAAGTACATGAAGAAAGTTAACTTTGTATGTGAAGTTTAATCAGCATAGCCTAAGTTTCTGGCTGCAATGATATACAGTTATTGATAGACTTACGACCTATGCAGCTTACGACCATTCGACTTTACGACCACAGTCGCTAGCCACGACTGCTCCGCGTCTGGCAGCACAAACGTTGCCCAGCTGGGCGTACGACAGTGCGGACCAGCTTCCGGCAGCACTACCATCTCCGCGTGCATATAGCCTACTCAACTTACCACCAAATGGTGTTACGACTGGTCTGTCGGAACAAATCGTGGTCATAAGTCGAGCCCTAGCTGTACTATGAGTGGTTATTTTATTTTTTCTAGCCTTGTATGAGTTAATGAAAATTTTAGACATATTTTTTGAGATAGAGTTTCACTCTGTCGCCCAGAGTGCAGTGGCGTAATCTTGGCTCACCGCAACCTTCTTCTGGGTTCAAGCGATTCTCCTGCCTCAGCCTCCCAAGTAGCTGGGATTACAGGTGTACACCACCACACCCAGCTAATTTTTTGTATTTTTAACAGGGATGGAGTTTCACCACGTGGGTCAGGCTGATCTTGAACCCCTTACCTCAGATGATCTGCCCTCTTCGGCTTCCCAAAGTGCTGGGATTACAGGCATGAACCACCATGCCTGGCTAGACTATTTTTTGCCCAAGCAATATTTCATAGGTGTTTGCTCAGAGGATTTAGATATGGATCTGTGTCTTTTTCTTTGTCTTTTCTTTTCTTTTTTTTTTTTTTTGAGACAAGAGTCTTGCTCTGTCGCCAGGCTGGAGTGCAGTGGTGTGATCTCGGCTCACTGCAACATCTGCCTCCAGGATTCAGCCTCCCAAGTAGCTGGGACTCCCAAGTAGCTGGGACTACAGGCATGCACCACCAAGCCCGGCTGATTTTTGTATTTTTGTAGAGACAGGGTTTCAGCATGTTGGCCAGGATGGTCTCCATCTCCTGACCTCATGGTCCACCCACCTCTGCCTCCGACAGTGCTGGGATTACAGGCCTCTGCCACCATGCCAGGCCAGTTCTGTGTCTATTTCTAATAGACTTCTTAATGTATGCTCCTTTTAGTTTTTTTTTTTTTTGTCCTCTTGAACTTTGTACCATAGAGCTAATATAACTGTCTCCCCTAAATCATTATTACCAGTAACGAATAGGACAGTCTCTAAATTTCCTTAATAACTCAGATTTCCTTAATAGCTCATAATCATTGTTTTTCTATCAGGTCATGTTTGTGAACCTAAGAATTCAACACTGTGTGGTTTTTCTAGTTTCCTAGCATACTTGACCTGTTGTTAGTTATTCATTTCACAAACAGGTATCAGTTGGAGTCTCTTCTACGTGTCAGGAACTCAACTCGACTGCTTCAGCATCCCTCAGGCTCAACCATGTCCTATAGATAATGATTGCCCCAACTGGTCATATTTCTGAGTTATTGCATTCTGAAAATTACCTGTATTACCATTGTCTTGCCTTTGATTTCTACTGTTTTAGATCAGATTCCTTGGGAAATAGACCCTAAAGCAAGATTTGCATTCGAGACACTTACTGGGAAATATACTCTAGTGGATATCTGTGACGGAGTAAGAGCCATGTAACTGAGCAGAGTGAGAAGTAGAACTGAGATGCAGTTGCAAAAAAAAAAAAGACTTTACCCAACCTCCACAGATTGCTCTGAACCTAAATGGCACTTCAGAAATGCTCCTAACTGAGGCAAGGGAATAAATACCTTTAGCTCCTTCCATCCACGAGTCATAATTGCGGGCTATGGCCCCACCTTGTGTTAACAGCCCCCACTTTAACCGAGGGCAAGGCCTAAGGAAATACTTAGCCTTGTTTTATCAGCAAGACATGCTCTGCTGCTGAAATAATGAAGGCCTGCACCCCCAAAGGGAAAGCTGGGTGGCATACTATAGCACCCACAAAAAATGTCTTCCTTACTTTTTTCCTTTTTTCACCCAAAAGTAACATTTTTTTCACTCTCTCTTCCTCCATCTCTCTCTCTGTCTTCCTTCCCCAGAAAGGCTGTATTGATTGCATTTCTCATTGTCATGTAAAGAGTTAACTCTTTTACAAATTGCCTAGTAGGAAGAATGTCCCACAGCTACAAAGAAGAAAAACAAAAACAATATGCATATCTAGTGTTACAAGAGATATATTGAGGAATTTGATCACTTTTATAGATTAATTCTATTCATTTCCTATCCTGAATTATAGCAGAAATATTACTAGCTTGGCTTAGGGTATCCTGGGACAGATGGCCAGTTCTTGATCACCATGAGGAGGTGATTACTACCTCTACCATAACATCTGCCGCTATTATGGTATTCATTCAGCATACAAAGTAACAATTGGATTTAGCAGAAGTAATGTTATCACAGAGGAGCCCCTTGGTGAACAAGACCTCTTCTTCTTTATACTTCCAATCATACCTTTTGCAATCCCAACATTTAGGAGCGCTTCCCACATGAAAGACTTCTAATAATATGTAAGTTTAATTTACATAAAAATAAATCTGAAAGTTTTGTTACAAATATAGTAACAACAAGTTGTTACAAATTGGTACAATTTCATATATTTAAGGACTTTTAATTTCACCAGCAAATATGGCTACATTTACTGTATCATTAGAGTTACTTAAGTTATAATATTATCTGATTAATATCTCTTTCCATGGTTATGCCACACGAAAATCTTATCACACTCAAGAATGCCTAATTATATCATTGTGAGTGCTTTTTTATTATTTCACAATTTCAGAATTTTATTTTGATGTTTCTAGATTTTATATAATTTTATTTTTAAATTCTCTTAAGTAAATATAAAAGAGGATAATCAGTCTCCTAGAGCTTCCCATTTAAGATATATATAGCATTCTTACTTCAAACTGTATAGCTTATCATAATTCCCTGCAGTAAGGTCATATTAAAAGAAAAATGCCCCTTTTAGCTGTGAATCTACTCAATCACTCAAAAACTATTTTGTATCTTCTGCTGTGTACATAGGAGGGACAGAGTTGAATTAAGTTGCATTATTTTTTCTCTAAACATTGTCACAAGTGTGGTCAATGATAATTATGGAAACTGATCTAATGCAATTGTATAAATGTTCTCTAGTACTGTGAACAGTGCTATTGGGAGCAGTAAAAACAGAACTAACTCTTAAGAGTGGCTTAACTGGAAAATAAAGTTAATGAAGCAATCATATTTGAGCTGATTCTTGATAGATGAGCCTGATTTCCTATCTGCATCATGAGTGTGCATGAAAAAGACTTCCAATATAGCTGGAAAATAGGTTATATGGTGAGCAGCGGACTGATAGGACAAAAATAAAGTCAGCTATCAAAAGGCCTTAAAATAATTTTAGTCAGTATTTAATGGATAACTATATAAGGATATTTGTTTTGTTTTGTTTTTGAGAAAGAGGGCAACTTACACACATCTTTATTTCAGAAAGGAAGGTTGGGTCATATTATGTAGAACAGATGATCAGTGGGAGCCTAAATGGGGGCAATATAAATAAACCAAATATGAGAGTGTTGAATTAAGAAGAAAGGTAAGGAAAACTATGAGATATAATTACTACCAGGTGAAAGAAAAAAAATGTTGAAGAGGAGAGGTGGGGAATTACTGCAGTGAATGGTGATAGCGTGACTAATGTAAGGTATGCAGGAGAAGGAACTGGGAGTGGTAGGAAATGTTAAATTACTTTAAAAATATTGTTACCTTCCATGTGACTTCGGCACAACCAGATCTGTTTGTTCTATACGATGTTTGAAATTTGCGTCTGTAACTCAGCATCATAAATATGGAGGCTTCAGCTCCAGTAATTGAAATGGATGAGAATGCCCAGAGAGAGAGAGGGAGCAAACGGAAAGAATGAGCATGAAGAGAAAAAGAGCTGGGAGCCTATTCTGATATATGTTTTGTGAATGTGTGTCCCTTTATGTAATTGAAATCATTGCACACACTCATTTAATATTAGGTTCTAAATGCTTTTCTCCGTATTGAATGAAAAGGCTTTTAGGATGTTGGAGTTAAGAATATTTTGGAGCAAAAACACATGTTTGATATGTTATTGAAACATATAAACATGATGTGAAAAGTACTTTGAAAGAAAATCACCCTTATAGTGCCTAACTGCCTAAAAACAAATCATAGTACTTGCAGTGTAGTTTCAACAGCTGATAATTATATAAAGAACTTTTGATTTTCTCCCAAAGGCAAACTGAAGATAATTTAGCACTGAGATGTTTCTTTTTAATTCCCTTTAATACCTAAGAAAATTTTCTTCTACAGTGAGAGCATGTATGATAAAGGGAAACAAAACTAGAAAGCAAATTGTTTGCATGCATCTTCTTATAAAACACTGGCTAATTCTAAATATTGTGTTTTCAATTAGAGTATCATGGCCTTTGTTTTCTTTCTCCATCTTTGTTGAAGTATAATTCACAAGTAAAAAATGTATATTTTTATGATATACAGTGTGATGTTCTGATATATGTATACATTGTGAAATGACCACAGCAAAGATAATTAACATGTTTATAACTTCACATAGTTATAACGGTGTATATATGATAAGAACATTTAAGATATACTCTACGCAATTTTCAGGCATACAGTACAGCATTATTAACTATAGTCACCATGCTGTACAGTAGATCTACAGAACTTATTCATCCTAACAGAAACTTGGTGCTCTTTGTCTGCATCTCCCGTTCTTCCACTGCCACTGGCAATCATATTCTACTCTCTGCTTCTATGCATTTAAAAAAATTATATATATAATTGAGATCATGCTGTTTGTGTTTTTCTGTGCCTGACTTATTTTACTTAGCATAATGCCCTCCAGGTTCATTGATGTTGTGCAAATGACAGGATTTCCTTCCTTTTTTCAGACTTTTTCCGTTTTCTATATATACCATTTTTTAATACATGTATCTGTCAATGAACACTTAGGTTGATTTCATATCTTGGATATTGTGAATAGTGCTGTAATGAACAAGAGAGTGCAAATATCTCTTGGACAAATTGATATTATTTCCTTTGGATATATATTTAGAAGTGGGATTGCTGGATCACATGGTAGTTTTGTTTTTAATGTTTTGAAGAATTTCCATACTGTTCTTCATAATGGTTTATTAATCTGCATTTCTAGCAGAGTGTTCAAGAGTTACCATTTCTCCACATCCTTGCCAACACTTATCTTTTGTCTTTTTGGCAATAGCCCTTTTAACCATGTGAAGTAGTCTCTCACTATAGTTTTAACTGTATGTTCCTGATGATCAGTGATGTTAATCATGTTTCATATACCTATTGGCCATTTGTATGCCTTCTTTGGAAAAATGCCTTTTCAGGCCTGCCCATTTTTAATTGACTCATTTATTTTCTTGGCATTGTGTTGTTTGAGTTCCTTAGATATTTTGGATATTAACCTCTTATAAGATGTGTGACTTGCAAAATTTTTCTCCCCTTCTGTAGGTTTTTTTTCTTTATTCTGTTGATTGTTTCCTTTGGAGTGAGTAAGATGATTAGTTTGAGGTAATCCCATTTGTCTAGTTTTGATTTTTTTCTCTTGTGTTTTTGAGGTCTTTGCTAGAAAATCTTTGCCTAGACTAATGTCCTAAAAAATTTCCCCTCTGTTTCCTTCTAATAGTTTTACAGTTTCAGTATATTTTCATCTTTAATCTATTTTGAGTCGATATTTATATATTGAGTGAGATAAGGACTAATGTCATTCTTCTGCATGTGAATTTTCAGTTTTCTCAGCATCATTTATTGAAGAGATTGCCGTTTCCTCATTGTGCGTCCTTGGCCCCTTTGTCAAAGATCGATTGACTGTTAATGAATGGATTTATTTCTGAGCTTGCTGTTGTGCTCCATTGGTCTATATGCCGGTTTTAATGCCAATACCATGCTGTTTAGATTACTGTATCTTTGAATCAAGGTTGTGAGCTTAGCTGTATTTGTTTGCAAGCGACTACGCATCTAAATCTCACAAGATTTATTACACTAGAAGTGAATTTGATCATAAGAAGAAACCAAGTATGAATGGTGTAGCATAATTATTTGCTTTAAAAATCAAAATACATATATGTGGTAGTTCATATACAAAGAACTCTGTATTATTATATTGTCATATTCAGTACATTTACTGTTTGGAACAGTGTAGTACTACAATGAATATCTTTAAAATTTTTCACTGAAAATAGAATTACATTTTGTAAACTTCCTCTGGATTTTCAAATACTATATGAAATAATTAGCCTACGAAGAGTTGAAATTCATTAATTTGAATAAAATCATTAAATGATTATACTGCATTAGATTTATCTTTTACTGGAGCAAGAGTAACTTTATATACAAAGTTTTATTTCAAAGTCTTCTGCTGCTTTGGAACTTATTTCAGAGTATCTGCCAACTTCTGAATCAGAATGCTATAGAGTCTGTGTGGATATTACAAAACATGTGCTTGAATATTATTTGTCTTATTTTTTCATATTTTACCTTCTGATTCAGTTTTGGAGCCTTTCAGTGATAAATATTCTATAATCAGAATTTATTTTATTTGAAAAATGCCTTAAAAACGACCTGTCTCATCAACTGTCTCACGTGTACAGTACGCTTGGCAAATGTTCATTCAACCTGTGCTTAACTTTTGCATACTGATAATATTCAGTCTTTCGAAATATAATATAAAGACCTTACCTAACATACATCTTCTCTTACCTAGTCTTAACACATTAGTTCCTTTTCTGGCTTTTTTTGCTAAGTGATTTTCTGGTTTCCTTATCATATTCATTTCAGTTTGAATACCTATGAGGATCCATATGTATAGGGTAGAACCTGTATATTTAGGAATCACACAAACATGGATTGAAGTCCTATTTCCAGTCTGTAGTACCCATAATCTGGGAAAATTGCTTACCTTCCCTAATATTCAATTTTTGCATCTGTAAATGCTACTAGCAACAAATATAGAGGTTATTGTGAAGGTTAAGTTAAAATGTGTCTAAAATATTCTGTAAAATACTCTTGTAGGTTAACATATTTTCATTTTCTTCTCTGACTTCCTGTGTTTACTAGCAGATCAATACCATCTCTTCAAACATTCTAGGTACTACTAAGTAATACAAAGGTTGCATCAGCTTTCTGGCAATCTCACTGTGCTATTTACTTACAAGCCTCTATCAAGAAAAATTTAAGTCATTTTTGTACAAGAAATGCTAGCCTTCATATCAATACCATATATGTATATATTTGGGCCCAGCTGTTTAAGGGTTCTGTTAGAAATTAATTTAGTCAGCCAGTGTGTTTGCCAGGCTCCCAAATTTGTCTTTTGCCAATCTGATTATCACTTCCCATGAATCAGTGACAAAACACTGAAAAAAGCAGGACAGGAGCAGACCCAAGCCAGACTACTAAGAAACTATGCACTACTAAGAAACTATGCACTAATATGTACTCTTTACACTTCGTTCATACAACTGCCTCCAGTTCATCTTATTTACCGGGATCTAACAGATATTTCTCTAGCTGCATGTTGCCTACAAAATTATTATGAGGAAAAGCTATCAAATGTCTTGATAAAATGATCCTACCTGTTTATGCCTCTGGGTACAGGTTGGTCAGGTCCATCAGCTAGTGGGATGGGAGGCAGTGTCTCCCTGGAGACCATAAAAAGCTGAGCACAGATCAGAGTCTCAGTGCAGCCTCATGCACCACTACAAAAAGAGGGCTAAAATCCAAATAGCAATTCAGTAGCTGCAAAAAGGGAAAAAAAATGGAATTGGAGAAGATGAGACAGAAAAGCAGGAGGATTCTGAGTGATTTCTATGAATGAAGAAATGGAAGTCTTAATAGTTTTGCTTTGCCCATGTAAATGGAGTTGTCTGAACTTACAGAAAGGTCAGGAACAGAATGAACATATAACAGTTACT
Source organism: Sapajus apella (assembly GCF_009761245.1). Taxonomy (NCBI): domain Eukaryota; kingdom Metazoa; phylum Chordata; class Mammalia; order Primates; family Cebidae; genus Sapajus; species Sapajus apella. Next base: position 45,536,982 of record NW_022436948.1, read on the forward strand.
TGTGTTTTTGTATTATTATTTTTTTTATTTAATCTATCAAATGGTTTATGGTAAACCCTGTTGGGTGCTTGTTTTTGTAATCTTCCTTTGCAGAAGCTCTGAAACATTCATAAGTACTATGTAATTTCTTTCAGAATCAGTGTAAACCCAGTTTCAAAAATTCACCTTTGCCCTCCTTTTGAGTGCTGAGACTCATTTGCAGACTTCCAGATTTGCAGCCTTGTTCCTAGTCTCATTATTTCTCAAATGTCATTGATAAAATCACATACAATTTTCTTTGTAACACTGGAATGTAGTCTGTGTGAGAAAACTTAAACTAAAGTAGTTAGTTGTCTTATGATTTCATACTCATTTGCAGCTCAGATCCTTTTATGTCAGTGTATCTCTTTGCTTCAAAAATTATTCTTTCTACTGCTAAACCAAATATAAATTTAGATGCTTCGCTTCTTTTTAATTTCATAGAAATTAGTAAATTGGTAATGTGTACATATCCTCTTTCAAATTTATCATCTGCATAATTTTAAGATAAATCATAACATAATTCTTTTCTATAAATAGTAATTCTTCTTACAAACTTAGTACAGTTAAGTTTTATAAAACTTGTTATGCAATTTTTTTTTTATCTTAAAAAGTTTATAAAACTTGTGTGGCTATTGCTTGTACTTAGAGTGACTCACAATTGCATGGTTAGGGAAGTACAAAAGCCTACAAATTAACCACTTCCATGGTAATGTAGAAAGACAAGTTGATAATAGACTGAGCCAATTCTTGTAGGCAACTGCTAACATGAGGAATAGGTTTAAAAAATTAAATTTCTTGGTTAAAAAAATGAGTTACAGGTACTTTAAAGAATATTACTTGTTGTCGTGTATATGTTTTAAAAAATTCCTAGTTCTCTTTTATGTTTTGTCTCATAGCTTATCCTTAAGCTGACCAAAATAATTCAAATGTGTTGAAAAGAATGTTATTTTCTAGATCATAACACCATGACTCTAGGGTCTGGTGGTATATGTGAATACAATTATCAGTGTGTTTCCTTCCCTTGAAAGGGAAATAAGGTTTCAGGCATTCATGCTATATTAAAAAGTATAAACACAAATAATGTTATAGTGTAAATAAAATAATGTTATATTTTAAGTAAAAATAAACACTGGCTTCTAAATAACATTTAACATATGAAAAATTTAATCTAATATTGAGACAATAAATATTTATTTTTAATGTTTATTGATGAAACAGATTCAGAAATGTTATTTCCTTCCAAGATCACACAGCTGTTGAGAGAAAAGGGAATTAAATAAATCCCATATCTTTTGCAGTGTCATTAAGAGCTTCAAATGAAGGATATACCAGTTTCCGTCTTCCCACTGTCTCCTAAAGTATGACGCTGTCAGTACCACCCCAACTCATATTACTTTAAGAAAGTAGTTTCCAATTATTTTGAGATTGGAATCCTTTAAAGAATCTGGTTATAAAAACTGGGTACCCTTGCTTCAGAAAAATTTACTAATGCCTATTCACAGGCCACATTTAAGTCGTAACCAGCTGGGCGGTTGTCTAAAGTGTTAATGTAAGAGATGCACTAAAATGACACTAGAAATATGTTGAGATAGACAAAATTGTCTTATATGAATTCTTCTTAGAGATAATCTTTTATATAGCTGGAAGTTTCATTTTTAAAAGCCTCTTGGGATGGAAGAGTGAACTCAAAAATTAGGGCGTCCTCTCTCTCACATGTCACTGTGGTGCACATTCCTGCTTTCAGGTGGATCCAGTTGAACATACTGAACTGCTCCAGACTCCAAATACAAACTCTTTTTACAAAATCTCTTGTCCACTTGGCTGGGTTGGCTGGGTGCCATTGTTACCATGTGGTAGAGACCTTGCTCAAAGGCAGATCCTCAGGGAGCAATGTAGGGCTGTATAACTGCTTTCAGTTAAGAAGTTTGATCCAGTTAACGGCAAGGTTTAATCTTTACTGAAAGGAGTATCCTAGTGTAGGGCTGTAATCCAGGATAGAAGATATAGGATGACTGTTGCTGCCAGAGTCACATTCCTTTACTTTTCCTGAAGCAAAGTGATCTGCTCCAGCTCGAAAACCAATGCTGGACAGCTGTTTTGAGAATATATTGAGGAACACCAAGTCACCAACCTACTCTGCTTTTCAAACTGTATGGGATGCTTAGGTGTCTTGGTCTGGTCCCCCTTATACATTATGTATTTTCCACTTTTCAGGGAATTTATAACCACTTGAGGCTTATAGATGTTATTGTATATGTTTTTATTAATTATTCAATGAGAGCATACTATACCAGAAACTAAGCCTGTTTACATATATGCCCTCAATAACAAATACAGTAGAATTATTAGTATATTTGATAATATAATATTTGGGTTAAAATCTAGAATTACTGTAAAATTCATACAAAGTCATGATACATATTTTGAAAAAAAAAAAAAAAACCACAAAGAATGAGAAACTTCACTTTGGTCCTCTCTCACTTCAGCTAATCTCAGTTGCTCCTGTGATATCACCAATCATTGTGCTTTATGGAGATGTCAGCTTGAATTTTGTGTGTCTGTGTACATTAACAATGTCATCTCAATAACACATAGTCATAAAATAAAATGTCTATGGTTTTCTATTGAATTACATGTATGTTTTAGATATGAGATCATTTTAATGGATCTCAGAATCTCCTGTTGTTATACATCATGTTGGTTTGGTAAGCATGGAAAGCTATTGATTTTATATTTTTCATTTTTCTACTTGGCAGATAATCCTTTTATAAACCAAAATGTATTTTAGTAGAGAGGAAAAAAAAACAGTGTAAATATCTTTAGGCCAATAAAATTCTCTTGGTATTACGGAAATTGAGTGATTCATTGTGAGCTTGACATACTTCACTGCTAAATACTTATCAATGATAAAAAGCTGAAAGATTATAAAAGACTGTATCACGCAGATAGAGAATGTGTTTGTTACCAAGAGCCTTAAAAGTCAATTGTGAAGAGTGTTAATTGTATCAAATTCTTTATGGATAAGCCAGTGAAAGTAGAAAATCCATAACCTAATTATATGGTTAAAATATTAAATATAAACATGTATGTGCATAAAATGTATTTGTGATATTTTGATAAAGCAAATCTTTTATGAAAAGTAAAAGAGGTCATGAGATTGTTTAATGTTGGAGTGTTTGAAAAGTGTTTATAATAACATCATTTTGTTCATATCTCTTTGTATACAAAGCTTGTCCTTATGTATATGCTTATTTCTTCTTATTTTATCTGATTTAGATATAGTTATAATTTATGTTGCTTTTAGGTTTATTATGAGAGAATGCTAATCTATGTGATTTTCATTTCATTACTTATCCAAGGGTAAATGAAAATCACAAATTAGATACAATCTATATTTTTGTCAGTTTAAAAATGTAAAATAATAGCATGTGTAGTGGTACCATTATTTGTGTTAATATTTGAGTTGCACTGAAGCATTATTTTCTTTAAAAATTCAGTAATGTATTTTAAAATGTACATGTGCTGTCACAATATATTTCCATGGTTAGTTATTCATATATAAAATAGCCTAGTTTCTCATCTTTTTGGTTTTTTGTATGTTAGTACTCCAAGTAAGTATTTGTCTCCCTTAAGCAGCATTCCACTTTGGGCTGTGTTATGCTAGGATTATTGGCATCAATACCTGTCCTTCCCTTAAATTTAGGGAATTTAAGCAAATAAGCTACTCCTTTGGAAATTTGAAATTAGGAGCATAGAGACTTTGGCAAGATATGTGTGGATCCTGGAAATGTTAATCACGTAGAGATGGAGCTGGAACAGCCATTTTCAGGCATGCACATAAATATTAATAGAGAAAATAGTCTTCAAAGAGAATCAAAAGAATAATTTGAATTCATAGAGAGAAAGGGTCAATAACCGTTGTGGATAGAGAAGCAACATACTGAAATCAGTTTGTTTCACTTGACAGAAGTCAATTGCTAAAATTTCAGAAATTTTTGCATGTGGAGTGGCTTCAAGTGGTCAAGTGACTTGAAATCAGCCATAGTGATGTACTTACACTAAGGAACTTAGATGATGCTCCACATCAGGGCTCACTGTCGATGAGAGTTGTTAAACATTTAGTAGCCTATACTACCACAGAGAAAGAGAGAGAGAGAGAAAGAAAGAGAGAGGAGAAAGAGAGAGAGAGAGAGAGAGAGAGAGAGAGAGAGAGAGACAGATCTTCTGAGTAATTTCTCTGGTCCTTGACAGCTTTCGAGTTCCCAGCTCTAAATCCTTGAGAACCGGCAATGCTTTATTTTTATGGAATGCATTTGTGTCCTTTTAATAAACCCACATTTATGTTGTGCTCATAGAGTTCCCACAAAACATTAATTACTAGAATTCTAATCAATATAATTGGAAGCAAGGAAAGAGTGATAACTTATCATATGCATGTGAAATGCTTTATATGTATATGCTCGTTTGTTTCTTTATTGACCCCATATGATTTAGAACCAATCCCAAATAAAATTGAATGCCAACTGTATTGATACTCTATAGCCAGACATTTTTTTTCCATATGCATTTTGCTGTTAATCTGATCATCACCAAGAGGAAACTTAGGGAGGAATAGACAGTACATTCAACATTCAATAGCTTAAAAGATACTCAATTTCTTTTCTTTGTTGAGATGGAGTCTTGTTCTGTTGCCAGACTGGAGTGCCATGGTTCAGCTCACTGCAACCTCCACCTCCCGGATTCAAGTGATTCTCCTGCTTCAGCCTCCCAAATAGCTAGGATTACAGGCGTGCTCCGCCACGTCCAACTAATTTTTGTATTTTTAATAGAGATGGGGTTTCACCATGTTGGCCAGGATGGTCTCCGTCTCCTGACCTTGTGATCTGCCCTCCTGGGCCTCCCAAAGTGCTGAGATTACAGGTGTGAGCACCGCTTCTGGCCCACAAATATTTTATTAAGGATTTTGCATTTTTAAATATAGAGTTGTGATCAATTTTGGCCATCACGGGCATACAGAAAAGTTTGTCCTGAATGATTAGAGAGGCATTCTGTTAAAAAAAAAAAATGTTAACCTGGATTGCCTTTCTCAATTTTCCCTAGTCTTGCTTTCACCACTTCCTCTGATCCCTTTTAGAGTGAGCTTAATAAATACCTTGTCACAAATTACCTTAAACAGACTCACTGGTGGATATTATTTTGAGGGGAGACAACTGCTCTTCCTTGTATCTATCCCATCCCAACCTCAGCGGAGCTTCTACATGCAGGTAAAATGCAAACTTAAGTCATTCTGAGACAGTCCCACTCATCTTGGCAAGACAAATGCAGAAATGTGTGCTTAACCCTAAGAGTTACCAAAGCCTAGTAACAGCCACAGGGTTTGTTTCTGCCTGTCATTATTGACCTCAGAAATTTTAAGGTTATGTGTCAAATGCCTGCCAGGGGCATGAGCAGTTCCAGATGTATCTTTTGACTTGCTGGAAGAATCATTACTAAAATACGGTGACTGGCCCACTTTTTAGAGGCCTCACAAATCTTAATTGGAAGCAGCTTGATCTCCCAAGTGCCAAAGAAAGGATTTTACCTCACAGAAAGAAGTCCAGCAATATTACTTAGAGAAATGCAGAAGATGATAAAGGACTCTTACAAACATACATGCCTCCGAGCAATCACATTTAAAGATAGAAGAAACTAATGTCCTGCTTGTTTTGTGTTTATTTAGGAAATGCCACCAGAAGGGACCATTATTTTCCTCTTTGGACTAAATGTCTTAAGCTGTTTCAGGACAAGCATAACCTTTAGCTTAGAAATAATTTATTTCCGATATATATTGAAACACGCTTCTATTGATTGTTTCTGGCATACTGCATTAAGTACAGAATATTTCTATAGAGGAAGCTCACTCGGTTCAACAAGACTGTTTTTTCTGTTATGCTAATATGAAATTGAAATGTTCTACTACCATGTAAATAAAATTTCTATAAAATTTAAGATCACATCTGTTATCACTATACATATTTTAGATTTCTTTTTCCCTTGAATGCAGGAATAAGTGCAGATATTCAGTGGGAGGAAACATGGAACTGTTTGATTTGTCTCTGGCTTGTGAATAACAATTAAAGCAGGTTATTTTTTGGTACCCTAATTTTTCTAAATTTAGACTAGTTACCAGGTTATTCTCTCCTTCTCCCAAGAGAAATAGAAAAATGACTTAAAAAAATCCTTATAATTATGTAGATAAATATATAAATGATTGAAATAAAACAAATATTTTCAGACAATAGTACTCAAACACATAAGTGTTTGTTTTCATTATTAATGAAATTACAGGTTGCTGACTAAATGGCCCAGGAGATGGTCTCAGACACAAACACACACACACACCTTTCTCACTGAATTTCAAACCTAGTTTTAAAATGCTTTCAGATTGTTTTAGAGTATTCTTTTTATTGTAATAAGGACATAAGTAAAGACCATTGATGTAGTTTTTCTTTGTAGAAGACAGAAATGGCTTCAATCAGAAGCACACAGCCCACTGTGCTTTGGTTTAGTGAATAGATTACAAAATGAGACTTATTCAAGATCAAATGGCAAGGAGGCTAGCATTCAAGTCTGTCCTTACAAGACAAAAGCTTATCTTGATTCAGGTATGCAGTTTCCTACAACTTTAGAAGACAGCTTTTTAGCCTTCACAGTATGCTGGGCTCTTAAACATTTGGAAAGGTACTGCCGTTTCTTTCCTTGACTTCGGCTTGAGACGTGCTGATTTAGACCCACTGGCCACATTATCAAGTTATTACCCCCATCTGATTCTAATAGCCAGGGCATTGTAGTTCTCTTGTCTCAGAATCCACAACACAGCAAAGCTTGGAGCACAGCCCAGGAAAGCTAACTCCACCTGTGAGGCTTCAGCCTGCATTCTCCCAGTGCAGAAGAAAACAGTAATTTTCCCACTTTTCTGAACAGCTGTTTCAATCTGAAAAACAAAATGAAAATATAAAATTTATCAGACTACTTTATTTTTGGCATGTAGCACAAATGGCAATACAACTCCACAAAACTACCTCCAAATATAATTACATGAAGACGCACAGTAAGAAATAATTTATTAACATGTCAGTACTAAATAGTTTTCTCCTAGGAATTTAGATATGCCATACCAAAAGATGACAAATTAATTCCCATTACACCAAATAACTGCTGCTGGGTTCTTCTGAATGTTACATTTGTTCTCCTTTGTACTCTGCACGAAGGAATGATGGAAACTCAGAGCCTTCGCCTGTGTTAAAATATATATATATTTGAAGTGGTAATACAGGATAATCAAATTAAATCCTATAATCCCAGCACTTTGGGAGGCAGAGGTGGATGGATCACCTGAGGTCAGGAGTTCGAGATCAGCCTGGCCAACATGGTAAACCCTACGTCTACTAAAAATACAAAAATTTTGCTGGGCATAGTGATGCATGCCTATAGTTTCAGCTACTTAGGAGCCAGAGGTGAGACAAGATTGCACCACTGCACTCCAGCCTGGGTGACAGAGGGAGATTCTGTCTCAAAAAAAATAAATAAATAGAAAATGAACTTCCTGTTTCTCCTGTTTTCTCAACATCTTTAGCTACAAGCGTACCATATTTGGAGTTAGTGTGTCCTGAATCCCATCAGGACCATTCTGTGGTGATCCAGATCAAAGAGCTGTGAAATTCGGTATTTTTCAATTTTTTTTATTTCAGCAGCTTTAGGACTACAAATGATTTTTAGTTACATGGATGTACAGACATACAGTCTGGGATTTTAGCGCACCCATCACCTGAGAAGTGTATACTGTACCCAGTAGGTAGTTTTTCATCTCTCATCCCCCTCTCGACAGGGTCCATTATACCACTCTGTATGCCTTTGCATACCCATAGTTCAGCTCCTACTTACAAGTGAGAACATGCAGTATTTGGTTTTTAATTCCTGAGTTACTTCACTTAGAGTAATGCTCTTCAGTTCCACCCAAGTTGCTGCACAAAGGCATCATTTTTCATTCCTTTTTATGGCTGAGTAAAATTCTATGGTATATATGTACCATATTTTTTTATCTATTCATCAGTTAATGGGCACTTAGGTTGAATTCATATGTTTGCACTTGTGAATTGTGCTGTTATAAACTTAAGCATGCTAGTGTCTTTTTGATAGAGTGACTTCTTTTCCTTTGGGTAGATACCAGTGGTGAGATTGCTGGGTGGAATGTTGATCTACTTTTAGTTTTTAATCTGCTCTTATGCCAATCTGTGGGATTATAATACTTGATATTCAGCTTGTTGGGCATAGAAACATTCTAAACTTTTAGACACTGAGAAGTGTACATTTTCAGGGGTGTTTTTTGGAAACAGAGTCTCGCTCTTTCACCCTGTCATCGGGCTGGAGTGCAGTCGCACCATCTCAGCTCACTGCAACCTCCATCTCTTGCATTCAACCTCCTGAGTAGCTGGGACCACAGGATCACACTACCACGCCTGGCTAATTTTGGTATTTTGGGTAGACAAATTGTTTTGCTATGTATGTTAGCCAGGCTAGTCTAAAACTCCTGGCCTCAAGTGATCTGCCTGCCATGGCCTCCCAAAGTGTTGGAATTACAGGCTCCCGCCCATGTTTGGCCTCATTTTTGGGTATTTTTACACTTTTCTTTCTGAATTTTTATGTTTTTCATTCTTTTCTTTTCTTTTTTCTTTTTTTTTGACACAAGGTCTCCCTTTGTCACCCAGGCTGGAGGGCCGTGGTGCGACCTCAGCTCACTCAAGCTGCTGCTTCCTAGACTCAAGTGACCCTCTCACCTCTGCCTCCCAAGTAGCTGGGACTACGGTGTGCATCACCACACCCAGCTTATATATTTTTAGAGATGGAATTTCATCCTGTTGCCCAGGCTGGTTTCGAATGAACGAATCTGCCCATCTTGGCCTCTCACAGTGCTGGTATTATAGGCGTGAACCACTGTACCCAGCCTAGTCCTCATTAGACACCTGTCTAGTAATGCAAACATCACTTCCTTTGTGTAAAAAGGTACATGTGGTAAATTCTGCGTTAATTATGTGCATTACTATTAAAAGCATTTTTTTTCTGGCACTTGTTAAAACAGTAAAGCAGACTTTATTCAGGATTATAGTAATAGTGTAGAAAGACTGAAGTGGAGTTTTGCTGTAGGAGAGAAAGATTGGGCCCAACTTTGTAGACAAGAAATACGGGAATTCATAGCCAAGGGGCAGCAGGGTTGGGGAGTTGGCAGATGAAAAATTGCTAATCAAGTAGAGTAATTCTTGCTGAACTGATCTAATAAGATTTCTACAGAAGGCAGGTCAGGGGGATCAGATATTACCTGAGAGACAGTGAGAGATGTAGGATTTGGTCAGATGTTGAAGGCTGTCAGATGCGAGGATGGGGGATTCTGGCTAAACTGATTGAGCATTCTTGCTACAATTGGTCTCTTGAGAACATGCCCTAGAAGGGCTCAAGGAACTAAACTAGAGTTAAGCCAAGTAATAATCTTTGTCAGTGCAAACTAGAGTGGAACTTCAAGGTGTCTCATATGATCGATATAAATATTACGTACCTGTCAAAGTGCATTTTGTTGGTAAAATTATTTCTGTTTTTCTTGGGTGGTGGTGGTGACAGTACATGGAACTGTCACTCATTTCCGATACCAACCTTTGATACTTTCTCTCTTGGGCTATGCACGTCTGCAGTATTCTGGGTACCCTTCCTGCATTCTCTTGCTGTCTTGGAGTTGTTTTTTCTCTTTTTCTTCATTTGTTCTCTAGTTACCATCTCTCAAACTGGATTTCTGAATTCTTCTACATATGGTAGTTAAATCTAATTTGCTTTTGTTGTAAATTAGTTTGGTCATATTCAGATTTCATTCAGTATTTATAGAATCATGTTAATGATTTCATTTTTTAATATCTATGTACTGTTTAATTATACAACTATTTCTAATTGACACATTTTATGACTGTCCTGAATGCTACTTTTGTCATTTTTCTGCACCTGTTAAAATATATCCATTACCTTAAAAATACTTTACAACCATAATTACAAAATTTCCTAATTTGTTTCCTAGCCTATTGATTCATCTTTCTAGATTGACAAATTATTGAGCTATTCTCATGCCAATATGCACATTAATTTGTCTGACATTAGGGGAATATTAAGGAACATAGACTTGAATAATGTGATTACATAAAACTCCTAACAAAACTATGCCTATTCTAGGCTATGTGTACTTTCCTAGATCTGTTAAAAGTATTTTAATATTTTTTTTAATATTTTAATAAATGAAAAGTATTTCATTTATTCTCCTGTGATTCACCCTTATGATAACCAAACTATATTTCTATCCTAGTGAGAAGAGCTGAATTTGTATCTGGGAGGATATGTGGCTGAAGAAGTTATTATAGTTATAATTATTTTGTTGTAAACATTCCTGTGCCATTTACTTGACACAAAGTGATCTTTAATCATTTAGCAGTTAATTCTTTCACCATTCCATCAGGAAACATCAATAGTGCTGTTGATTCACATCTGTGGAAACTCTGAGACTACAGTGACAGATTAAAATTGCCTTAGCAGAGAAGAAAAAGAACTAGTACTTAGAAAAGGAAAATTATGTAAATTAATTCCACAAATATGTGATTTGCTTACTTTTTAGATAATGTAAAATCTACAGAAGTCTATATTATATGAATATATACAGTGATATTTATGGAGATTTTAGAAATATAAATAATGGTAATATATGAATGGGTTCATATAGAAATAAATGGATAGATGATAGAAGATAGAGTGATAAACAGATACCTAATACACACTTGTCAATATCCCCCAAAGTACCATACAAAAAATAGAAACAAATAAGGCATACTTAGAATACTCCTTAGTCATAATAATGCTTATATTGAACTACAGCAGTAACAAATGCAAAACAATTGTAATAGGAGGTTTTTAGTGTCAGATTTGGATTAAATAATAAACAAGTATGAGATATTGGAAAAATCTTTGCATTTTTATGATATTTATTCCTTGCATAATATTTATCACAGACAGTTACTTCATTCTTCCAAGAAAGGACAATTACATACACATGACCTTATTTACAAGTGGATGGCTAAAAATGACCCAACCAGATGCCTTGTGTATTATCTAAGCAATCTTCCAGGAAATTGGCCACAGCAGAAAGGATCAGAAAGTTTCCACTCTGTCCAGACATGTAGAGTAATTAACATTTTCATCTTGCTGTACTGTTATTGCTCAAAATAATAAGCTAGAAATTTTGATCTTGTTCAAAGTGTTTGGCTGTCTGCTTATACAGCAGTACACAAGTTGTATGTTAGCAGGCAAACAACCTTAGATGGTTTCAATCATAATCTAAATGACCTGCCATGTTAAAAACAAAACCAAACTGAATCTAGTATGTCTTCCACTAAGGATGAAAAAAAAAGATTAGGTAAATTTAAAATGTATAAACTTGTAAGTTGTATATGTGGTACTAGAATAATGTAATGTTACTCATGTGTGAAAAACCTGTGAATGCCATTGTACTATTCAAAGAAGCTAGCCCTCAAATTACTTTGATAATAAAGACAACAAATATATACGTATATATTTTAAAATTAATTATAGCATTCAGAGCCTTTGCTTTACAGAACACTTATCTAGGGTGAAATTAATGCATATATTTATTATTTCATAAAGCAGGTATTTAAGGAGCACTTGCCATGTGTCAGGGACTGTATCAGGGTCTTGTATATACATACATATTTTCCAAGAGAGGCATTCTGGGTTGATTGAAGTGTTGAATAGCAAATGCTATCTCTAAGTTCCTTTCATATTTGGATTATTTGATTTGAGTGGAATCCTAAATTATGGGAGGTGAAAAACTGTAAAATCATTCATTCGACAGTCTTTTTAAATATCTTACTCTGCTCCTGTATTAGGAGGTCCTGTGTTAGTTAAGTAGATGGTTCCTTATACAATGATATTTAAGGAGTTACTGAGGTGTTTTCTTGCTCAAAGCCATTTTCCACATACTTGTGTTCCAGCTTGAAAGGATATTATGAAAAAATATCTTCTAAAATCACAGCACACCTTGCAGGGCTTAACACATTAAGCTATTACCAGTTTTATTTTACAATCCTAAAATATTAATTTATCTAATTACTTCACTCTATTGAGAAGACAAAGCTGAGCAAAGGGACAATTATAGAATATTGCAATCCTCTAAAGAGTGTGGCTCTGAGTAGAAGAATATTGTCCTGTAGTGAAGTAGATATGTAGGCAACCAAAGTAAATCTACAAAAATGAAGTATGCATTCACCCTGGGCTGAGCTTGCTACTAAATTCAATCGATACAAATTAATCAAATAGAGAAAACACCATTTGTCTTTGAGGATATTGAACTCTAACCACTCTAGGTAACATTTTACTCTCTTGTTACATCATAACAGCATTATAAAATGTCATATGCATATATACAATTTTAAAATAGAATATTAAATGAGCCCACCAATGATAGAATGGAAAGTGAAGGATAACCGGTGTTCTTATGAGCTTCCAGTGGTTGGTAAAGGTTCAGAATTTTCTGACGAGATAATAGACATAGATCATAGAGGCATGACATCCTGCAGGAGTGAGCAGCCAGTCATATGACTGAAATAGAGAGGCAGACAAAGTAGGAAAGTGATTTACGTTTTTCCTGAAATGCTGGGTTAAGCCATCTATGTTTGGTACAGTCAATGTTTGACAAACCGAAGTTGCTCAAAGCTTAAGCAACATGGTGTTTTAAGATATGTAAATCAATTAAAAACCATTGACAGGGTAAGTTGATGTCAAGTACTTATAGCTGGATTTTTCAAACGTATTTTGTTCACATATGCTTTGTCTTAGGTTTTCCTAGAAAAAATTTAATTCATCAGCATTTTCAACAAATATTTATTAGAAAAATGTACAATTGACAAAAATATTTAGAATGATTCTGGAGACTATAAAAACTTACCTTCAAGTGTTAAGAGGTAGATTTACAATTAACATAAAATATCCCTATGTCTGATGTGCAAACAAAGTTAACAATGTGTTTTGTAAAATATATCCGAATATATAGACCAGGAAATCAGAAATATCCTTCTTGATGTTTTCTTTTATGGAATGGCATAATGGTGTTCCCTTTTGGAACTTGTATTAAAATATTTGTGTTAATAATTGATATGTTAACAGTACAGAAGTGATGAGAATATCATGTAAATCCCTATACCACCTAGATCAAAGAAGTCAAAGTGCCTTCTCCAGTAATTAGTTTAACTTGTTCTCAATAGGGAATTCTAAATTTTATCCTTTTAAGTTTATCAACATAATTGAAGCTGTTGATTGCATAGTAGATCAATGATATGAGTATGATATGTAAAATTCTATTAGCAGCTCAGAGGGTGATTTTAGAAAAGTAAACATATTGGAACTAAAGGAAATTGTTTTTGCCACTCTTTATTTTCTTGAAATTAAAAAAAAAACTATATAAATGTAATATGCTATAAATTATGACTACAGAGTCAGATGTCAGTTTAAAACAAATGAAGAGATTTGATGTAGTTTGTATTTTATGTGTATTTTATTTAGTATCCAAATGAGATTCTCCCACTTAATAAAATATCAACGTGAAAATAGCCACTCTTTCAATGTACTATTTCTGAAGCTATATATTTACATTGCTTTGTCCATATTTTTTGAGTATAATTTTTTTGAAACTTTAATAAGGCAAATTAGTAGTTTCTAGTTCTAGATAAATGTGAGAATCATATAGGGAGCCTTTAAAAAGTACTGACATCTATGACCCACACTCAAGATATTTGGAAGTAATTGATTTTATGAGTGTTTTGGCTACTGGTATATGTGCAAATCTGCCTGGGTGATCCTTGAATGCAATCAGGGTTGAGAACAATTGAGAGAAATCAAGTATCGTCTATTCTGAAATATGCGAAAGTACTTTCAAGATCTTCATCTTAGATTTGATTTAGAAGCAACTAACCAAGCAAAATCATGATTATTAAAATAATTCCCCTAAATATTATATATTATATAATATTGCTTTATTATTAAAGATGGAGAAGCAGACAAAGTAGGAAAGTGATTTATCTTTGGCCTGAAATACTGGGTTAAGCCATCTGTATTTGGTACAAAGTTTGACAAAGAAAAGTTGCTCAAAGCTTAAGCAACATAGTGTTATAAGAAAAATTCATATTATGAATGTTGTTAAAATTACAAATTTACAGATTTAAAAAATCAAGAAGTAGAATATTACCAAATTGAATGACAATAGAAATTACAATAATAGCATGGAACAAATTATTGTGGTCCAAGCATCTAAATTCAGAGATATTTATCTTAAAGTTTTCAACATAACTGAGCATATGAATCAAAATTTTAAAACATTTATATTTATTATTTTATAAATTGCCCTTAAAATGTTTAACTACACATATAAGAAACACATTAAAGTTGATTGACATTGTGTTTGCTGACTTTTCCAAGTGTTTAGCATTATATCATTGCCTTTGAGATAAAAATGAACATGTCAGTCTTTCGGACTTTTAACTATGTTACCAAATAGAAATGACTAATTCATTCTAATCTCATATGTGCTAAATTTAATTGGTCCAAAACATACATTTTTGAACTGTATACAAAAAAATTTCAAAATTAATATTGACTTTTTATATTTAATAAGACAGCAGGAATAAAATTGGCTGTTTTTTTTTTAAATTGCTTTTTCCTAAAGTCAGCAGAGTGCAGAGAGGTGAAGGGCAGGAAAGACTTTCCCTCTATCTTCCTAGGTTTGCAAGCTGGGTTTATGAAATAAACTGACAACAAGGATGATCAACAAGGAAAATATAAAAATTTCTTAGCTATTATTATGTGCACAGGGCATCAAGTAAAAAGTGAATATCCAAAATGTGGTGAGATTTTAGATCCTATATTCATCCTAATAGAGAAAGGGGAAAGGAATGTAGGTCACCTAGGGGAAAGTAAGTGATTTTTAGGAAAGATGAATGGGCCCTTCAAAGAATAGATGGGAGATATGATAGTTTGTAATAAAGTTTGTCTAGGTGTGGTGTCAACCTCTAGTCTACGCTCCTCTAATAAGAGTCCATCTTCCCTGGCTGATGAAACTCCCCAGGAGGGGATTTATGACAATTGAGTTCCTCTCAGAGGATCTGTCGTTAGACAGATAAGGGGAATTCAGAGAAAGCCTCTCCCTGCATTTGCTATTTTTCAAGTACATTCAGCTCAAAGTAATCAGTATACCAAAGTGGCATATTGAGATGGCATATTTTGTTTCCTTGGGAGGTGATACCCAGATGAAAACTGGGTTTTTATGTGGTATCATAAAAACTGGTTTTTATGATACCACATAAAAACTTGAAAATACACGTATTTCAGTTATGCCCAACAACTATATGACACAGTGGCACAATTCTAACTTTTAAAGTTAGAATACCAGCATTCAGAACTTGGCTTTTGTTTTACAAGATGTGTGAACTTGAGATAAATCACTTAATTTCTGCAAGCTCGTAAGTTTCAGCTCCAGTTGAGCTCTCTAATTCTAGAGCCCCAAACTTTACTGATTGTATTTAAACATAGCTCCTGTTGTTTTTCTTTGAACCATCTCCATCTGAAAAACCGAAAAACCATTTTCACCTCAAAAAATGTTGTTGACACACAATAAAAAAAAATATACTGAAAGTAAAAGCAACTACTAAGAATATGTTGAAAAAAATCTACCCAAACCTCAATTTTATTCAGACAAATATTTAATACGCATTTTAAGAGCCTATTAGAGCCATGTCTCTCAAACTTTAAAGTGTATTCAAGTCACTCAGGAATCCTATTAAAAATGCAGATTCTGATTCGGAATACTTCCTCCGTGACCTGTGATTCTACAGGGTGAACAAGTTTCCAGGTGGCGTCCATACTACTGGTTCTTGCTACTGCCTGCTCTTGCATCTTATTTGAGTGGCAAGATGGAAAAATAAAATGAAATAAATAATAAACAAAAAAACCCCACAGATATGGCTATATAAGTAGACACTCTGAAGGAACTTCAGGATAAAACTCAACTAGACACTGGATTAAATGCAAAAACAACAACAACAACAAGAACAACAAAACACCTTTTTTCATTGCTGGGTTTGCTAGAAAGTGAAAGAAACCTTGGAAAGTAAACACACACACACACCAGCAAGTTGAAACCACAGCAGGAAGCAAGCTATGAGTGGTAAGAATAAAATGGTGTTGTCCTGAAATTGAAGCCAGTATCCATGTTGCATTATATAGACAGAGCCGTGGACTTCTGCTGAGGTAGTGGACCTAAACCTGGAAGTTCCACATTGAAACAGGAACCCTGAGAGGAGATTAAAGTGATCTCAGTTTGGAAGTACTCAAAGACTCCCCAGAGAATCATTTGCACGTTCTCTTTCTAAGAAAAATCATCAATTATGCCTTTAGGACTCCCACAGCTGATATTCAATGAAATACGAGCTGCTAAACTGCAAGTAACAAGCATTAATGGAACCAACCTATTTTGAGTCAGCAAAAGCAAAAATCAGCAAATCTAGAGGTGCTTGCTGATAGCCTAGATCTTATATAAAATATCTGAAGAAATAAATGAGAGATGTATTTTAAAAAACCCATAGAGACTATCAAAATAAGACAGTAAAAATAAAAAGATAAAACTCAACTGGCATGTTAAATAGTGTACTAGAAAGTCTAAATAAAGAAGTGAAATGGAGCCAGGTATGATGGCTCATGCCTATAATCCCAGCACTTTGGTAGACCAAGGTGGGAGGATTGCTTAAGTTCAGGAGTTGGAGAGCAGCCTAGGCAACACAGTGAGACCCTGTCGCTGCCAAAAATAAATAAATAAATAAATAAAAATTAAAAAATATTACCCAAGTGTGGTGGCATGTACCTATAATCCCAGCAACTCAAGAGGTTGAGGTGGCAGAAATGGTTGAGCCTAGGAGATGGAGGCTACAGTGAGCCATGATTACTACTGACAGAAAACAAAGTTTGAATGCAAGTCTTACATGCATAGAATAGTGTCTTTAAGTGCTAAGAGAAAATAACCATCAATCTAGTGTGAATTGTCCAGCAAAATGATCTTTAAAACGTGATGATTAAATAAAGATACTGTCATATAATAATATAAATTTTAACACCAATATTTCTTCACTAACAAAATTCATGATAGTGTTCTTCAAGAAGACGGTCTATCATACTGGAAAGAAGGATACCTTAAAATAAAATGAAATAAAAATACGTAAAGTTCAGTCTCACTCATGATTCTATATAATAACACCATCAAAGGAATTTCTACATCACCTGAGAAGAAAGATCCTTTAATATTAAAAAAATAAAATTTAAAAACATAAAGATATTAATGTGTAAAAGTCATTAAATGTTATATGTAATAGTACACAAATCACATTTATAAATTCAATGGGGGGACAGATAGCAGAGACTTGCCATTTTATAAATTATTTGGATGGCTGCAATTTGAAATGCAATCATCACTGCCTATGGTGTGTGTTTACAAAGTTCCTACATCTTGTTCTCCTTGTTTGGGCCTTAAAGTCTGCCAATTCTTGCACCCCTCCAGCCCCAGATTCCTTACCACATGCTCCACAGATTTTGATTTTACTTGCCAGGAGTATACGCTACAGTCAAACTGCTTGGATTCAAGTCTAGATTTGAGCTTTGAGCTTGACCACATTACTCCTCCTTTATCTCAGTTAACAGATCTATAAAGTGGATATCATCATTGAAGCTGTTTTAAGGATTGAGTGAGGTAGTACATGCTAATGCTCATAACAGGGACTCACAAGAGGAATATGGCAAGTACTCAATATTATTTTCTTTAGACCATCAAGTAATATCTTGATACCTTTAATCCAAAGAAATTAAGTTAGCAAAATCTTTGTAAAACTATATTGTTATTTATTGTTTTGAAAAAAATCACAGCATTTGCCAAATGCTGATAGAATAGATCTAGAAACTGGTTTTACCAACTTGCAGTTTTTCTTTATCAGTGTCTTCATTAATAGTTAAAAATAAAAACTAGAAAAAAAATGTGAGAGAAAAGGTTCAGAGTAGCTGACTAGATGCAGCTATGGCATGCCCCTTTCACAGAGAGGAACCAAAATATCATGTAAAACTACACAGTCAAATAGATCTTCCCCAAGAGAGAACCCTGAAAGTTGACAGAAAGATGACAGGAGGTACCAGGAATGAAGAGAGAGGAAGCAGGGCTTCCTGCTTGGATACCAGGACCATTTTCTGGACCCAGATCCAGGGAGTAGGTGAGTGAAGGAACCTGAGGACTTCATATTCTAGCTGCAGACTTCTTCTAACTGCAGAAGAGTTTTGTGGCCACTACAGACCTCTAGACTGGCTGAGGAAGCTGCTGGTGGCCATGCAGAGCCACTGCGGGAACTCACATGGACACCAGCAGGCTTCCCTGTGCTCAGCAACTACGTACAGTAAAGCACAGTTCTGGGACCCCCTCCCCCAGGGCTCTGTGTCCTCCCCTAAGCTGCTGCTCCTGTCTGCCAGGCTGAGGAGTGAGCAGGGACCCAAGCACTCTGGGACCCAAGCAGGGACCCATGCACCTCAAAGACAGCTTCTACTGCCATAGTCGCAGACCAAAGTGCATGAGAACCACATAATGCATACTTGCCTATCCCTCCCAAGACTACCTACCTGATCATTCCCATCCCACAGCTTAGCCATGATTGCTTCACCTGAATGTTTTAGTGGTGGCCTAGGAATGAATCACCCCTCTTTATCATAGCCAAAGCTTAAGTCCAACAAGCCAGAGAACAAGTCTGTAGTCCAGGCCCCAGTCCAGGGGCATGGAGATCAGACTTGTGATCTGATCTCAAACCAGGGAGGAGCCTTCACTGTCAGGACACAGAAAAGATCATGGTGAGGGTCCCTGTTGTAGCATAGGGGCTGAGGGTCCCTTCATTCACAAGAATGGACTAAGAAGGGTGTGGCCTGATAGCCATGATATCTGTCACGTACAGGGATTCTTTCAGCCTGGAACAGCTCAGGGATCCAAGCGTAGACTGCTTGAGAATTAGCCTAACTGTTCTGGCTACTGCCAGCAGCTGGATAGCAGAGGGAGACCCTCTGGATTTGGGGTGGGGGACCTAGGGGTATCCCAATGCCACCTGATGTGCTGAAAACTCTTGGTCACTGCTCTTCTCTGAGTGGGCTCTTGGTGCAAGACAGGCACTTCTGCTCCTCCCTGGAAGGTTGCCCAAGTAACCTGGTGTTGTCCCTAACCCCATTGTGATCAGCATTTGTGTTCGCCAGGTCAGAGGCTTGGCTGACCCAGTCCACTCAGCTTTATCACCTTCAGACACCTCGGTGGAGCATTGGACAAGGACCCCAGAGAGCACCATGGCCCTACCCATTACCAGGGGTACCCCAGAAATTCTACTGATTAACAAAGGGCAAGCAAAAATTTCACTGCCACCAACATAGCCACCTCTCTCCTACAAGCACCACCTACTGGTGGAGAGGCCAACCTGCACAAACCCATTACAACTTCTGACACCACAGCACTTAGCCAGCTCTTACCCACAGGTACCACCTATGGGCTTCTAGGGTGAACTGCACAACCCAATATAATTCCTGAGGACAGAAGTGCACAGTACTGGGGAACAAGATAAGCCTCCCAAGACTTTCACCTCCCCATCTTTTTAACAGAAAATGAGCCTTCACACACTCACAGTACACAGTACTAAAACCTACAAACAACCAGCATTTGAGAAAGCCACTATACTAAGGATATCTATAGCCAAGGAATTCATACAGAGCAGCCCACTAAAAGCACAAAGAGGCAAAACCAAAGGACCCTACCTGACGTATGCAACAGTCTCACTCTCAGGAGGGAAAAGAATCCCTCCCAAACAAAAGTAAATACAAAAGTGAAAGGTGGCAGCTTCTCCAGGCAAGAAGAAACCAAGATAAGAACTGTAGCACTTAGAAAAATCAGAGTGTTGCAACACTTCCCAAAGGATCACATTAGCTCTGTAGCAGTGGATCCTAACAAAAGTGCAATTCTAAAATGACAAAGAATTCAAAATGTGAATTGTAAGGAAGCTCAATGAGATTCAAGACAATGTGGAAAACTGACACAAAGAAATAATAAAAAATGATTTTGGATATGAAATATGAGATAGCTTTTCAAAAAAGCTCCTGGAAATAAAAAATTCTCTGAGGGAACTTCAAAATACTTCAGTTGAAAGCTCTAATAATAGATGAGAACAGAGTTTTTCAGAACTTGAAGTCAAGTCTTTTGAATTAACCTAGTCAGATAAAAATTAGAAAAAAATATTTTTTTAAAAAATAAAACCTTCAAGAAATACAAGATTATATAAAGCAACCAAACCTATTGATAATAATAAATAAAAAATAACAGGTTTGGAAAATATATTTCAGGGAAAATTCAAGATAATTTTTCTGGTCTTGTCAGAGATGTAGACATCCAGATACAAAATGTTCAGAGAGCATGTGGGAGATATTTTATAAGATGAACATCACCAAGGCATATAGCTATCAGACTATCCAAAGTCAACATGAAAGGAAAAATCTTAAAAACAACTAGAGAAAAGCATCAAATCACCTATAATAGAAATCCCATCAGATTAACAGCAGACATCTCAGGAGAAAACTTGTAAGCCAGAGTTCAGCTTTCTTAAAGACAAAAAATGTCAGCCAAGAGTTTTATATCCTGCCAAAATGAGCTTCATAAATGGAAAAGAAATAAAGTATCTCCCAGACAAGCAAATGCCAAGGGAATTGTCACTATTAGACTGGTCCTACAGGAAGAGCTCAAAGGAATTCTAACATGGAAACAAAAAGACAATAATGTCCATGATAAAAGCAGACATAAATGCAAAGTTCACATTCTTATAAAGCAATTACACAAATGAGAGTACAAAGCAACTAGGTAACAATATTATGATAGGTACCTGACATATCAATATTAACCTGACATATCAATATTAACCTTAAATAAATAGCCTAGATGCCCCACTTTAAAGATACAGACTGACAAATTGGATTGAAAACATAAGCAATCATTTGCTGCCTACAGGAGATCTACCTAACAGGTAAGGACACCCACAAATTCAAAGTAAAGGAATGGAAAAAGAAATACCATGTAAACAAAAAACCATGATGAGCAGGAGTAACTATACATATATCAGATAAAACAGGCATTAAATCAGAAACAGTAAAAAAGAAAATACAAAGACAATGCTCTTTGTATTTGTATTACTGAGGGAACTTCAAAATACTTCAATTGAAAGCTCTAATATTACAAATACAAATACAAATTTGTAAAACACATTAAGTGAACAACAGTAAAAGAAGATACAAAGACAAACTTTTTGTATTTGTTTGAAAAAAGAAAAAAAAAACAGAGAACTCAAATTAACAACCTAATATTGAAGGTCAGAGAGCTAGAAAAACAAGAACAAATCAAACCCAACACTAGCAGATGAACAGAAATAACAAAGATCAGAACACAAATAAATGTGATTGACACCAAAAAAATGATACAAAGGATTAGCCCTTTTCTAATTTGCCCCAAAACACTTGCTGGTGGTGCTTTCAGCTGCAGAGTTTGCCACAAGATAACTTTGCCATGAAATATCTCACATATATTATTTTTGGATAACTCTAGCATATTGACTTTGGAAACAAGACATCATTCTATTTATAGTGTTCTGTTTTTAGTAGTCACATTTTCATTTACAAAGTATAGTAATTCTTGATGGCTAAAAATGTCAGATCCTAGAAAACAGCATTCCTATGCGTAATGTTAACATGATTCTTGAACAGTTGTTGATCAAAGATTCATTTGATGAATCTAATTTTTATGAAATAGACAATTCTCATAATTTAGATGACTCTGATGTTAGTTCTGTTTAGAAATAACAAGAAAAGCTTTTATATTTTATTTTTACATTGAAAATCAATCAGATTTGCTTCAGCCTCAAACAGAGTGTTTATGTAAAATTTAATGAGCACTGACAGCAAGCTGTACTTTTGGGTTAATGAAATAAAAGGTTGGCTCTTAGAAAACCATAAGCAAAATGGATAGACTGCTGGCTCAATTAACCAAGAAAATAAGAGAGATTCAAATAATCACAATCATAGATGATAAAAGTGACATTACACAGAAATACAAAATATCATCAGAGACTGCTACTAGTGTGTCTGCTTGTAAACTAGAAAACCTAGAGGAAGCGGGTAAATTTCTGGAAATGTACAACTTCCTGAGGTTGAACCACAAATAAATAGAAATCCTGAACAGACCAATAACAAGTAATGAAATTGAGTCAGTAATAAAACATTTTCCAACAAAAGAAAATCCCCAGACCAAATGGATTCACAGCCAAATCTTACCAGACCATCTGATTATCTGAACAGACACAAAAATCGTTCAATAAAATTCAAAATCTCTTCATGATAAAAACCCTTAAGAAAGTAGATGTTGAAGGAACAGCCCTCAAAATAACAAAAGCTGTATATGAGGAACCCACAAACATCATGCTGAATTGAGAAAAGCTGAAATAATTTCCTCTGAAAACCAAAAGAATACAAGGATGCCCACTGTCACTTCCTATTCAACATAGTACTGAATTTCTAGCCAGAGAAGTTAGGCAAGAGAAAGTAAGAAAAGACATCCAAATTGCAAAAGAGGAAGTCCAATTTTCTTTGCTTAGCGATTACATGAAAAATGACTTCAGTATCAATGTACAAAATTTAGTAAGATTTCTATATACCAATAATATTCAAGCTGAGAACCAAATCAAGAACACAATCTCATTAACAATAGCAACACACACACACACCAAATGCCTAGGAATATATTTAGCAAAGGAAGTGAAAGATCTCTAAAATGTTTACTATTTGGGTGATGGGCACCTAGAAGCCCAAACCTCACCATTATGCAATATATCCATGTAACAAGCCAGTGCACATACCTTCTGAATCCATAAAAATAATAATAGAAAACTAAATGCATTGTTATGTTCTCACAATTGTTAGTAAACACATAATAACTTCCTTAAAAACGAAATGCTGTATTTACAAAGTCAATTTTTAGATACTGCCTAAAGTTGGTTGTAGATTGTACCTTATCTGTATTCTTATATGGTGATCCACCAAAAGTAGGAAGCTTTCCTTCTGTCATTTTCCAAATTTTGGTAAAAACCTAATATATCATCTGGAGAGGGTGCTATGAGTACTTATACAACTACCTCAATCTTTCTAAACATAAGCTAATAAAGTAATTTTTCAGTAAGTTCACCAGAAACTGGTATAATCAAGAAGTAGTGCAAATACAGTATTATGGATGTTCACCAGGGTCAATGGCTTTCTTTATTTTGTGTGATTTCAGAGTTTTCTCATAATTCCATCAGCAGTAAGTTTTATAGAACTGTCAACCTAGTAACAGAGGGGGGACTCTCTTTTAAGAGATAATGATTTATTTGGGGGGAAAGGCATTGCATTGAGAATATGAGTACCCTCATAAGCTATGTGTGTATTCAGGGAGGTAAAAGAAAACAAAGGTTTTTAAAGGAAAAATGAGGATTACGTAATTGTTTTGAGATAATGCTCAACTCTCTAAGCAGTAGCTAGACAGACATCCTGGCAGTTGTATATTTTGTGTACGGTTGTGACGAATTTTGTGCAAGGTTGTGGTTTTTGCAGTCTTTTGTGATAGTTATTTTTATCACGCATTTGTGTATAACTGATCTTTAACATAAATGATTCCATTTTGATCCTGACAAGTTTCACAGAACTTTCCATTTTTGTCAGCAGGGTTAGTGTAGTTGTACTAATTATTGCTTTAATTTAAATTTCCCTCACCAACAAGAAATTTGAGAATCTTCTCCTTTTCAAATTGTTTTTCTCTATATTTTCTGTTAATATATTTTGCACATTTAAAATTTATTTATACTTAAAACTTTACAATTATATGGATCAATAGGGCTTATAACAAAAAGAAAGCAATTCCTATGTACCCTACCTCATTTTTTACCATAGTCCTGAGAAACGATTAGTTTCTCTTTTTTAGCTATTTTTTTTTCAGGTTTTCATCTGTTCATATCTAAATAAAATGCATACACCGCAATCTTAATTTTAGACATTAAATAAATTGGTAGATTAATATTTTTAGCTAACTTCCATGCCCCTATTAAATATTCCTCTTGCTACAACACTGTAAATATTGTTCGCTGCAGGGAAATAAAGGGTACAAAGAAATAAAAATGTTTTTTCTTCTACAGTGATTTTATCTTGGAATTAATAATCTTCCTACATTTTTTAGTGTGCTTAATTTTCTTTAAAATGTAAGAGCAAATTTTCCTACATATCCTATACTCTGTATTTTAATAACATTTTTCATACTGCTAAATGTCTCATGTGATTTGTATCTTCCTTTTCTACTCTGTACAGTTTTCTTCTGTGGTTCTCATCTTGTCTTTGGTATTGGAGTTGTCTTAGTCTGCTGCACAGTTTTTGTCCTGAGACTTCATTTTCCTTCTTCTTGAATTTCTTTTGCCTTTTTTTTAACGTGAAATTCAGTTTCCAGACCTCATTTCATAATTATTTTCTATCAATGCTCTCCTATTTTACAGACTACAATCTCCTCAGAGCTTCTTGAGCTCTTTGGAAAAATGGTGTGGAATATAAGTGTTTAGACTCTGTGTATCTGTGAGTGTCTATATAAAATTAGACACAAATATACTATACAATTTATACTTAATATACAGCAAAACATCCCTTTAAATACATATTAATTTTTTCTTTAAATTTTATTTTAGTACATGTTAATTACACATGGTAAATACAATAAAACTATATTGATAGATGTACAATGAAATATAATTCTCTCTAAATTTTTAACACAAGGGAATTTACTCTAATTTTTCTCTGTTTATTGCACTTTGTATTATGGTCAATATTTTTTATATATTTTCTACTATCAGAATGATTTTCTCCTTAACCCAGATGGGCTGTATTTTTCTGCCTTTAAATCAGAAATATTGTTAATATCCAAAATGTAATCTTCAAACTTTTTGGTTCCTTATTTTCCTCACTTTTTTTTTTAAATTTATTTCCCTTGATTTTCCTAGTTTTAATTTTAAAATTGGTTAGTTTTAGGAAATGACAACGGTAAAAAGAAAAACTTTATTTATTTTTAAATTTATTTATGTTTAATTATACTTTGGGCTCTGGGGTACATGTGTACATCCAGCATCATGCAGGATTGTTGCATAGGTACCTACATGCCATGGTGGTTTGCAGTCTCCATAACCCTCCACCGCCTCCATCACCTACATTAGGCATTTCTCCTGGTGTTATCCTTCCCCATCCACCCTGCCCCCTGCTGTCCCTCCTCTCCCCTTCCCTCCACCCACCACCTAACCCAGTGAGTGTTGTTCCCTTCCCTGTGCCCAAGTGTTCTCATTGTTCATCACCCACCTATGAGTAAAAACACGTGGTGTTTGGTTTTCTGTTCTTGTGTCAGTATGCTGAGAATGATGGTTTCCAGATTCATTAATGTCTGTACAAAGGACACGAACTCATTCTTTTTTATGGCTGCATAGTATTCTGTGGTGTATATGTGCCACCTTTTCTTTGTCCAGTCTATCATTGATGGGCATTTGGGTTGGTTCCAGGTCTTTGCTATCGTAAACAGTGCCACAACAAACATACCTGGATGTGTGTCTTTGTAATCAAACTATTTATAATCCTGTGGGTATACACCCAGTAATGGGATTGCTGGGTCAAATGAAATTTTTATTTCTAGATCCTTGAGGAATTGCCACACTGTCTTCAATAATGGTTGAACTAATTTACACTCCCACCAACAATGTAAAAGTGTTCCTTTTTCTCCACATACTCTCCAGCATCTGTTGTCTCCAGATTTTTTAATGATCACCATTCTAACTGGCATGAGATGGTATCTCAATGTGGTTTGGATTTGCATTTCTCTAATGACCAGTGATGATGAGCATTTTTTCATGTTTTTTGGCTGCATAAATGTCTTCTTTTGAAAAGTGTTTGTTCATATCCTTCACCCACTTTTGAATTTTTGTTTGTTTGTTTGTTTGCTTTTTGTAAATCTGCTTTAGTTCTTTGTAGATTCTGGATATTAGCCCTTTGTCAGATGGGTAGATTGAAAAACTTTTTTCCCATTCTGTTGGTTGCTGGTTCACTCCAATGATTGTTTCTTTTGCTGTATGTTAATTTTTGTATGAAATGTAAGGAAAGGGTCCAGTTTCAGTTTCCTGCATATGGCCAGCCAGTTTTCCCAACATCATTTATTAAACAAGGAATCCTTACCCCATTGCTTGTTTTTGTCAGGTTTGTTAAAGATCAGATGGTTGTAGATTTGTGGACTCTGTTCCATTGGTCTATATGTATGTTTTGGTACCAGTCCCATGCTGTTTTGATTACTGTAGCCTTGTAGTATAGTTTAAAGTCAGGTAGCGTGATGCCTCCAGCTTTGTTCTTTTTGCTTTTTGAGATGTAGTCTTGCTCCTCTGTCACCCAGGCTGGAATGCAGTGGCGCAATCTCAGCTCACTGCAGCTTCTGCCTCCCAGGTTCTGGTGATTCTCCTGCCTCAGCCTCCTGGATAGATGGAATTACAGGACATGCCAACACACCTGGCTAATTTTTTTGTATTTTTAGTAGAGATTGGATTTCACCTTGTTGGCCAGGCTGGTCTCAAACTCCTGACCTCACATAATACACCCACTCAGCCTCCCAAAGTGCTGGGATTACAATAAAAAAAAATTATTGTATTTTGCTAACATCCTATTTCATGGTTATTTTACGACTTGTTCTTGTTTTTACAATGGGAAAACGTTTTAAATCAATTGTCATTGGAAGAATTTGACAATTCTCAATCAGTCTTGAAATTCTACTACATAGGTTTTTGATTTTGTGTCAAACCACATTTATTGAAGGATTTATTTTCAAATGTGAAGATTGTTTTTTATTAGGTGAAATAAATAGAGAAAAATCGTTTTGTATTTTTACAAAGTAGTGTTTTGGGTGCAACATGTAGCTTAAGAGATAGCAAAATGCATTGTACAATGAGTTGAGCACTTTCCAACTTCAAGAATGTATTGGTTATAAATTTTTGTCACCAAACAAATTATCTAGTATTCATGTTACTCCAGGAATTCATGCTTTTACAATATTTTTAAATTGGTCTATTCTCATATATTAGTAAATTTACCCCCAAATGATAATGACATACACACTTTCATATTTTTATTTGAAACTAAATGATTAGCATATCATTTGATTGCTCCTATTAAGTCATACAATATTAACATCCTGTGAAAAATTATTTTAGAATAATGTACTCATTTTAACTGAGTCCTCTGTAGCTTTGGCAGTGTTGATCTTTCTCTCATTTTATAACCTCTGTCTTTGAGTATTGAAGCCTGCATCCTAGTTTCCATGACAAAGTTTTCTTGATTTTATTTTATCCTTCCTTGCCATTCTTTCTTAGTATACTTTTCTCTGTAGTTTATCTCTGCCCATTAATTAAATGTGAATGTTTTCTGAGATTTCCAACAGCAACCAGTTTTCTCATTCTCTTTCCTACTGGAGAATATCGCCTAGTTTTATTATTTCCAGTACCGTCTATGTGATAATGTCTCCCAAACCAGCATCTCTCTCCCTAACCCTGTTTCAAATAATCATAAGACTATTGGGCATTTCTACATTATTTCCTCCAACTCAGGTATCTCAACCCAAACTGTTCAAAACTGAAGGATTTTCATGGCTTCCAACCTTCTTAATCCATGACTCTTGTACTCTCTATCTTAGGCAACTCACACCAATAAATTACCTTATCAACTAAGCAGAAATTTTAAAATGACACCTCCGCTTCCTTTTTAAAAAAAAATTTCATGTTCAATGTCCTTTCGATGCTACCTCTTTTTGAAAACTCTTCTTTATCCTTAGTTGATAATCTTGTTATTTTTGCCTTGATTATACTAACAGTTTTCTAATTATTTCCTGCTTCTAATTCCTTTTACCTCCAATTCGTTCCCTACACTGCTGTCAGAATACTCTCTAAAATGCAAATATGTTTAAAAAAGAAATGGAAAGAAAAATAATTACAATGTGTGGAGTGATGTAAATTGCTCTTTTAATTAAAAAATACATTTTAAAATGCAAATCTTATTTGTCATGCTCTTACTTGAAATCAATAGAGAAAATAATCCTCTTTTAGCTTTCCATACTCAATTCAAAAATTCAACAGATGTTGGCAAAGCATGCCGGCTTCATAGACTCAAACCACACTATGGCATTTTCCTCCTTTGCCCACCTCTCCCCCTGGAGAAACATAACTCATTCTACAAAATTTATCTTGGATGTTACCACTTCTGCCAGAGCAGATGTATTTTGCACTGCTTTCTAGTAGAATGAAATGCCACTAATATTTAAAAAATAACGAGATTCATTTGAGCACATCTAATTTTGTATAGTCAAGAGTGTCTGCCTTTGCATGCCTTATCGTCAAGACATCTCACACACATTAACCCCCCGTGCAGTTCCCTGTGCTCTGTATGATAATTTTGTGTTTGCCTGACTTTTTTCCTTTCTTAACTGTGTTCTCCCTGAGAGGAAAGAAACCACATCATTTTTTTCTGCAAAGCACATTTCCAGTCACAAAGTGGCACTACTTACTGATTTAGTAAATGCATTGATTACTTTTCTTGTTGTAAAACTGTTTAAGTAGTGGAAAAAGTTGTATTAAGTCTTTTTGGAAGTACAGCTTCCTCCTTTTAGTAAATAAATACAGTGCTTATTTATTTAATTGAGTGATTAGTTATGCCACAGTTACACATAGGAAAAACTATAAAAACATACACTAAATTGGTAGTATTAAAAAGCAATTGCGCAAACCCAGACTGGGGGATATTTACAGCATATCTGGTCAGTACTTCTTAAGACTGTCAAGGTCATAAAAATCAAGGAAAGACTGAATAACCATCACAGACTCAGGGCGATGATAACTAAAGCACTGTGATACCCTGCATTCAGTCCTGGAAAAGAAACTGGAAAACCGGTGAAATGCAAATGAAGTTTAGAATTTCATTAATGGTAATATGCTAATATCCATTTCTTAGCTTTAACAAATGTAATATGATAACGTAAGATGTTAACAATATGGGAAACTAGGTGAGGAGTATGTAATAACTCTAATCTTTGCGTATTTTTGGATACCTAAAATTACTCAAAAATAAAGTTTATAAAAATGCATTTATGACTTAAAAAATTTTTATTGTTAACCCAGCACAATATACAGTTTTTTTTAAGCCATGTACACCCAGAAATACTTGTAATGAAAGCATGCTTCCTATCTTCAAAATGCACATCTTAGGTTGGGCACATGGCTTACACATGTAATCTCAGCACTTTGGGAGGCTGAGGCAGGAGGATTGTTTGAGGCCAGGAGTTCAAGATCAGCCTGGGCAACATAGCAAGACTCCATTTCTATAAAAAAATAATAAAAATTGGTTGGGTGTGCTGGCACGCTTCTGTAGTTGCAGCTGCTCAGGAGGATGAAGAGGGAGGAACATTGAGCCTGGGAATTTCAGGCTGCAGCTGGGATCACCCCACTCTATTCAAGTGCGGGCAACACAGTAAGACCTTGTCTTGAAAAAAAAATGCCTATCTTTTTCAAAAATTTGAGGGAAAGTTAGAATAATTGTTTAAAAATGCACATTTCCTTTTATTATATGGTACTTGCTGTAATATTGATTTTGATTTGAGGTGAGCTGAATGCTTTTATGATCACACTACTGTGTTGATGTTCTACTTTTTATCAAAATTTGAAGAAATTATATTTAAAATGATTTTGCCAAAAATTTTGCGTAGAACTCTGACCTTGAAATCAATAGAAATGTAAACTCACTTTTGTCTGTCTGGATATTATGGCCCGTTTTCAATTTTTATATTTAAAAGCACCTCAAAGCAAAATATGTTCTAACAATTGATCTTTTCATCTATTACAAAAATGAAACATTCCATTTCCTTATATCAAGGGACATATTTGAGGGGTGGGCAAGCATACATTTGTTTCTTCCTTTCATTAATGATTTGCTGGAGGGCAAATGTTAGGGTACCCACTTTCATATTTTTGCCCTTCTTGCTGAAACTCCTGTAGGGAAATTCTGCACATGGGTTTCTTTGATGGTTCTTTTCATTTTTATCTCATGCTGTGACTTTGACAGTCAGACTGGCAGTAGGAGACAGAAATAAAAGGAGAAGGCTTAAAGAAATGTTAGAGCTTCATGCTGTGAATTTGGAAGATGACAGGGGTTTTTGGCTTGCTTCCTCTGGCCCATCACTAAAAGAACTGTCACTAGGTTACAGTGCTAAGAGGAAGTAATGAGAACATATTTTCATGCAGATACCTAGAGGACTTTGATGCACATGGCCTGCCCAATGCAATCTGAAACTCTGAGGCTAAAAATTGCTGTGGATGGATCCAAAACCACATGGCTGAGAAAGATGCATGGCAGTCGAGTTGTACAGTTTTATACAGTTAAGTTATAATAAGCATTTATTAATACTGACATGTAAATTTGCTTTTCATGCCATTGCAGCAAGAATTTATCATCTATCAGTTTGTCTGTCTCCTCTGTGTAGTTTATATAAAGAATATATTCTTTAAAAGTAATGATGAATCAGTGTGCTGAATATGACATTATTATTATTATTATTATTATTATAGAAAGGTGTCTCCAAGTCTTTGTCAGGCAGCAGGGGTTTACATTTCCACTAATGAGAATCCATAGGGCTATACAATGGTAATATTTCTAATTGGGAAACTCAAAAATTGCCGTGAAAAACTTTAAAATGTGGAATTTTGTGTGTTTATAACAAATCTTTTTTGTTGTTGTTTTTGACCCAGAGTCTTGCTCTGTCACCAGGCGTCAGGCTGGAGTGCAGTGGCACGATCTTGGCTCATTGCAACATCCGCCCCCCGGGTTCAAGCAATTCTCCTGCCTCAGCCTCCTGAGTAGCTGGGACTACAGACACGTGCCACCACGCCCAGCTAATTTTTATATTTTAGTAGAGACGGGGTTTCACTATGTTGGCCAGGATGGTCTCAATCTCTTGACCTCGTGATCCCCCTGCCAAAGTGCTGGGATTACTGGCGTGAGCCACCGCGCCCTGTCCACAAATCTTTTTTTTTTAATTTTTTTTAAAATTTTATTTTAGGTGCATACTTTATCTGTTATTTCTCCCCATGTTACAAATCTTAAGAAGTATGTAAAAGTAAAATCAGATTAGAAATCAGGAAGAATCAGTCTCTGATGGTTTTAAGATGGTCAAATTTGTTATCATTTTAACTACAAACTGATTTTTAGGTATTTTATGCCTAATTTTTAAAGAGTCCCATAATAATGATATGTATTTAAGATTAATATGCTTTCTTTCAACTGACATTTGCTCAATTTTGTTAATTTTTTATTAAAAAGTTTAAAATAGCTTTGGAAAACAGATTATAGAATATACATACATTCATATATATATTTAAAGGTGTATTGTAAAAATATAATGAAATGCTGTGATTTACATATTATCATATGCAAATCAAAAATTTGAAATTATAAAAATGTAAAGTATGCACCACAAAAAGGTAAAATGTCTCCTGAATATAATTTTTTAAAGACCTGTGCAAAGCTAGAGGGAACACAACCCACACAAGACCATACTCACTTGTGACACCAGCTGCAAGTTGGAGATTTCCAAAGCCATTCTCAGGTCCATAGATTTACTGGAATTCACAGGATTCTCTGAAAACTATTATACTCATGGTTTCAGTTCATTATAGCTGATGAACTATTAAAATCAGACAAGAGAATAAATGTATAAGATAGTGTTATGAAGTGAATATTTGTTCCCCAAATAATCATATATTTTGAAATCCTAATTCCTGGTGTTATCTGGATGGTATTAGGATGTGCAGCCTTTGGGAGATAAGTAGGTTATAGGGTTAGAGCCCTCATGAATGGGATTCTAAGTGTCTTTATAAAAGAAACCCCAGAGAGTTCTCTTGCTTTCTTTTCGCAATGTGAGGGTAGAATAATAGGCATCTGGAAAGCAGGAAGAGTACCATCACCAGACATCAAATCTGCCAGCCTCTTGATCTTAGATTTCTCAACCTCCAGAAGTGTGAGAAATAGGTTTGTTATTTAAGCCACCCAGCCTATGGTATTCTGTTGTGGCAGCCTGCACTGACTAAGATGGATAGAGTCCAGTAGAGTTTCAAATGTGGAGCTTCCACGTGTCTTCTCCTCGTGGAGTTATGACAGCATAACTTTCCCAGCATCAGTGTGTGGCAGTACATTCACGAGTATTGCCAACCAAGGGAGCTAACCAATTTCAGTGGCCAGAGTTTTCACTGCAGCCCCATCACACAGGCATGACTGATTTCCCATGTGACTGATCTTGGTCTCCAGCACTTCCAAAGCCCACCCTAATTATATTATTGGTGTGACTCAGAGCCCCTCTCCTAAATCACATTGTAATTGTGTTGCTGATCCAAGACAACCAAAGATACTCCTGTGATGCATGACATTACAGGGACTAAGAGATTACTTCCCAGAAGCCAAGGGCAAAGTTCAGATCATGTTTTAGTTAAGGTTAAATTCTTTACTACACACTACTTAAGGAGTGTGTGGCCAAGTTTTTTCTGCCTTACTTTTTAAAAAGGTCAGTTACATCTCAAATTACCTATGAAATAAGGAGAAAAGATACTATAGTATTCACAGCTCAGAGCAAAACACAACTCTGATATTTTAGTTTATTTATATAGTAAATTCATAGATTCATCCTTTTTTCTAATTCCATAAATATTTGTAATTCTGTTTTATATATATATATATATATATATATATATATATATATATATAAAAACATACATATATAACAGATTTCGTCAGGATACTAGAAAGTCTCTCTAGAAAGGTTTTAAGCTCTATTTAACTTACTGAGTTCTGTGAATTTAACTCCCATCCTTGAGAAAAGTCCAGAAGTGTTAAATTCTGACTTACAATTTATTCTTGTAAGAAGTCCACGTTTACCCCCTAAGTTATGATTCGCTTTGGTGTAGATTCAATAAAATAATTATTCCTTCTGTTTGTTTGAGAAAATGTAATATAACAAAAAATCCTGTTCTAGTTAAAAAAAAATTGATCTATAGACTAATTAAAGGCACAGAAACCTGCCATGAATACAGTGATTATTTGAATGGAATTTCCACTACCACCTCCTTGGTCAGGCCATCTCCATTGGGAGATAGTTCTTTATTAGTAATGTTTCTGTGTATCATCTACGTTTCCTTTTCTTTGGGGCTGTGTTTTTGAAGATGTTTGTATAGCTAACAGCTCTTTACAGAAGAGACAATATCTTCCTCTAGGGTAAAGGACAGATTTGCTTATAGTACAGTAAAATAAAATTAATGTCTTACTCTGCAGCAAAGTTTAGTCACCCTTACCTTTTTAAACTGGCTTTGACCTGTTACAAAAGATTCAGATTCCACAAGCTGAGGCTTCCTCCCCTGTTCCTCAGTCCACTGAGTATGCACCTGTCTCTGTGGTAATTGGGACTTGGGAAACCATTATAGGCGCTGATACTCTGGTTACCTTCATAGCTGTGAGAATGAAGTTCTTTGTC
Source organism: Sapajus apella (assembly GCF_009761245.1). NCBI lineage: Eukaryota > Metazoa > Chordata > Mammalia > Primates > Cebidae > Sapajus > Sapajus apella. The sequence continues at coordinate 45,570,829 of NW_022436948.1, forward strand.
TCTAATTCAGGGATCTCATTTCTTCTCCCACCGTCCATGAGAACACAACAGGCTAATATGTAAGCTTGAAAACAGTATAAATCTCAGCTTCTTCACAGTTCTTGGTGCTCACCTTCCTTTTCCTTCGTCATAGAAAGTGTTTTCTTTTTAGCCTCTCCTACTCTTAATTCCTACCCTCTTTAATTCTTCATAATATGCCACTCTGGTTATTCATTCTAATGTTCACTTCTGAGCCAGCTCTCATGGCTACTAGTTTTATACTGATTACAGTTTAAACTTTAATTACTTCACGAATTCACTCATTTATCATATTTTTAAAAGTATTTACTATTTACTACTTTGGCATTTGACATAAACAGTGAAAAGTCAATCATGGAATTCTACGTGGAATCAATACATGGAAGCCTCCCTTATTGGCTTTATGTCCTTCTTGTGTCATCTTATACTGCTTTCTTCAAAGAACCTATGCCCCAGCAAGCTTGACTGAGGCTCCAAATAGGCCCTGCTATTTCCAAGCCTACACCTTTTCTATTGCTGAAATACTCTGCTTCCGGATCTTCATCTATTGAAAATGAGTCTGTGCATTATAATTTTATTTATTATAATTTCTTTGTATGTTTTCCCTTTTAACTCCACTTAGAAGTGATCTTTTGTCTCCTTGTCTCCTTCCATATGATACTCACATATATTATAATCATTGACTGCATTCCTTAATGCTGTAAGAAATAAGGGCAACTTGAGGAAATAGAAAATATTTTGCATTATTTTTATGTCTTACAGTGCTTTTTACTTAGTAGCTACTCAATAGAACTGGAATAAGACAGTTAGTACAAATATGAGAGGCACCCAAAGCCTCACAAACCAAGCCAACTCAGCCAAATGTAATTCTTAAGATTTTCTTTCATCCTTCAGTATTGGCCATTTAAGCATCAGCACACACCGTCAACATGAGATCTTATGGTCTAGGTTTGGGACTAGGTAAAGATTAAAATTATATTTTGTGCCTTACTGTGAGATGCTTCAGAGTTCCTGACAAATAATGTATAACCTGAAACATAAATCTAGACAATGAAATGATTATTACATGAAAATTTTATGCTAAAAATGAAATATTTTATTTCTGCTTTAATTAATATAATAAACCTAACTTTGTGGCATCATTATGAAAATTTCTATAATTTATATTGGTAATAATATGTAATTATTTTATATTATTTTCAATCAGTATTAACTGTGCTTCATTTAATAATTACATAGTACTTTTATATAATCATATTTAGCATTTTTATTAATAAATGAAATTTATTGAGTACGTACTATGTGTCATGAATTATGCTTAACATACAGTAACTCCAAGAGGTAGATATTATTATTTCCATGTGTGACATGGAAAGAGAAATTAAAGTCCAAAAACATTAAGTAACTTTCTTGGGAACATAAGTAACCTTTAAGATTAATGGCCATAATGATTGAGAAGCAGGATGCTAAGAATCAGGCTTTAGTTGGAGATTGTACTCCTCCACAAAGCTTGTGTTTCATGAAGTGCAATTTCTGACAAGAGAAGCAGAGAAAAGTTACACTAATAGATCGTTTAGGGTTGTTTCTCCAAAGGATTTTAGAATCAGAAAATAAAAATAATAATAAGAGTCTATGGTAACAGGTGGAGTTAAAATTTATTTCTACAACAGCTCTGTCCCTTCAGCATTTTATAATAAAGATTATTTATGTGAAAGAGTTGATTATAGTAAAACCATTTACCAAAGTATAAACTATTATTATTCTTGAGGAATGATACAAATTAAATAGTTTACATTAGTAATTTTAGATACTTGAACAGAAAGGAAAAATATTACAGAACTAACATTGAAATGCGTAGAGGAACAAAATTAAATTATTGTTATTATCTCTGCTTTTTACTAAGGAAAGATACTATGTATTCAATAATATGCAAAATTAGACTTTTCATCTTGCTTTGACCAGAGATCCAACATTTACTTAATACTTACTATATCCTTTACTTCAGTTTGGCTGCACAACTAAAGGATTCTTAAAGGTAACAGTGAGAATGGTCTTAATGATTACTTCTTTTTATTGTCCATTTTTGTCCCTCCACAGTAAAAGGGCAGTAAGAAAGAAAGCCAACTCAATATCTTTTTCTTCCCATGTGAGACAAAGGCAGGGTATTCTGGGATTGGTAATTAAAACCATCCTTGAGCAGCATTTTCTTTAATTACTCATCCTATGAATTCTCTTCTATTAAAACATTGTCTGCCTTGCATTTCGTGATGCTATCATGGTGACTTTAGAGACTGTACTAGTAAAAAGAGTCATTATCATCTAATAATCATTCTAAGAACCTGAATAGGCATAGGCATTAAAGGGTCACCTCTGTTATACCTTGTAAAAAAATTTAAACTAATTGAACTCTAGTATTCAAAAAAAAAAGACTGAGTTTAATGGATATAGTGTATACCTATAACTCTGGCAGTCAGACAGCTGGTTTAAATATCATTTATGTACACTATTCTTCATGAAAAGTCAATGCTTATAACTTCTAAGATCAACATCAATACAGAGCATTTGTATACCACAATTTTTCTTCAAAGTGCTTGAGAAGCATTAAATAACTGATTAGAAATATAATTCTGGTCCATCCAATTATGATTCAATAATAGTTTAACCAAAATAAAAAAAATCCATTTCTTCCATTTCACCCAGTGTAATGAAATTACTCCTTGACATCATTCAACCTTGTATTTTCAAAACAGTTATTAATATAAAAGCAAAGTGATGCCTTTGAAACATTTTCTGAACACAACATGAATCCCTTTCTAAAATCCCTTTTTAAACAATGCATGCTTTAAATAAGTAATCTACATAGGATCCAGCTTTCAAGCATAATTGGTAAATACCAACAACAAATGAATGTTTGTTGAATTCAAATCTCAGTCATAGAGCTCCAAGTAGAAAAACATAATTACGTAAAGAATTTCTTTTTCCTTAAAACTTCTGGGAATAATTGATATCTAATAAAATGGTATTTATTTATACCTAATGTAATTGATTGTGTCATGTAAAATTTTATTAGGTTGTGTGGACTCTTCTCACTATCAGAAAGACTTTTATCTATGAACCAATGCTGCTTGTGATCAAAATTAAACTTCCCACACCTAGCCCCATCAGAAATGCCAATATGGTCAATTACAGTGAACACTGATACTTCCTAAAAATATGCCAAACTTCAGCTGGGCGCGGTGGCTTATGCCTGTAGTCCAAGCATCTTGGGAGGCCGAGGCTAGAGGATCACCTGCTGTCAGGAGTTCAGTACCAGCCTGGACAACATGGTGAAACCCAGACTCTACTAAAAATATAAAAATTAGCAGGGCGTGGTGGTGGGCACCTATAATCCCTACTACTCAGGGGGCTGAGGCAGTAGAATTGCTTGAACCCAAGAGATTGAGGTTGCAGGGAGCTGACACAGTGCCGCTGCACTCCAGCCTGGGTAACAAAGTGAGACTCCATCTCAAAAAAATATATATGGCAAACATCACCTAGTGAATTTTAATTTGGCTTGTCAGGAAGTTATACCATTGCTTTTTCTTTTAATAGAGCTTGTAAAATTTAACACTGAATGAAAAATTATTTAAACCCATGATTTAAACATATTAACTTCGGTTACTATATAAATCCTTAAATGTAACTGGAGTATTTTATGGCGAAAATGTTTAAAGTATAATGCCTCTGTTCTCCTATCAAATCTTTCCTTGTTTGTTTTAGCAGAAAAATACATATTTTGAACAAGGAGTATTTTTCCATTTTGATATTTATTATTTCATTAAATTGATCAAGTTCTAGTTAAAATGTAATGTACCAATATAATATTAATAGTATTCAGGCTTTGGTGGAAACTGTTAGGGCACTGATACATCTATATTATCACATATTGGGAAGATATGTTAATCTTTTTTTCCTTAAACAATAATTAATGAAGTTATATTTTCATTGTCTTCACCTATGTATAGTTCTACATACCGTTTAAAATTTTTTTATCTTATTTTTAAATTGGCAAATAATTATATATATATATATATATATATATATGTATATATATGAGGTATAATGTGAGGTTTTGGTAAATGTCTACATTATGAATGAATAAATCAAGTTAATTAATGTATCCATCACCTCACATAATTACCATATTTCTATGATTCAAACATTTCAAATTTACTCTCTTAGAAATTTTAAAATATACATTCCGTTATTAGTAACTGCCTCCCTGTGCTGTGCAATATGTATTCTCTGTGTCAAACTGAAACTTTGTACCCTGTGTCCATCATTTCCCCCGTCCCTCACCTTTAAAAATAATTTATTACTTGTATAATAAAACTATAACAATTATAGTAAGACATTGATTACTATTATGCATCTATTTAGTCAGATTTTGTAAACGTTTAACTCACTGTATTTTTTTTTTTGAAAAGCCTGGTTACACCTTCAAAACTTAATTTGTGCCCTCTCGACTGTCTGTTCAAGACACAGTGATGGAATTATATCAGATGAAAGATGCCAGAGCCATCTCAATTAGTTTAGGAAATTGAACTAAAATATACATACTTTATTCACATTTTAAACTACATTCATCTGGATATGTAAATTAGATAGTTATGCAAAGAAACCAACCTAGCTGTCTATGTCATTTAAGTAAAATAAAGATTATATTGTATCACAGTTTTCTATACATTTTCTCAGGAATTTCAACACTTTGAAACTTCTATATTATGTGGTGTTTTTTTTTGTAATAGCTAAGAGATAATTAGATCAATTTTTTTCTTAAAAGTGGAATATGAAAACATTAATTTTTTTTTGTTTTTTATTTATTTATTATACTTTAAGTTCTGGGGTACATGTGCAGATTTGTTACATAGGTATACACATTTCATGGTGATTTGCTGCATCCATCACCCTGCCATCTACATTAGGTGTTTCTCCTAATGCTATCCCCCCCAATCCCCCCCCCCTCTGTTATACCTCCCCAGTCCCCCACCCACCAGGCTCCAGTGTATGCTGTTCTCCTCCCTGTGTCCAAGTGTTCTCATTGTTCAACACCCACTTATGACTGAGAACATATGGTGTTTGGTTTTCTATTCTTGTGTCAGTTTGCTGAGAATGATCATTTCCAGCGTCATCCATGTCCATGCAAAGGACATGTCATCCTTTTCTATGACTGCATAGTATTCCATGGTGTAGATGTGCCACATTTTCTTTATCCAGTTGATCATTGATGGACATTTGGGTGGATTCCAAGTTTGTCAAGAAAGGCAATATTGAGGAAAGAAAAGAAAATTCCAACATCTAATGTTCTATGTTAACAATACTAAAATCAAGTTCTCTTTTCTGTTAGAGTGGAAGAACCTCAAACCAAAACCCAAAAACCTTGGATTCTGAACAGAATCTTCCAGAAGTCATTTGGTTTCTCTGAGACTCCTCTTACTCATTGAAAAATAGTACAGTTATGATATTCCCAAATACTTGAATGATTGTGAGTAAACTTCATGACAAATATGAATATTGTTAAATACAAAAATATGGTAATTCTATGTATTTTTTGTTACAATTGCATAACAAATTATCACTAATTTAGCAACTTAAAATTTAAAATTATCAGCCCACAGTCTTTTTACCCCAGATCCAGGTTGACTTGACTGACATAACTGTTCTGCATTTTATAAGGCTGAGACTTAAGTGTCATCTGTCTTCGGTCTTACTAGGACGCTCTGGGGAGAATCTGCTCCCAAGCTCATTTGAGCTGTCGGTAGAATTAGTTCCCTGTGGTTGTAGGACTGAGGTCCTATGAACCTGCTGGCTGTCATCTGGGGACCAGTTTTAGCCCTTCGGGGACTCCCAGTCCCTTGCATGTGGGTTCCTACATCCGAGAGCCAGCAGCACCACATATATCCTTTTCACACTTGGAGTTACTCAACTGCTCCTGAAGCCACCTCTCCCTTCAAGATGTAGATGAAGCACCTCTACTCCATCTCTCTTCTGCTTCTGGCTAGAAAAAGTTCTCTGCTCATAAGGGCTCATGTGCATAGACTGGGCCATCCAAGATGGATAATCCAGAATAATTTTCCGATATTAAGGTCTGTAACCTTAATTATATCTTCAAAGTCCCTTTTGCCTTGTAAGGTAACTTTTCACAGATTCCAACCTCATGTGGTGATACAAATGTGAAGGTATTTTATCAGTTCTGTAAATGGATATAAAAGGATGAGCTTGGGAAATTAAAATATACTGGTCAGAGTCAAGGGAATGTTCGTGTTAAGATTTGAGTGATTAAATAGTCTTTTAAATCAGATGTGGGTTTGATCCAGAATCTGATCAGAATGCAGGAAGGAAAGGGACCTGTATGGTAAATGGCCATACCTGAAGCAGATTTCATACTGAAGAGTAATTATTAAAATTTTAGATGCAAGTAAATATGCTTAACAAAATTTCCCCCAAATTTAATAAAATCAGTATTAGGCAGATTAATATGAACATGCTATATCTTATCCGTAATAATTTACCTTAACAGAGCTATTGATCTCAATTTAAAACAACCCTAATTGGATTGGTCAGTAGATTGTTTAGAGCAAAGTATCAGAGATATAATGACAAAGTATATCAGTAAAATTTATTCATTAGCAGGTAAATGTCATAGCTGAAACTACGTGTTTGCGTTTATGACAGAGGCACATTTGCTTCCATATACTTTTTAGTTACTCTGGCATTAACATAAATGCTATATGCTAGATATTTTAAGTTATGTGATGAAGAAAAGGTCATCTGCATTTTTTACGCTTTAAGAACATTGCTTGTTTTACTCTTAACCTATTTTTAATGTCAGTTTAATATTTTCTTCTGTTTGACGAAGGGACTAAACTAAAGAGGGGCCATTTCAATATAGGTATTCCAGTGCTGGAAACTGTATCCCTATTCTCACACACATTTGAAATGTACATTTTTGGTTAAAGGTGAAGAACTTATATTAAATGAAAAAATTAGTAATAGAATTTAAGAAGAAAACCAACTATGTGGTTAATATTTAGCGCAGCAACTTTTGGAATTACCACCATTCTTGCTTAAGAAGTACAGTTTCATATTGAAGAAGAGTAGAGCTTATTTTTGAGGTATAAAAAGTCACGTCTCTGTTGTAGGGGATCTGAATGCCTCGGTATCTGTGATGTAGCCTTTAATTTATACAGAAAGGATTAACTTTTAGTGTGTTCAATAAGTGCTTCAATCTTAGTTAACTTACGTTGTCACAAACATGTCACCTTGAGGATTAGAAAGTTTGTTTTATTGTTATCCTGAACATTTATCTTTATAAAATAACTTACATTCTTGCTAAAGTTTCCAAATGTTGGGAAATAGTAAATTCTATTGCTTCCAAATATTATCTATTTTAAGCACTATGGGTATATGACGATTTTCCAGAGGTTATTTTTGTGGTTATTGTTTTGTTTTGGTATAATTTGCTAGAAAGTCAAAATATACCTGAAATAACATTTCTACTTAGCAGTACACATAAATATTCAATTACGCATTTCAACCCCTGAGTTTCCTAAGTCCATGTTTAATATACCTTCTCTTGAGAGAGAGAGAGACAGAGACAGAGATGGAGACAGAAAGAGAAATATTATAAGATATGGATTGGCTCGTGTAATTACGGAAGCTGATAAATCTAAAATCTGTAGTCGGCAAGCTGGAGACCCAGGACAGCCTGTAGTGTACATTCAGCCTGAAAGCCAGCAGACTCAACACCCAAGAAGAGCTGACATTTCAGTCTGAGTCCAAAGGTGAGAACCAGCGTCCCAGCTCAATCAATAAGGCAGAAGGAGTTCCTTCTTCCTTAGACTTTCTGTTGGTTCAGATCTTCGTTTGATTAGATCACCCCACCCACATTAGGGAGGGGGATCTTTGCTCAGTATACTGATTCAAACATTTATCTCGTTGAGAAACACCTTCACAAACACACCCAGACTAATATTTGGTCAAATGTCTGGGTATTCCATGGCTCAGTCAAATTGACACATAAAATTAACCATCACAAATCTACCCCTTGTCAACCTGGCATTCAGCAAGCACCCCAAGTTGTCATCGTTCTTCACATGTGTCAATTGAGTAAAATGATGAGACAAGTCTTAATCATTTTAGGATATTTACTTGCCAAAGTTAAGGATGGGTACCAGGGAGACAGGTTTATGGCTTTTGCCAAAGATGATTCTGCAGGCTTCAAATTTAAAGGGGAAAGGGTGGGCTATTGAGAAGTACACAATTTTCAAGTAAGAAATGGATAGGGAAAAGTGGTCATTCATGTCTTTGTCTGGCTCAGTAAATCTATTTTTTACATAAGATTACATAAACAAATGGGGCAGAGGAAAATGCAGGGAATCTGCATTTTACTTAAGGTACTATAGACAAATTGGGCCAGGGAAATGATCAGATACGCATTTGTGTCTGGTGGGCTGGAGGTGACTGCGCCTGTAAAGATAAGCTATCAGGCCAGGCGCAGTGGCTCACACCACACACTTTGGGGAGGCTGAGGAAGATGGATCGCAAGACCATCTTGGCTAAAACCCCATCTCTACTAAAAATACAAAGATTAGCTGGGCATGGTGGCACGTGCCTGTAGTTCCAGTTACTTGGGAGGCTGAGGCAAGAGAATCATTTGAACCTGGGAGGCAGACATTGCATTGACCCAAGATCACACCACTACACTCTAGCCTGGCAACAGAGGGAGACTCTGTCTCAAGAAAAAAAAAAAAAAAAAAAGATATGCTATCAATTTGCATTGCCATGGTGAAATTTTAACAGCTCACTAGGAATTTCTTTGTAGGTAAAACATGGGGGAGGCGTGTAGCTTTTTATCTTGTAGCCATCTTATTTAGGAATTAAAAAGGGGAGGCAGATTTTTGCGTGACCCAGTTCCCAGCTTGACTTTTCCCTTTGGCTAAATAAGTTTGGGTCCCAAAATTTAATTTCCTTTCACACACAGTTGGGGCAATGCAGACCTTCATTCATGAATGGCCTGGGCCATGATTTACTCCTGCCTGGATTAGGTTAATGTTATTTTCCAATGACCTTAATCACAGGGTGTGGTCATGCTAATAGACACCCTAAAGGTTCTCCTGTATTCCAGATATACTTTTCCTTACCTCCACTGTGGAGCAGAAGTGTTCCATTGTGGAGAAGTGTTTCAGTTTTCTTTTGGTAGTCAGGATCAAGCCCTCCAGCCAGCACAGTGACTCACTTATTTTTGACTCAGAAGCATGAGAAGCACAAAGTGGCTGGGTGGCAGTCTTAACTTCCAGTTCAGTGGGATCATAGTTACATATATTGGTAGAAGGATTCCTCTCTTTAAAATTAAGACTCCTGTGCCAGAAGAGCATAAGGTTGCAGGAACCAGAAACAAATGTTTTCCTATTGAGTCACTAGGAAAACAGTGAGTGGTGTTACTTCTGTTTTCACCCCTTGATTCCTAGGCCTGTGAATTATGGCTACTGGAGAAGCCATACTTTATCTTGGATGCTGATTCAGAATATTTACAGCCTCTAGAAAACCCTTCCCAATCCTGTAAGATATTGCCACCTTGCTGGCACTATAACTAGGTCTTCAAAATGCCCTGCCACTATTCCATCAAGCCAGCTGCTTCTGGATTATGGGGACTATATTAAGACCAGTGGATTTCATGAGCACAGACTCTTTGCCACACTTCCTTTGCTGCGAAGTGAGTTTTTGGTCAGAAGCAATGCTTAGTGTAAAATACTATGATGCTAGATGAGGCATTCTGTAAATCCGCAGAAGTTTTGGCATAAGTATTACATGTAAGGAAGGCAAATATGTATCCACAGTGTGTTATTCCTGTGAGAACAAAGTTCTTCCTCTTCCATTATAGAAGCGATTCAGTGGAATCATGCTAACACCAGGTAGCTGGCTGATCACCCTGAGGAATGGTGCCATCTTGGGGACTCAGTGTTTGTCTCAACTGCTGGAAGACTGGGAACTCAAAAGTGATGACAGCCAAGTATGCTTTGGCGAAGAGAAGTCCAAGTTACTGAGTCCATGCATAACCTCCATCGTGCCATCGTGGTCACTTTGTTCTTGAGCTCACTGGATAATGACAAGGTGGCTGGGAAAATATTCTGACTGGTATCTACAGAACAGGTCATCCTCTCCACTTCATTATTAAAATCCTCCTCTGTGAAGGTCATTCTTTGGTGTGCATTCACCTAGGACACAAATATGTTCTTTTTTTTGAGACAGAAACTTGCTCTGTCACCCAGGCTGGAGTTCAGTAGTATGATCTCAGCTCAGTACAATCTCTGCCTTCCAGGTTCAAGCAATTCTTCTGCCTCAGTCTCCTGAGTAGCTGCAACTATAGGCATCCCCCACCATGCCTGGCTACTTTTTGTGTGTGCGTATTTTTAGTGAAGCCAGGGTTTAACCATGTTGGCCAGGCTAGTTTCGAACTCCTTATCTCAAGTGATCTGCCCACCCAGGCCTCCCAAACTCCTAGGATTACAGGTATAAGCCACCATGCCCGGCCTATCTTTATATTTTTTTTACCCATTCAGAGAGGCCTATCCACATGCGTCTTCCTTAGATTTCCCTGTCACCAATTTCCCTATTATCTTCCTTACAAGTTCCTAATCATCTAGCCACCATTAGCTATAACCCATGCATTGTGGTACAGATTTTCAGGTCTGGTCATTTCTCCTTCTAAGCAAAGTGAGCAATTGGGTTAACTGCCCAAAATTCTGCTCACTGAGAAGATCCCCCCGTTACCAGTGTTTAAGGAATGTTTCAGAAAGGAGCTGTAGTTCTGTACCTGTCCACTTTTGAGTGGTGCCTGCATACAAGACATCTATAACTCAGGTACCAGGCTTCCCTTCTCTTTTAACCAAATATGGGGACTCCCCGCCAATGAGGCCATAGGAGCAGACAGGAGAGATAAGGCCTTGGAGCAGGAGTGGGGATCATGGGTATTTGAGCCATGTCTTTATGGAACTTTCTTATGCATTCAGGGCCTGCTTGGGCTCAATAATGTATTTACTACTTCAATTTGATGGTGGAGTATTGGTTCCATGCCCAACTTCATGGCCTTATAGGTTAGTTAACACCAAGTTTATTATGAGCATCTCAAATTGCGTGGTAACTTGGTGGCCTGTGTTAAGTGTTCAGTCTCTACTTTGTCCCAATATTAGGCCAAGAGCTGTTTCTCAGAGGGGACTAATTACTTTTGGATAATGTAATCATTTTGCTCCAAAATCCAAAGGGCCTTTGCTGCAGGCCTGTAGGGGCCTGTGCTCCCCTTCGCCTGCAGGGACTTGCCAAAAGCTCCAAATACCATTCCTATCTACCACTGACACTTTAAGCACCATTGGATCTGCCTAATTGTACGGCTCACAGTGGAAGAGCAGCTTGCATAGCACACTAGATCTGCGAAAGAGCCTTCTCTTATTTTTGGCTCCACTCAAAACTAGAGTTTTTCTGGTCACTTTGTAAATGAGTGAGAATCACACAAATGAGTATGTTGTCTTCAAACGCCAAAGAATCCCACAAGGCACTGTGCCTTTTTTAAAATTTCCTGGTTGCAGGAGGGGTCAGATGCAAAAACTTACCCTTCACCTTAGAAGGGATGTCTTGTTATGCTCCAAACCACTGGTAGAAAAAAAGACCCCTGAATTTTTGTCAGATTTATTTCTCACTTTGACACAGAAAAGTCTTACCAGTAAGTCTAAAGTAATTGTTACTTTTTGCTCACTAGGTCCAGTCAGCCTAGTGTCATCAATGTAATGGACCAGTGTGATGACTATGGAAAGGAAAGGTGATTAAATCCTTGTGAACTAAATGATGACATAAACCTAGAGAGATGATACAACTCTACAGTAAAACAGTGAAGGTATATTGCTAGCCTTACCTGCTGAAAGCACATTGCTTCTAGAGGCCCTTATTGATAGAAATTTAGGCAGAGGCGTTTGCCAAATCAATAGCTGCATATGAGGTAAGAAATGAAACCACATCTGCAGCAGCTGCCATCGGAGTAACTACCTGATTAAGCATATAATCATCTGCTGTCATTATCTAGGGTCTGTCTTTCTCCTGCACGGGTCAAACAGGCAGGTTGATTGCAGATGTGGTTGGAATCAGCATCCCTGAATCTGTCAAGCTCTCAGTGATGGTACTGACTATTGCAGTCCCTCTGGGAATGTAGTATTGCTTCTGGTTTAGTTTTCCTAGGTGAAGACCATTTTTGTAGCTTCCATTTGCCCTTTCCTACTGTAACAGACCTCACTCAGCAAGTCAGGGAACTACTGGGACTCTGCCACCAGCTGAGGGTATCTGTTGCAATGATGTATTCCTGAACTAAGGAAATAACCGAAAGATGGAATCAGGGATGCAGTGGACCAACTATGGGGCACAACTGAGCAAAAACTCTATTTGCTGATATCCACAGCCACGTGGTCTCCTGGAATTAGTGTCAATTCAAAGCCACTATCCAGTAGTCCCTGTAAGATCTGATTGTTCATTTTTCCCAATGCACTCTAAACCCTGGTAAAAAAGATACAGATTCCTGTCAGGATGGGTGGGAGAAAGATGCACAGTGTACATTTTTGGCAGTGTTTTGAGCTTCTTCATCAATGGTACCCAGTCTCCCCTCATTCAGAGATTCTGGGTCTATTTACTGGCTCAAGTCTGGGAATTGATTGAGGACACATGACTCTGTTTTTATGATTCAGGCTTGACTTCTGTTCACTTGACTTGGAACTTCATTTTTGTATATATTTTACTTTTAGAAACAGTGTTAACTAGCTGATGTCATAGTCCTCAACGGATGATTCTGATGGCTGCTCCAAGTCTGCTGTGCATTAGCATAGCCCTTCCCACTTGGCTTTGGTGGTGAGTGCTGTGTATCAGCCCCTGCTACCCTGGGGACTGATTACTTCCATTGCATTTAGGTTTCCTAATTCAGTAGCCAGTTTCCACTGTAAGGCCTGGCTTACAGGTAAGTGAAATCAATGAGCTTTCAAGGATGCTGGGACTCGCCTCACATATTTACTTTTCAAAGTATTCATGAAAGGTATGTCTTCTGTATGCTCCCAATTGTGGGTTCTACTTAAATGACATTAAGATTTAAATGACAAATTTACTCTAATATTCCAATTTCTCTAAATTTTTAAATCCCCTTCCCTCCATTAAACCAAGGCAGGTCTGATATCACCAACTCGCTCATAATCTTTTGATCCACATTTCAACCAACAAAGGAAACAAACTGTTAGAATCCTTTTGCAACTCCCCAAACTACAAAATTTAGTGCAAAATCTCTGCCTATTGAGCTGATATCAACAAATTCAGCCTGTCTTAACTTTATATTCAGAGTTATACTATACTCTTACTATTCATTCCTACGCGTTTCCAGGATTTCTGTCTGTATACATTTAGAAAACTCACGTAGATCTTTTGGAATATGGGACACTTCCTTAGGAGTCACATTTGTACCCTACCTTTAGGGGCCTGCTGGGACTTGAGTCTAGTAATAGGTCCAGAGGTAAAGAGGGACAGTGTGGATGGGTCCTGAGGAGACTCGGCATCAACTTGGAAGGCAGTTGTCTCGGAGGGGATCATCACAGTCTCCACAGGCAGTATAGGGCTAATTCCCTTAGATGGAGTTGGAGAGGCTGCTCTCATGGCAGGGAAGCCTCTGCCACTGGCAAAAGAGGCTCATCAGAATTTAAGAAGTCAGTAATCTTGGCTGCATCAAAGCCATTCCCACATGACCCCAATTTACAGAGTCCCATTTCTTCCCAATCAATGCCCTCGCTGTAACAGTAGACACCTTGAAAAGCTGGGAGCACACTTATATGATTAAGCCAGTTGAAGGCGGATATTCTGCATTTGATATTTAACAGTTTCAATTCTGTAGCTACTGGAAATAAAAGCCTTCTTGTGGGTACACACAGATGCCTTCAGGTTATCTCTGTGGTGCTTAAACTGGGAATTCCAATTCCTGAGCTTTTCTTTCTCCACTTTTTCCAGTGACAACAGGAGTAACCAGCCAATCTCATTATATTTGTTCATATATATTTGACATAAATGTCCAAAAATATACTATAGACTATCACTCATATCCTTCTTCTTATAAGTAGTAGAATAGGAGTATCACATAGAGACATATCTTGCATATTTGCATTGCCAGATCGGGCCAGGAAATATCACTGCTCTCTTTGCTGTTGGAATAGTTTAATTACCATCTTTAAATCTAATCCCGTCATATTCCGTGCCTCCATGTAACCACAGATGGCTAATTTGGTCATAAATTCAGGCATTAGTAAATGGTTAAAATAATACCATCTCTGCCGAGATTGTGCCACTGCGCTCCAGCCTGGCGCCTGGCAACAGAGCAAGACTGTCTCAAAAAAGAAAAAAAAAATACTATCTCTTACATATCTTGTTTATGTGGACTGTTAGATTTCTGAAAGTTTAAACCTCTCATGTTGCTTATTTTTCTCTCCTCTGCTGCTTTTTAGTGGTATTATTTCCTTTAAAATTACAAAAAAAAAAGAGTACAGACTTGGTTTAAATATTATTTAAAATTTTGAATTGGAAATACTGAGTAGTTGGTGTTATTTGATGCTAAATTATATTCACATGACTTACATGGTTCCCAGTGGGCAGATGATATTTTTGGAGACAATCTTTTTTCATGATTAGGCCTTACTTTACTTTCTCTCTCTTCACAACTAATTAATTGTCAGATTTTATTGGCTCTTCTTTCATGATGCCACTTACCTTTATTCCTACCACCCACATTCTATTTGACGGTCTTATTAACTCTTTTTGGAACTTTTATTTAACGGACTGTCTCTTTTTTCATTTCCTGATCGATTCTGAGGCCAATTTAATACTGCCAGAACAGAATTCTTATCAATACTCTTTCTTTCTCACCCCTGCCAGCTAAATTGAATATGACATTCACAGTTTAATATGTATGACCCTTCACATCAGGGCCTTATGCTACCATTTCAAACATTTTTATTACCACTCTCCTACATATAGAGGTAGAGAAAAACTGGTCACTTTGTTGTTAAGTAAAGTGTTTTTATTTTCACATTTGTGTTCCTTTGCTTCTGCTGTCATCCCTGACCACACGTCTTTAGTCATTTACTGTGGTCTCTCCCTTGGAGATCCCACCTATACGCTCCAGGATTACCTCAAATGTCTTCGACAAAATGCAACCTTGCTATTCTCTGAAATGGCACGAGAATTTGCCTAAATTCCACTTCAGGGATTTGTAACATATGTAATATTTTCAACATAATATTATATTATTTTTTGCAAATTATTATAAACGGTATATCTTCTGAAAGGTATAGTGACTTTATACTTTCAAAATATATAATAAGCATTTTTTAAATTTAATTGATATAACAATTTGGTGAGTTGCAGGTGACATTAAGGTCATGGGGCAGTGGAAATCAGAGCAGATATATCTACAGTGTCTGGTTCTAAGAAGAGTGAAAAATGTCTGAGCCTGGTTGTGAGCAGAATAGAGTCCGGGTGTAATGAACAGAGATGAGTCTGAACTGAAGTGGGACAGACTAGAAGTGATTGCTATTGCTTGGGATCATTATGACTCTGACTCTGCTGGTTAAGTTTTCTGCAGAAGGGAATAAAGATTTTGTTAGCATGAGTGAGCACCACTGTGTAGGACAAATTGTCTAGAAAGTAGAAGAGGCGAAGAGCTGCTTCCTACTGGAAGTAGAAGTAAATAAATTCTTCTTACTGGAAGTTGAAATGGCATTATGTTTTGGTAATCAATGATTTCTTTTAAACTATGTTGTTAAGTATTCAATTAAAAATTATGATGTGTCTTGTTTGCAATGCAAATCAAATTTGCAATGCAGTCTGACAAATAGACACTTTTGATTTCAATTCTCAAAACAATAACATTACTAGATTTTTGTGTCCCTATTGAAAATATGATAAATTATTTCATGTTTTCATATCTTATTTGGAATATAGGCTTAGAATATCTAATGGATCAGTATGTTTTTTTAAATATTGAACTTGGGCAACTGTTTTATTGTAGAAGCAATTACTCTCCCAAAGGAAATTTTAAATTTAGTGGAACAAGCATTTGGTAATACCATCTGTTATTATTATGTGCAGCTATATAAGTGCTGTTATGAAGGACACTAGATATGGTTCTTAGTTCCAAATACTTACACACTTTAAACAATTAGTTTAATATGAAAATATCTTTATGGTTTTTAAAAATATCTTACAATAATTAGCAAAACACCTATGCTTTCATCCTTTGTAGTCAGGAATGAAAAGCTGAAAGTATTTCCTTACTTTTTTTTTTCAACGAAATGACAAATGTATGTATAATGGCTTCTATGACATTGGAGGGTGGGGAGACCATGCCTGTGATCTTACGTATCATGAGTAGATGATTTATTCGATTAGGTTGGAAAGTGAAATTAGAATAGAAATTAAAACAGTTTTCTCTCATGGTTGACAAAATCCATATTTATTCATATTTGGCAGATATTTTAGTGTTTTTGAAGAATCTCTGGAAGAACGTTAAATGCGGTGCCCGGGCTGCCATACACAGTTGTTTTGTCTGTGGACTGCATAACTCCAAAGGCACCACATTTCTCAGGATGGGCCAGATAATTCTGCAGTGACAAATGCCCCCTAAATCAGGGCAGATTATTGTAACAACATTTTGTTTCTTTCTCATGCTGTGTGCGTACAGCTGACCAGCTACCACTCTGCTACATGTCATCTTCATGCCAGGTTCTAGGCTAGAGAAATATCTCCTGTTATCAATTTCTGGTTAGGGAAACAGGGAAAAGGAAACAGTGAAACATACCCAGACTCCTAAAGCTTTTAACCAGAAATAATACAGAAACTTCAATTTAAATATTATTGGACAAAGAAATTCAAATTACCACCGTTCACCAAGGCATGGACATATAATCTTCCTACAAAATACACCATGGAATTTTTACAAACAATAATATGATCTACCAGAGGCACCATTCGTTTACAATAAGACACAAATGACACCATTCACGTATGCAAAATGCTGTTGTGCCAGGAAGTATATTTTTGACTTATTTATATTAAAGCAATACAATATATTTTCTGTTTGATTGAATTAAAAAGAGAAAAATTCGGACAGATGGAAAATACAGGGTGGATAATAAATCTAAAGCATGTATTTCCTCTTTAATAATTCTGACGATCACTAATCTTTTCATAAGTCACCAACCTAGAGGTAAAACACAAAGAGAAACAGATGTCTCAGATGGTGGCCAACTTTCCTCTACCTCAGAAATTCTACATAGTCGCAGCTTCCTCATAATGAAGTCTCAATGATTTCTGTTTCAACTTAGACTTTGAATTCTATGTTTGGACTTCATAAATTTCTATTTTTCTTTTTCAAACTCTACTGTATGTTTAGGTGTGGATATTCATGTTACTTTTATTTTAAAATAATCCTAATCTATGTTAATTGGAGAACTGACTTAGACATGTCATTAATTTTGAAGTTCAAAATCCTGAGTATTTATAACAAAGCCAAGCAGCTGAAAACTCTTTGTGTTTTAAGATATAAGGTGTCATAAAAGATTATTTAGGTTCTTTTTGATATTATCAAACTCCAAAAAATAGTGTTCATTGAGACACTCTGCATGAGGAACAGCTTAATTTATCCAGGTCATATTTGCATATGATCTATTTAAAATAAACAGGATTCTTTAGTATTAGTTAATTGTAATGGATAATAGGTTTTGAAAACTCATAGTTGGAAGCCAGAATCTCCACCATTTTTGTTATTAGTACCGTAGCATCAAGGTTAATGCTCTGAAGTTTTAATTACTTATTTCAGTAATACACAAATTAAGATTTTAGACGTTATCTTTCTCTTTGATGCTATAATTAGCAATATTTAAGTAATAAATATTTTAATATAATTTCATTTTGGATGTATTTAGTAAAGATAATCCACTTAAGATGTTTTTCTTAAGAAAGCAAAGACTATTCATCCTTTTTACACAGTGCCATACATCTTTAAAATAATTATGTTTATAATTTTGCTGACATAATGGAAAATACCAATTGGTATAAGGTATTATAAAATAATTACTTCCTTTTACTGTGACTGAAAATGTTATTTATAAA
The DNA here is from genome assembly GCF_009761245.1 of Sapajus apella. Taxonomy (NCBI): domain Eukaryota; kingdom Metazoa; phylum Chordata; class Mammalia; order Primates; family Cebidae; genus Sapajus; species Sapajus apella. Next base: position 45,589,066 of record NW_022436948.1, read on the forward strand.
TTCTGACATCTGCTTTTCAATTCTCAGCAAACATTCTAACTCTACTGTTATTTATTCTGTAACACTTTAATATGGTTTGACTCTATGTTCCCATCCAAATCGCATGTTGAATTGTAATTCCCAATTTTGGAGGTAGGGCCTAGTGGAAGGTGATTAGATTGTGGGGGTGGTTTCTAATGGTAGAGGACCATCCCCCTGGTGTCTCATGATAGAGTTCTCCTGAGATCTAGTTGTTTAAAAGTGTATAGCACCTTCCCCCTTGCACAGGCCCATGCTCTCTGTTTCTGTCTCTGTGTCTCTGTCTCTCTTTGTGTGTTTCTCTGTCTCTTTCTCTTTCTCTCCCCTGCCAGCCATGTGATGATGTGCTTGCTTCCCTTTTGCTTTCCACTATGATTGTAAGTTTCCTGAGGCCTCCCCAGAAGCAGAAACCCATACAGCCCCACAGAATGGTCAGCTCATTAAGATCCAGGTAGTTTTCTATAGCAGTGAAAGAATGGACTAATACAGAAAATTTGTACCAGGAATGGGTTATTACTGTAAGATATCTGAAAATGTGGAAGCAGTTTTGGCACTGAGTAATGGACAGAGGTTGGAACAGTTTTGGGGGATCAGAAGAATACAGGAAGATGGGGGAAAGTTTGGAACTTCTTAGAGATTTGTTAAATTGATTGTGACCAAAATGCTGATAGTGATATGGACAGTGAACTCCAGGCTGAGGAGATCTCAAATGGAAATCAGGAACTTATTGGGAACTGGAATAAAGGTCCCTGTTACAATGCTTTAGCTAAGAGACTGGTGGCTTGGAACCCTGTCCTAGAAATCTGTGGAACTTTGAACTTCAGAGAGATGATTTAGGGTATCTTGGAAGAAATTTCTAAGCAGCAAAGTATTCAAGAAGTGGCCTTGCTGCCTCTATAATAATATGCTTATATTTCTGAGTATAAACATTTGGCAAATTTGCAGCCAGATCATGTAGTAAAAAAGAAAATCCCATTTTTCGGGGGAGGAATTCAGGCAAACTGCAGAAATTTACATGAGTAAAGAGGAACCAAATGTTAATAGTCAAGACAGTGGGGAAAATATCTCCAAGGCATTTCAGAAACTTGGCAGCAACCCCTCCCATCACAGACCTGGAGGCCCAGGAGAAAAGAATGCTTTTATGGACCAGGCCTCTGGCCCGGTTTCTTTGTGCAGCCTTGGGACATTACATCATGCATTGTCACATGATAGCTTCATCCATGGCTAAAGGGGCCAAAGTACAGCTTGGGCCATTGTTTCAGAAAATGCAAGCTCCAAGCCTTGGTGGCTTCCATGTGATGATATGGCCTGTATATGTGCAGAGGGCAAGAGTTACAGTTTGGTTGCCTCTGCCTCTACTTCAGATGATGTATGGAAACACATGGATGTCCAGGCAGAAGTCTGCTGCAGGGGTGGAGCCCTTGTGGATAACTTTTACTAGGACTATATAGAGGGAGAATGTAGAGTTGGAGCCCCAAAACAGTCCCCACTTGAACACTGCCTAGGGGAGCTTTGAGAAGAGAGCCAATTTCCTCCAGACCCCAGAATTGGTAGATCCATCAACAGCTTGCATTGTGAGGCTGAAAAAGCCACAGGCACTCAATGCCAGCCTGTGAAAGTGGCTGTGGGGACTATACCCTGCAGAGCCACAGGGGTGGAGCTACCTAAGACCTTGGAAACCTGCCTGTTGTCCCAGTGTTGCCTGGATGGAAGATATGGAGTCAAAGGAAATTATTTTGGAGCTTTGAGATTCAATGACAGCCCTGCTGGAGTATGGACTGCATGGGGCCTGTAGCCCCTTTGTTTTGGTGAATTTCTTCCTTTTGGAATAGGAGCATTTACCCATTTCCTGTATCCTTAATGTATCTTGGAAGTAACTCATTTGCTTTTGATTTTACAGGTTCATAAGCAAAAGGGATCGCCTCACTCAGATGAGTCTTTGAAATTCGTCTCTTGAGTTAATGCTGGATTGAGTTAAGACTTTGGGGGCTGTTGGGAAGTCATGATTATGTTTGCAAATGTGAGAAGAACATGCAATTTTAAAGGAGTCAGGAGAAGAATAATATGATTTGGCTCTGAACACCACCCCCCCCAATCGCATTTTGAATTGTAATTATCAATGTTGGAGGTGGAGTTGGTGGAAGGTAATTGGATTATGGGGATGGTTTCTAATGGTTCAGCACCATTCCTCTAGTGCTGGCTCTTGATAGCATTCTCATAAGCTCTGCTTCTTTGAAAGTGTGTAGTACCTCCCCCTTCACTCTCTGTCTCTCTCCTCCCAGCCATGTGATGATGAACTTGCTTCCCCTTTGCCTTTCCATGATTGTAAGTCTCTTGAAGCCTCCCCAAAGGAGAAGCCTATATGGTTCACAGAACTGTGAGCCAATTAAACCTCTTTTCTATATAAGTTGCCTAGTCTCAGGTAGTTATTTATAGCAGTGTGAGAATGGATTAATATACAACTCTTTTTTTCTAGTACTTATAGAGTGGCATCTTACATTGGTGTGGGATTATGTTACTTCGCGACACTTATGTGTAACATTGGAGACTGTCTTATACTCCCAGAATGTTCAACATAGTTTTTCCTTCAGCATTAAAAGAGGTTGTTGTTTCTTCATTCAATATTCAGATGAAGTTGTTTTTTTGTGTGTGTTTAATGGCCATTAAACCACTAGTTTAGTGTTTAGTTGGATTAAATGCACATGTTTTTAAGCACTCAAATAGCATTCAATGTGGAATCACATGTGCTGAGGCTAGATGTGTGAAGGACGTGATAGTTTAGCTAAGACACAAGATACAAAGCAGGTTCTCCACTTTGATTTTATGTTCAATATAGAATACTCATGCATTAAGTGCAGTAGTTAGTAGAATTACCTTCAATGTCTAAATAATTCACCTTTTCTCTTTCTTCTATTCTTACCCTTCTCCCTTCTTTTCCATCCTCTTCTCTCTCTCTAGCTAAAATATTATTAGTGTCTTGTATGTATAATATTGCTCCATTGTAAACCTCTTTAGATGCTTATTAAAGCCTCTCTGTTACAGGCTTACTTTCTGATATGTCTTCCCATTTTATTTGCAGATGAAAAGAATCATTATCAAGCTAATATAAATTCATAGATAAATATTTGTACACTAGTGCTTTATAAATCGTAGCCATTTATATATTCTTATTTTTTCCTTTTTCTCATTTTACCTCATCTTAGTTTTATCATTTGAATAAATGAATTGCTTTTCCCCCTACTAAAAGTAAAATTTGTAAGAATTTTAACTTTATACTTTTTTACCTTAAGTAGATTTCATATGCAATGCAAAATTTGGATGTAAACAAGGAGGCTACAAGAAAGCCAAAGTAGTAAGTGGGAGTTGAACGGTAGAAACAGGGGGACACAGGGAGGGGAACATCACACACCAGGGCCTGTCGAGATGTCATGAGAAAAGGGAGGGAGAGCATTAGGACAAATACCTAATGTATGAAGGGCCTAAAACCTAGATGACAGGTTGATAGGTGCAGCAAACCACCATGGTATATGTATACTTACGTAACAAACCTGCACACTTTATATATGTATACCAGAACTTGAAGTAAAAAAAAGAATAGAAGAAAACATGCACTGCTTTAAGAATAAGTGAAGGAATTTTATAAGGAAGGGAATTGAGGAGGAGAACTTACATTTTAGGTTTATGATTGAAGGCAATGAGCAAGTGAAAATTGTTACTATTAATGCAACTTCATTTGTACATGAAATCGAATCAAGAAATCCATGTTTTATGACTGAAAGACCACTTCTATAAAGCTGCTTTTAATAATACCTGGGTCATAATCTGTAGGAATAAGCCCATGATGAAGGTGAAAGATTGGATAAAGTTGGTAACATTAAGGCTTATGCTTAAAAGAGATTAAGAAATAGGGGGCAGGCGTCGTGGCTCACACCTGTAATAACAGCACTTTGGTAGGCTGTGGTGGGCAAACCATCTGAGGTCAGGAGCTTGAGACCAGACTGGCTAATGTGGCAAAACCCCATATCTACTAAAAATACAAAAATTACCCAGGCATTGTGGCGCACGCCTGCAGTCCCAGCTACTCAGGAGGCTGAGGAAGGGGAATCACTTGAGCCCGGAAGCGGAGGTTGTAGTGAGCCAAAACTGCACTCCCACCTGGCAGCAGAGTGAGCCTCTCTCTCAGCTACTCAGGAGGCTGAGGCAGGAGAATCACTTGAGCCGAGATCTTACCATTGCACTCTCACCTGGGTAATAGTGCGAGCCTCTGTTTCAAAAAAGAAAATAAAAGAAAACTGGAACCACTATAAATAAGGGACCGAAAAGGAATGAGAAACTCCCCATTAAGTGTAGGAACTAACCAGGAAAAAATTGTCTTAGAAAAAGAGACTATTAGAACAAAGATGGACAGTACCAGCTACAGATTTATGAGAGATTGATGGCGATGATTTCACATGAAGTTGAGACAAAATGTGTTAAATCAGTGTTTGTCAAATGTTTAAGTGAATGAATGAATGACAAACATTAAGTATAAGCATTTATTCCAAGTGCATAGAAAGAGATTAACTACTATCAAATGAATGAAAAGTGGAAGAAGAAGATAAAGCTTAATTTTTTTTTAGCGTCACGGAATAAGAAAATAGGAAAATTAACATGTAGGAAAGTAGTATTATCAGTAGGTAGAATCTAGGAGGGAGGAAGATGGACAGGAATTCAGTCACCTATATTTACAAGAAGCAAGAAATTATGAACATAGAATTAATAGGAATGGAGAAGACAAACATGCAACAGATATTACAAAGATAGAGCCAGTGGGTCTTAGAACTGATACGATATCTGGGTGAGTTTGGAACGATAGCTAGCCGCAGGATTCACCTGTAAGTTATTGGGAGAATGATAGTGAAATTACCAGAATTACTGCAAACTAGAGAATGAACACATTTAGGATGCACTTTGTGGGGAGGAGGAAAATGATTAGTTCAATTCAAGACATCACGAGGTTAAATACCTGCCAATTAAGATGTCCAGAAGATAACTTAAGAAAAGGTTATGTCATTCGTGAAAGGCTGAAAACATAGGAATCACCAAGAGCCAATCTGGAGTAGAAAGAGTATAGGGATAACAAGAAACATTGGGAAGCTATAGGTTAAAATTATGAAGTAATTACTGAAGAATAATGTGGCTATACTATCATGTAAGTCAAAGCAGAAATGGCAAGAAGGAAGTGCATCCAGCTGTGCTCAATGCAGTACTGAGGTAGAGTACTGAGAAAGGCAATTGGTATCTTGTTTACCGGTGACTTTTAAGAATATGGTTTAGGGGCCGGGCGCGGTGGCTCACGCCTGTAATCCCAGCACTTAGGGAGGCCGAGGCGGGTGGATCGCGAGGTCAAGAGATCAAGACCATCCTCGTCAACATGGTGAAACCCCGTCTCTACTAAAAATACAAAACATTAGCTGGGCATGGTGGTGCGTGCCTGTAATCCCAGCTACTCAGGAGGCTGAGGCAGGAGAATTGCCTGAACCCAGGAGGCGGAGGTTGCGGTGAGCCGAGATCGCGCCATTGCACTCCAGCCTGGGTAACAAGAGCGAAACTCCGTCCCCCCCAAAAAAAAAAATATGGTTTAAACGAAATAATGAGGGGAAGCTAGGTTGTAATGGGCTAAGGAGGCGGTGGGTGTTGTCTTGAAAATGGCATGTATAGACTGATGTTTTGAAAGTTTACAGTAAGACATTGGTTTAATAGAGTGTATAGTGACCTAAATGGGATGAGGATCAAGAAGTGAAATATGTGGGAATAATAACAATGTCTTACCTATGTTCTCTCTCCTGTGGATATGTAACTATTTTCTATCTTATGTTGAGTTTTACACAGTTTCTGACATACAAAGAAGTCTCTTAGCAAATATTTGTTGAATTAATGCATAAATGAGCAAGAAGACCAGCTGGGAAGCTATTTACTCTTCTGTCCAGAATGCTAAAACTCTCATCCGTTGCAACTATTTCAGAATAGATAGCTCAAGCAAAGCTGTCTAATTGCACTGTGATTCTTACTCATTCTAAAATCTATTACTGGTACTTGTACATGGAGGAAATATGAAATGCTGAAACACAACTTGAAGCAAATGAAAACTAGTCATACAGTTAGACACAATGCCAAATAGTTTTTTGGGTGGACTGAATTACATTCCTTTTTAAGTGTTACTTCTGGCCCATGAATATGTATCTGTAGGTTTGTGTCCATCTGCTTTGATCCTAACATTCCAAAAGTGTCATATCCTAAAGTAAAATAATTGCTCTGAAACTTAGATATGTACTTCCTGTTGTATTCTATCAGTGTCTCAACTGGCTTGCTTTGAGTAATAGCATCATCAGTCTACCTTCCTGTTGCTCAAATGACCAGTTACAAAGCACAACCAAACTGCTGTAATTTTAGGAAATCAAGAATATTTACATTTTTATTGAGCAAACAGAATGCTCTTCGTTGCTTTGACCATGGGTTAGCGATGATCTGAAAAGTGATTCATGGTCAGCAACAACAAGATTATTTCGTGAGCTTCTAGATTTCCATAGGATGTGATTTTATGCTAGTTTGACTTACCATGTTTTGTCATTTTTTAATTATCTCTCATGCCATATGCTGTGTAAATATAGTAAACATTTTGAGATATCTGAGATGTTTGACTGGATCTCGGCTTACATTTGGACAAGTTACATAACCTACTAACAGTAATAAATGTAAATGTAAAATGTCATAAAGTGCTTTTGAAACGTATTAATACTTAAATGTCAAGTGGCATGCTAGCATATTTTGGAAACATGATTTACATTAAAAGCTTTAAAATACTTTTTTAAGACATTTGAACAAATATGAACTAAAGAGCTGGTAGAAATTGCTGTTCATATAAAGCATTTCCCAATGCCAGATAGATGTGGAAAAATATTTAAAATTTTATGAAATATGTATAGATTAAATACATCATGGTCAGTAAATAAAGGGGCCACTGGACTTGTAACCAGATCATTTAGATTCTAGTCCTAAAATATGCCAGGATAGGCAGCAGAGTGGTAACATTTTTTGGAAACTATGCTAACTTCTATGAATCAGGAAAAAGAACATTAACTAGAGTCTTAATTCTACAAGTATTTTCGACAAGTTTCCTGTTGTACTTACATTTATGAAATAATCAGTCTGTTTCTCTTTTAAGTAAGTAGAATCTATAACGTATACAAGAGGTGAAAATAAAAGTAGTTTGACTTAAATGCATAGATTTATAATTATTAACTGTCCTGCCAAATAATAAATGACACATTTAAGTACAAACATGTAAGAGGTGTATATATTTATGAAGTACATGAGATGTTTTGATACAGGGATGCAATGTGAAATAAGGACATCATGGAGAATGGGGTGTCCATTTCCTCAAATATTTATCCTTTGAGTTACGAACAATCCAATTACATTATGTAAGTTATTTTAAAATATTCAGTTATTATTAACTGTAGTCACCCTATTGTACTATCAGACAGTGTGTCTTATTCATTCTTTCTATTACTTTTTTACCCATTAATTGTCACCTTCTACCTTCCCCCAGCCCCCACTACCCTTTCCAGCCTCTGGTAACCATCTTTCTACTCTATGTTCATGAGTTCAATTTTTTTTTACTTTTATATCCCACAAATAAGTGAGAACATATGATATTTGTCTTTCACCTAACTTATTTTGCTTAACATAATAATCTCCAATTTTAACCATATTGTTGCAAACCATTGGATCTCATTCTTTTTTATGGCTGAATAGTACTTCATTTTGTATAGGTACTACATTTTGTTTATCCATTCATCTGGTGATGGACATTTAGGTTGCTTCCAAATCTTAGCTATCGTGAGCAGTCCTGCAACAAACATAGGCATGCAGGTATCTTTTTTACATGGTGATTTCCTTTCTTTGGGGTATATTCTTAGCAGGAGGATTGCTAGATCATATGGTAGCTCAATTTTTGAATTTTTGAGAAACCTCCAAACTGTTCTCTATGGTGCTTGTACTAATTTACATTCCCACATGTGTACAAGGCCTTCTCTCCACATCCTTGCCAGCATTTGTGATTGCTTGTCTTTTGCATATAAGCCATTTTAACTGAGGTAAGATGATATTTCATTGTAGTTTTGATTTGCATGTCTGTAATGATCAGTCGTATTGAGCACCTTTGTCTATACCTGTTTGCCATTTGTATGTCTTCTTTTGAGAAATGTCTATTCAAATCTTTTGCCCACGTTTTAATCAGGTTATTAGACTTTTTTCCTCATAGAGTTGTTTCAGCTTCTTTTATATTCTGACTATCAATTCCTTGTCAGATAGACAGCTGGCAAATATTTTCTCCCATTCCATGGGTTGTCTATTCACTTTGTTGTTTATACCTTTGCTGTGAAGAAGCTTTTCAATGTGATGTGATTTCATTTGTTCATTTTTGCTTTGGTTGCCTGTACCCGTGGGGTGTTGCTCAAGATACCTGTGCCCAGACCAATACCCTGGAGTTTCCCCCAAAGTTTTCTTTTAGTAGTTTCATATTTTGAGGCCTTGGATTTAAGAATTTAATGTGCTTTGACTTAACTTTTTATATGGTGAGAAATTGGACTCTAGTTGTATTCTTTTGCATATGGATGTTCGGTATTCCCAGCAACATTTAAAGGACTGTCTTTTCTGCAGTGTATTTTCTTAGCGTCTTTGTCAAAATGAGTTCACTGTAGGTGTGTGGATTTGTTTCTGGGTTCTCTATTCTTGTCCATTGGTCTATCTTTATGTTTTCATGCCAGTATCATGCTGTTTTGGTTGCTATAGCTCTGTAGCATAATTTGAAGTTGGGTAATGCGATTCCTCCAGATTTGTCCTTTATGCTTAGGATAGTTTTCGATTTTCTGGATCTTTTGAGATTCCAGAGAAATTTTAGGCTTACTTTTTCTATCTCTGAAGGTGATTGGTAGTTTATTGGGAATTGCATTGGACCTGTGGATTGCTTTGGGTAGTATGGACATTTTAACAATATTGATTCTCCTAACCCATGAACATGGAATACTTTTCTGTTTTCTGGTGTCTTCTTCATTTTCCTTCATCAGTTTATAGTTTTCATTATAGAGCTCTTTTATTTCTTTGGTAAATGTGTATGTATTTAATTTTTTTTGTGGCTGTTGTAAATGTTATTACTTTAAAAAAATTTTCCTTTTTCACATAATTCACTGTTGGCATATATAAATGCTATTGATTTTTGTCTGTTGATTTTGTATCCTGCAACTTTACTGAATTTATCATTTCTAAAAGTTTTCTTGTGTTTCTTTTGTAATAGTATTTCTATTAGGTTTTTCTAAATACAAGATCATATCGTTAGCAAACAAGGTTAATTTAACTTCTGTCTTTTCAATTTAGATGCCATTTAAAACCTTCTCTTGTCTGAATGCTCTAGGTAGGCCTTCCAGTACTATGCTGAATAATAGTGGTGAGAGTAGGCATCCTTGTCATGTTCTAGACCTTAGAGGAGAGGATTTCAGTTTCTTCCCATTCAGTATAATACTAGCTTTGGGTCTGTCATATATGACTTTTATTATGAAGAGTTGTGTTCTTTCAATACCCAGTTTTTTAAGGATTTTTATTATGAAGTGATTTGAATGTTGTCAAATGTTTTTTCAGCATCAGTTGAAATGATTATGATTTTTATTTTTCATTCTGCTGATATGATGTATCATGTTGATTGATTTGCATATATTGAACCACCTTTGTATTGCAGGGATAATCCCATGTGCTCATGATAAATGATCTTTCTAATATATTGTTGAATTCAGTTTGCTAGTGTTTAGCTGAGGTTTTCTGAATCAATATTTGTCAGAGATATTGGCCTGCAGTTTTCATTTCTTGATGTGTCTTAGTCTGGTTTGAGTATTGAAGTAATACTGGCCTCATAGAATGAGTTTGGAATTATTCCCTCCTTCTCTGCTCTTTGGAATAGCTTCAGTAGGATTGGTATTGTTTTCTTTACATGTCTCAGAGTTCAGCAGTGGATCCATTGTGTCTCAGGCTTTTCTTCACTGGGAGACTTCTTTGATAGCTTTGATTGTGTTACTTGTTATTGGTTTATTGAGGTTTTGGATTTCTTCCTGCTTCAGGGAGACTTCTTTTATAGCTTTGATTGTGTTACTTGTTATTGGTTTATTGAGGTTTTGTATTTCTTCCTGCTTCAATCTTGGTAGAATGTATGTATTTAGGAATTTGTTCATTTCTTCCAGATTTTTCAATTTATCAGCATATAATTGCTCATAGTAACCACTAATTATCTTTTGAATTTCTGCAGTATCAGTTGTGATGTCTTCTTTTTTATTTCTGATTTTATTTATTTGGATCTTCTCTTTTGTTCTTAGTGTGGCCAAAGGTTTGTCCATTTTGTTTAGCTTTTCAAAAAATGAACTTTCTCTTTCATTGATCATTTGTACTTTTTTATTTCAGTTTCATTTATTTCAGCTCTGACCTTTATTGTTTCTTTTATTCTACTAGCTTTGGGTTTGGTTTGCTCCTGCTTTTCTAGTTCTTTAAGATGCGTCATTAGATCATTTATTTGGAGTTTTCCCTCTTTTTTTGATGTAGGAGCTTATAGACGTAAATTTCCTTCTGAGTACCACTTTTGCTTTATCCCATAGGAATTTTATGCTTCCATGATCATTTGAGTCAAGAACTTTCTTCAATTTTCTTATTAATTTCTTCATTGGCCCACTGTTCATCAGGAGCATATAATTTTATGTATTCTTATAGTTTCCAAAATTCCTCTTGCTATTAATTTTTAGTTTTATTACATTGTGGTCAGAGAAGATGCTTGATATGATTTCAATTTTTTGAAGGTTTAAAGACTGTTTTGTGACCTAACATAAGATCTGTCCTTGAGAATGATCCATGTGCTCGGGAAAGAATGTGTATTCTGCAGCTCTTGGATGAAATATTCTCTAAATATCTATTATGTGTATTTGATGTATAGCGCAGATTAAGTCTGATGTTTCTTTGTTGATTTTCTGTCTGGAAGATCTCTCCAATGCTGAATGTGGGGTGTTGAAGTCCCCAGTTATTATTCTGTTGGGGCCTATCTCTGTCTTTTGCTCTAATAATATTTCCTTTATATATCTGGGTGCTCCAGTGTTTAGTCCATATATATTTAGAATTATGATATCTTTTTGCTGAATTAACACCTTTATCATCATATAGGGACTCTTTGTCTCTACTTATAGTTTTTGTCATGAAATATATTTTTTCTGAGATAAGTTGCTCTGTTTTGGTTTCCATTGGCATAGACTATTTCTTATGATCTCTTTATTTTTCTATGTGTATATTTATAAGTGAAGTGTGTTTCTTATAGACAACAGATCAGTGATTCTTTTTTTTTTCGCTTATTTATCCAGTGTGCATCTTTTGTCTGGAGAGTTTAGTCCATTTAGATTCAATGTTATTATTGATAAGCAAGGACTTATTCTTTCCATTTTATTGTTTTCTGATTGTTTTGTGGTCTTGTCTTTTTTGTTTCTTACTTTCCTGTCTTCCTCTAGTGAAGATGGTTTTTCTGGTGATATGAAATAGTTTTTTGCTTTTTATATTTTTTTCTGTTTATATTTTATGGTTTTGTGTTTGAAATTACCATTAGGCTTGTAAGTAGTATCTCAGAAACCATTATTTTAACCTGATAACAATTTAACACTATTTGCATAAACAAGCAAAAATAAAACTAATAACAATTCCACACCTTAACTTTTATAACACTGGTTTTTAAATTTTGTTGTTTCTATTTATATCTTATTGTATTCACTATGTCTTGAAAAGTAGTCATAGTTATTGTTTTTGATTAGTTTATCATTTAGTCTTTCTGCATAGGATAAGAGTAGTTTACACACCACCATTGCAGTGTTATAACATTCTTCGCTTCTCTGTGTACTTAATATCACCAGTGAGTTTTGTGCATTCAGATGATTATTCATTGCTCATTAATGTCCTTTTCTTTCTGATAGCAGTGCTTTCTTTAGCATTTCTTGTAGGACAGGTCTAATGTTCATGAAATCCCTCAGCTCTTGTTTGTCAAAGTCTTTATTTCTTTTCCATGTTTGAAGGATATTTTCACTGGATATACTATTCTACGATTGAAGTTTTCTTCTTCAGCACTGTACATATGTCATGCCACTCCCTCCTGATGTCTGTGGTTTCCACAGAGAAGTCTGCTGCCAGACATACTGGAGCTCCATTATGTTATTTGTTTACTTTCTGTTGCTGCTTTTAGGATCCCTTCTTTGTCTTTGATCTTTGGGAGTTTGATTATTAAATGCTTTGAGATAGTCTTCTTTGGGTTAAATCTGCTTTGTCTTCTATAACCTTCTTGTACTTGGATATTGGTATCTTTCTCTACATTTTGGAAGTTCTTTGTTAGTGTTCCTTTGAATAAACTTTCTTCCCCTATCTCTTTTCTACATTCTCTTTAAGGACAATAACTCTTTGAATTGCCCATTTTTAAAAGCTATTTTCTAGATTCTGCAGGTGTGCTTCATGGTTTATTTTTTTTGTTCTTTTTTGGCTTTAACTTTGTTATATCTTCAAGTTCACTAATTCTTTTGCATGCTTGATCCATTCTGCCAATAAAGCACTCAGACACATTCTTTAGTATACCAGTTATATTTTTTGAGAATTTCAGAATTTCTGCTTGGTTTTTTAATTACTTCCATATCTTTGTTATTTGATAGAATTCTGAATTCCTTCTCTGTGTTATGTAGTTTTTTGTTGTTGTTGTTGTTGTTGTTGTTTTTAGTATCCTCAACACAGCTATTTTGAATTATCTGTCTGAAAAGTCATGTATCTGTATTTCTCTCAGGTTATTTAGTTCATTTGATGAGGTCATGATTTCCTGGATGATGCTAATGCTAGTAGCTGTTCGTCAGTGTTTGGATATCGAAGGGTTAGTATCTTTGTAGTCTTCACTGTTTGAGCTTACTTATAGCCAGTCTTTTGGGGAAGGCTTTCCAGATATTTGAAAAGACTTAGGTATTGTGACCTAACTTGTGTCTGCTTTAGCAGGCACCCCAGGCCCAGTAATGCTGTTGCTCTTGCAGACTTTTAGAGGTACCGCCTAGATGATCTTGGACAAGATCCAGGAGAATTCTCGGGATTACCAGGCAAGGATTCTTATTCTTTTCCTTTACTTTCTGCCAAACCTACTGTCTCAGTCTCTGTCTCTTTCTCTCCTTCTCTCTCTCTCTCTATCTATCTATCTCTATCCACCACTTAAAGCTGGAGGTAGAGTCATACAATTGCACCTCTGGCCACCACCATTGTAACTGCAACTGGGTCAGAGGACTTGAAGCCAGCACAGCACTAGGTCTCACCCAAGGCCTGCTGTAACCTCTCCTTGGCTACTGCATATGTTCACTCAAGACCCTGGAGCTTTATAGTCAACAGGTGGCAAAGTCAGCCAAGTCTGTTTCCTTCCCTTAAGAATGGCAAGGTCCCCCAAATTCTGGGTTGGTCCAGATGTGCTGTCTTGGAATCAGGGACAAGACCCAAAAACCTAAGAAGTCTACTTGATGTTCTATAAGTGCATCTAAACTGGCACTTGAATCACAAAATTCAATTCTTTCTACTCTTCCCTCCCCTCTTCAAAGTCAGAGGACCTTTACTTTGTAGCCACCACCAGTTCAGGCCAAAAGGAGTACCACCAGACTACCACCAATGTTCCCTTAAGGCCTGGTACTCACCCTTCAGGGCATTGGGCTCACCTCTGGCCCAGGGCATGTACAGGAATACCCATCCAAGAGTCAAGTCCTGGAATATGGGGTCCCAAGAAATCACATGGTACTATACCCTTCCATCGTCATGCTGGTAGCTAAGGTACAAGGCAAAGATCCTTTTACTTTTACTTTTTTTTTTTCTGCTTTTTCCAAGCAGAAGTAGTTTTGCCCTGTAGCCACCACCACTGGTTATATGCTCAGTTTCACCTGAAACCACCAAATTTCAGAAGCTCACTGCTGGTTATTCAGGGTCCAAGAGCTCTTTAGTTAGCAGGTGATGAATGCTGCCAGGACTGGGTCTTTTCCTTCAAGGTAGCAGGATTCCCTCTGACCAGAGGCTATCTAGAAATGTCACCTTGGAGCTAGGGCCTGGAATGGGGGACTCACAACTCTGACCGGTGCCCTATCCTGCTGTGGCTGAGCTGGTATCCTCGATACAAGATGAAGTCCCCTTTACACTTCCTTCTCTCCTTCAGCAGAAGGAAAGGGTCTCTTCTGGAACTGTGAGTTGTGCAGCCTGGGGTTAGGGGAGGCTTGATGCCAGGCCTCCCTGGGCAGCCCTAGCTAGTGTCTCAGTATATTACTTGCCCCCCTCACCCCACCCTCTCCCCGCCACAGGCAACAATCTCTGGGCTTGTTTCAGCACTCAGACTCACCTAAGAGTTGCAGTCCTTATAGACTGACTTTCAAGTTTACTTGGAGACACAGAGTGATGTAGCCCTCTGTGATGAGGTTTACAGTCACTCAAGCTTAGACCACTGGAATCTGTGATTTCCCTCTGGCTGGACTGGTTTAAATGATCTTTTTGTGGATGGGCATCAGGTGAGTTTGGTCTGATTTTCCTTTCTGCCCTAACAAGAGAGCGCTGAGTTCATTGTCTCTGAATTGCTATGTTCTTTCTCGCCTGGTGTCCAGAGATGCTCTCCAACCACAGTGCTGCTGCACGGGGTGGGGAGTGGTGGCTTTGGCCATTCAGAACGGCCTTTTCATCTCTTCAGTGCCTCTTTCTGCAGTACAAATTTAAAATCAGGTACTATGAGTGCTCACCTGGTTTTTAGTTCTTATGAAGGTGTTTTTTCTCTGCAGGTAATTGTTATGTTGGTCTTCTCATTGGGGAGAATGATCACTGAAGTTTTTTATTTCACATCTTGCTCTGCCCTCCTCCCTTTCCTTGTTTATTGACACTCCCTGGTATGCAAAGTAAATCGTGCATGAACAGCGCGCAATAATTCCTATTTTGCTTTGATGTGTTACTTCTAGAGGACATCAAATAGCAGAAGTGTGTATATATATATATATATATATACACACACACACACACACACACACACACACACACACACACATATATACATGCACACACATACTTACATGTGTATATATACATCTAAATGTTATATGTATACATTTTCACCAGGAAATTTTAAATTTAATAAATTTGAAGTTATCTATTATAGCTTATTTATAATTATTAGAAGATTTTGCCAATTGATTTTCACGCGGAGTTCAGCAGTAGACGCACAGTTTGATGACGTTTTTCAAAAAAGCAAATGGGAAAACTAGGGTTACAGCATGGACATCAGTTCTATGTAAGGCAAGCTGAAGCTTTTCTCTTGTGTGTCACCTTCTTTTGGATGGCTTCACTGCACAGTGGGTACTCCAGGGACTGTCACTGTGCTTTTTGACCTTGACCTCTGAACATTATGATTCATCCAGGAGCAGACACTTGGCACAGTTGGGCCAATTAAACCCCATCTTCTTTAATTTAAACTTGGAATGGAGAAGTATCCTGCCAAAGGTGGTTGTGGCTGGTGGCTGTACCCCAGAGAAAAGATGAACAAACTTGGCGCTTGCCCTTCTAAAAGCTTTTTATTATGCCCCAGTGGTTTTTCAGAAAATTACACACCACATTTACTTTTCTCATTCTGTCAGTTGGGCCTCTATTTCCTATAACGAAACTAACATTAACTTTTATTTTTAATTTGTTATAAAACAATAATTTTAAAATTTTCTAAGAAAAATATAATTGTTTCCTGCTTGAAATTCCATCAGAATGTTGACATTTATCCACAAATTTATATTATATATATTTATTGTATTAATTATAGAAAATATGTTTATTACATAATATTATACTAATAGACTTGCCTATTTTAAAGGGGAACAGTATTGAAAAGTTTAAGAAATGCACAGAATTTTTAGTTTTACAGTGACAGTCTTTATAGATTTTTCTTTTTTTTGCAATCGGCTCTTGAGAAACTATAAATGTTTTATTGTTAGCATATCATAGTTTTTCTACTGGAACATAAGCAGTATTTTGTCTTTAAGGAGGTTTAATGAAGGTGACAGATCTGCATCATAGTCTTGTGGGAAACATCAAGAAATCAGTCTAGTTTCAGTCAGTCCTGATGATTTTGTGCCGAATAAGGTGGCTCCAGGAAGTCGACCCCAAAACAAGTGAATACCTTTAGGAGAGTTGATGTTTTCTTCATTGACATTTGAAAAAATGTCTTCACATGCAGTTTCATAAGAGAAAGTTCAGTTTGTTTTAAATAAGAAAACTGGATTATGTGAGCGATAAACATAGGGCACAGCCTATATTTTACTGAAAAGTTGGTGGTTTTCTAGAGCTCTAATACCAAGAATAAAGACAAAAATTTGTAACACAAATGTTTAAACCTGCCCAATTTCTTATTTGTTTTTTATGGAGGAAGAAAACAGAGAATTTAAATCTATTTCTTTCTTCACTTGGGTTTTGTTTTCAAGATTATGTGAAAATGCTTTTTATTTTTAAATTGTGCATATCTCATTTATTTAGCGTAATTTTATTTAATAACACTGTGCAATTGTAAGTCACAAGGGCTTTCAAATATATATCTGTAATTTTCATGTGCCCTAAGCAGTAAATATTTTATGCCCATTTTCAGATGAGAAGGTACAATCAAGTAGAGTCAATGTACTTTTCCAAATATCAGAGAATGTGAATTCTCTGACTCAGTTCTATAGTAAAAATTAAGTACAATTCCATAACCCTGAAAAAAAAAAGTTAATTATCACTAGAAATGAAATAAATACAAATTAAATGATGAAGTACAATTTTAAAGTCCACACTATTAGATAATGTGATAGATTAGACAAAAATGAGATTTTATTAAATTATGCTATTGTACATCTACATTTTCTAGCACAACTACATTTTATGACTTAGTATCATAACTAACTCTCAGCTATACATTTTGAGATTAAAACAAAGAAACATCTATAAAAGTTATTTACATTGTTAACTAATTTATGTAAAAAGAAATAGTTTATTCTAGGTAGATTTTCTTTGTCAATGTCTTGTGTCTTATTTAATTAAATTAAAAGTAATGTCCTTACTTTACAATTTTAACGATGTTAGTCGTCGGCGGTCTTGATTTTGTGTGTGCGTGGTGTGTGGGTGTGCACACTCAGAGACGTTTGTGTTTTCCTGACATAACTTCAGTTAAGATCTTGTTATGTCAGCATTGTAAATTTGTTCAGACTCCAGAACTTCCTTTTTCATTAAATTAACCAATCGATGTTTAAGGCAATCAGTGGATTCTGCAGAAGCTGACATGCCTTCCACAGCAGTTCAGTAACAGGATTTACTTACTTCTTTAGTTCTGTGTTACACTTTAAATTGCATTAGCTGATCTTCCAAAATAATAATGGCTTCGTTGTTCCACTGAAACATTTAAAATCATCATTTAAAATATAATTGATATAGACTATAGTTTTATAGATAGAATTATAAATCCACATACCTGCAATAATTTGTATAACATTATTTTTGGAATTATCCCTTTGCCATAGTGTTTTGCAAACCACTCTAATAGCTTTAAAATGATTTCTTGAGAATAAGAGAATTATTCTTACAGGAGTTTTATTTTAAAGCAATAGTATCTAATAAAGTGTTCTCAGAAGTGAAAGATTTTCCTTGAGTCTTAAGTTCTGCATCCTGGAAGCAACTTGCCAGTCAACAGTTTTCATGTTCATGGTTTCATCTTCCAGGGTATTCTTCCTTTCCCTAGATGCTCCCTAGCCATATATGAAAGTCATATTTGAAAATATACCATCCTCAAGAGCTAAGCAGTCTTCTCAGCTTGCTTCCCAGCTATAGAATTTGGGACCCCAGGATTTTTTTAAGTTGTTAACTAATCTAATATAGACCGGCAGCTTTGCTGGTACTATTCGTAGAAGTACAGCCTACAATTTCAAAAACACCATAGTTTTTTTCATTTGTTAAAAGTAACCTTTCCATGTACCAGTATCCGAACTTTTAATCTTGTTGCGATATACCCCTCTCTCAACTTAACTGCCAGTACCTCGATCTTATTAAGCTTCTTGGAAAAGCCATGCCATTGGCATCTTTTCCCTGAGCATCCTGTCCAATGAAAAGGATTTACTGGGTGCCAAACTTAACCAATTCAAAGGTTTTAATAAAGTCTGTGGTAGCTCAGCCCTTGAGATAGTTTGTTAACCTGTGCTACTCAAAACATTTCTCAGTGAAGAGATGAAAATCAGTTGGTTCTTTCAGCCCTACAAATCACGAATGTAGAGGATCGTTCATTTTTGTTTTCTTTGCAAAATAGCCATTTTATTTTTGTGACCTCATGACTTCGTACATTTTGTCAACTATTGTCAAATGCAGACAATATCATTCAAGACACATTAGTAACATTCTGTTTCCCAGTCTTTTCACCTGTAACTAAGGAGATTTGCCACATTATCAGTTTAACAAATGTTTCAACACTGTATAATATGGGTTGCCATTTTTCCAGTTCTAATAATTGTTGTCTTGCCTGGCCTAGGAGACAATTTCACACCTTAAAAAATTGTTATAGCAACATCATACTTTTATAACCAATTTCTATAATAAATCTGGCCTTAACTAAGTTATGCTGTCATAAGAAATGACCCAAAATCTCAGTGGTGGCATACAGCAACCAAATTTTATTTCTTGTTCACATTATATGTTAACTGTGGGGTTTAACCCTGTGGCTCTTTTTAATTCTGTATACAACAGATTTAAGGATCAGTCCTTTTCTGAAATATTTTCTTCTGAAGAAAAAGAAAAATAGAAATGTTAGAATGATGTGATGGTTCTTGATACTTCTACTTAAAATTGACATATATAGGCCAGGTGCAGTGACTCATGCCTGTAATCTCAGCACTTTGTGAAGCCAAGGCGGGCAGATCACTTGAGATCAGGAGTTTGAGACCAGCCTATTCAATATGGTGAAATCCCATCTCTACCAAAAATACAAAAATTTAGCCAGGCATGGTGGCATATGCCTGTAGTCCCAGCTACTAAGGAGCCTGAGGCAGGGGAATCACTTGAGCTCAGGAGGCAGAGGTTGCAGTGAGCCAGATTGCACCACTGCAGTCCAGCCTGTACAACAGAGTGAGACATTGTCTCAAAACCTCTGAAAAAATAAAATAAATAAGAAATGTCATATATAATTTCTGTCCTCATTACGTTGGCAAGACAGAGGATCAAGCCTAATGTTAATCAGTTGAGTACAGAGCGGGAGGTGCAGCCCTTTTAGTTTGGACGGGAAGTGATTAGGAATAATTATATTATCTTTTTCACTCTCCCTAAATATAAGGGGAACGCAAATTAAAACAAGAATGAGACACCATTTGACACATATCTGACTGGCAAAAATCCAGTATGTTGATTATACCAAATATGTTTGAAGATGTGGGAAAATCAGAACTGTCATTCTCTGATGTTGAAATTATAAATTGGCATAATTCCTTTAGAAAAAAAAATTGTAGTACTTAGTAAAGCTGTGTAGTTTATGATTCAGAAGTTCCTTATTTTTCCAGGAAAATTTTTCTACATGTACCCCTCATGGCATGTACAAGGCAGCTCATCACAGCATTATTTTTAATTGCAAATAGTGTTCAGCAGCTAAAATGATCAGCAAATTTGAGAAATTATGGCATTGACTTATAATAGGATGCCTAACATCAGTTGTAATGAATAAACTACATCTATGTGTATCAGCATAGATAAGAATTAATGTAAAAAAACAGATTTTAAAAATATATTGGTAGACATTACATTTTAAAACATACAGAAACATAATATATATTTATATATACATAATAAATATATTTATATATTTATAAATATATTTATAAATATATTTATATATTTATATGTACATAATAAATATATAAACATAATAAATATATTTATTTACATGTTCCCATATTGCAAAAGGTATCAGAACAAGGACAAGAAGGAAAGAAATCAAACTAGGGAGAAGAAGTAGCAAAAGAAAGAAGTGCAAATGGAGTAAGAAGAATGGCTTCAATTTAAGATTGTATTTGCTTTAGAAAGAAATAAATATGGCAAACCTTATCATGGAGAATTGTTTTCATTTATCGTATCTGGCATGTACCACATGTATCATATGGATGAAATAGTTCTTAAATACAATATGATAATTTATATAAGTAGTGGTAAGTTTGTACTATAAATTTGATCTATATTATGCAAATAAAAACATCTCCAATATATATGAATTAAAAAGAAAACATTTAGAGGAAAAATATGTAAGGTGTTATAATATTGCTGAAAGAATTCAACATGAAACTATGTATTTCCAAGTGTACATACGTATGTTTATAAAAGCATAGAGAAAAAATATTGGAGAACATAGACTAAATCATTAACAGTAGCTCCTGAAGATGAGCAGTTTGGAATTAGGGAAGGAGGCGGGTGACATTTCCTTTATTTATATTATCCAAATTTAAAAATTACTATTATTGTATTTTATATTTTTATATTATCTTTTCAATAAAAATGGAAAGAGTTGAGGCTGGGTGCAGTGGCTCATGCCTGTAATCCCAGCACTTTAGGAGGCTGAGGTGGGCGCATCATGAGGTCAGGAGATCGAGACCATCCTGGCTAACATGGTGAAACCCTGTCTCTACTAAAAATACAAAAAATTAGCCAGCCGTGGTGGCATGTGCCTGTAGTCCCACCTACTCTGGAGGCAGAGGCAAGAGAATTGCTTGAACCCAGGAGGCAGTGCTTGCAGTGAGCCAAGATTGCACCACTGCACTCCAGCCTGGCAACAGAATGAGACTCTATCTCAAAAAATAAATAAAATAAAATAAATAGCTAGTTGATCATTGAAAGCTCAACAATGGTGACAATTATTTTCCTCCATGACATTACTGCATTCCATTTTGCTGAGGATGTTACTGGAAATTTTACAAGGTGACCATAAAATCTGGAAATGTAAATATAACATCATCAAGGAAAGTTTATATCTTTAAAAAATAAATACTATTATCTGTGTTTTCAGGCTTCACTGAAACTTTATGATATGAGATATGCCAACAATTTTGAGTAAGAATAATCAATATCAAAAAACATGTTCTTTAAATACTTATTTTAAACTGTTTGAGAAATATCCCTTGGAAACATGAGCATTGTTGAAGAATGCAGAACCGTGCAGTTCCTAAAAAGTTAGTTTGGGTAAGTGTTGTCTGAAATATGTTATTTCTCCTTACAGATAACAATGAGCAGTAAGATTAAAAACAAGTCTACTGTAATTTTTAAGTCATTTTATCCAAACAAAATTATAATACTTTAAAAACTTTTGGAGTATTTTCATGCCATTATTTAGGCTATAATTGGGTCAAGTGCAGTAGAATATGATTCTACTTTTATCTGTTTAGAAAGATGTATGTAGCTTCAGAAATGTCCTTTATCTCTTCTCATACTTTTCACCACAATATATGTGAAGTAAAAAACAAACAAACAAACAAACAAACAAACAAACAAAAAACATTTTAATAGCAGCGTTTATTTTCTCTCAACTTTGGAGATTATACATTATTAGATTTTTATTCAAGGGAAGCTTAGAAACATACTAGGTCTACTTTTCTTCATTACAAATTTTAGGTCATTGTGTGGCTATGACTTAGTTCAGAAACTGTATCTTCTACCAAATAAACCTTTTCTACTTTTATAACAAAAATAAAAATGAATATCTATAGATATATTTAAATGCATTACGATTGTCTAAAATTTTTATGTGCTATTCTATGAGTTCAGAATTTCATCCTCTAGTAGACCTTCCTTCTAGTTGGTAACCATGTATTGGAGATGGATGAGGATCTGAGTCCCCCTGAATGGAAATAACAGGGTCTCACACAAGCTGACTGAGCACTGACTGTAAGCCATGGATACTTACAGATAGTGGAGACAGTAGGTAGGGTGAGTAGAAACTGCCATGAGAGTTTGGGTAATCCAAATATCCACAGGGTGTGAGAACACATCACACTTTGAAAGGAACAGTATACCACCACCACCCTTTACTTGTAATGATGCTATCACGTCCCGTACTTTCACTGTTACCATTTTAGAATTCATTGGCCTGACTTCCAGTTGCAGCACATTTAACTGCCAGTATACTTATGTTTTGCATGAAGATGTTATCTTGCAGCTGGATTCCAGTTTGTGGGCAATTAGTTTCCCCTAGGAGTGAGGAGGGTGCTGTGTTCTCCAGGAACGAGGAGGGTAATATGGTCTAACATGGATCTACGATGGATGGAATGACCAATGAGAGGCTGGTGTAAATGCACCCCAACTCCTCTACCCCTAAAGTGGGATAATTCTGAGGTGCATGCCACGCTTTTACTCATGGTTTCCCCAGCTGGATTAAA
This sequence comes from Sapajus apella, assembly GCF_009761245.1. Taxonomy (NCBI): domain Eukaryota; kingdom Metazoa; phylum Chordata; class Mammalia; order Primates; family Cebidae; genus Sapajus; species Sapajus apella. The sequence goes on from NW_022436948.1 coordinate 45,611,589, forward strand.
CTGCAGTCACTCGTACTGGTAGCTGGCATGAAAACATCCCCTTGATGTGCATCCTTCTTATCTGGAGGAAGCCAGATACAAATTTCTGGCTTCTACAAGTATGTGAGAACATGCTAAATTTGACTATCTGTGCCTGGCTTATTTCACTTAACATGGTGTCCTGCGGTTCCACCTATGTTTTTGCAAATGACAGAATATAATTTTCTTTCATGGCTGACTAGTATTCCATTGTGTATATGTACCACATTTTCTTTATCCGTTCGTCTGTTAATGGACACTTAGGTTGCTTCAAAATTGTGGAGATTGCAAGAGGTGCTATGATAAATGTGGGAGCACAGATATGGCTTAGGCGTACTTATTTCCCTCCTTTTGTGTATATACTTGGAAGTGGGATTGTTGGATCATAGGGTAGTTCCATTTTGAGTTTTATGGGGAACTTCCAAATAGTTTTCCGTAGTTGCTGTACTAATTTGCAGTCCCACCAACAGTGTTTGAAGATTCCCTTTTCTCTACACTTTGGCCGGTATTCATTATGGCCTGTCTTTTGGATTAAAGTTATTTTAACTGGGGTGAGATGATATCTTATTGTAGTTTTGATTTATATTTCTGTGATAATCAATTATGTTGATTATGGGACTACGATATGACTTAGATAATCAATGATGTTGATTATCACAGAAATGTAAATTTAAATTTATATGCCTCTTTGCCACTGTATGGGTTTTTTTCTTTTTGTTCTTGACTGAGTCTTGCTATGTTGCCCAGGCTGGAGTGCAGTGGATCTCAGCTCACTGCAACCTCCGCCTCTTGGGTTCAGTCAATTCTTGTGCCTCAGCCTCCCAAGTAGCTGGGAATAGAGGTACAGTCACAACACAGCCTAATTTTTTGTATTTTTAGTAGAGACAGGTTTTGACATATTGGCCAGGCTGGTCTCAAACTCTTGACCTCAAGTGATCTGCTTTCCTCAGCTTACCAAACTTCTGGGATTACAGCCATGAGTCATGTGCCTGGCCATCTTTTGAGAAATGTGAGCTTAGATAATTTTCCCATTTTTAAACTGGATTATTAGATTTTCTCCTGTAGAGTTGTTTGAGCTCCTTTTACATTCTGCTTATGAATCCCTTATCAACTGGGTGGTTTGCATGTATTTTCTTCTATTCTGTGGGTTGTCTCTTTGCTTTGTTGATTGTCTCCTTTGCTGTGCAGAAGCTTTTTACCTTGATGTGATTTCATTTGCCCATTTTTGCTTCGTTCACCTGTGCTTGTGGGGTATTACTCAAGAAATTTTGGCCAGACCAATGTCCTGGAAAGTTTACCCAGTGTTTTCTTTTAGTAGCTTCATAGTTTCAGATTTCAGTTTTAAGGTTTTAATCAATTCTTGATTTGATTTTTGTATATGGCAAGAGACCGGGTCTTTCATTGTTCTGTGTATGGATGTCCAGTTTTCCCAGCATCATTTATTGAAAAGACTGTTTTTTCCCCAGTGTGTGTTTTTGGCTCCTTTCTTGAAAGTGAGTTCACGGTATAGGTATGGATCTATTTCTGGGTTCTATATTCTGTTCCACTGATCTTCATGTCTGTTTTTATACCAACACTATGCTATTTTGGTTATAGCAGTTCTGCAGCATAATTTCAAGTTAGGTAATGTGATTCTTCCACTTTTATTCCTTTGCTCGGGATAGCTTTGGCTATTCTTGGTCTTCTGTGCTTTCTATACATTTTAGGCTTATTTTTTCTATTTCTGTGAAGAATGTCATTGATATTTTGGTAGGAGTTGCATTAAATCTGTAGATTGCTTTGGGTAGTATAAATATTTTAACAATATGTATTCTTCCAACCTCTGAAAATGTAATATCTTTTCATTTTTTGTGACATGTTGAGTTTTTTGCATCAACATTTTACAGTTTTCATTGTAGAGATTTTTCATTTGTTTGGTTAAATTTTTTAGGTACTTTATTTTATTTTGTAGCTATTGTAAATGGAATTAATTTCTTTATTTTTCAGATTTTTTGATATTAACATATAAGAATACTACAAATTTTTCTATGTTGATTATATATCCTGCAACTTTACTGAATTTATCAGTTCTAATAGTTTTCTTTTTCCTTTTTTTTTTTTTTTTTGGTGAGTCTTTAAGCTTTTCCCAATATACAATTATAATATCTGCAAACAAAGATAACTTGACTTTTTTTTTCCAATTTGGATGTCCTTTATATATTTCTCTTGTCTGATTGCTCTAGGTAGGACTTCCAGTACTATGTTGAGTAACAGTGGTGAGAGTGGGCATCCTTGTCTTGTTCCAGATCTTAGAGGAGAGGCTTTCAGTATTTTTTTCCATACCCACAGTATGACACTAGCTACGGGTCTGTCCTATGCAGCATTTATTATAATTAGTTATATTTCTCCTATCCCCAGGTGCTTGAGAGTTTTTATAATGAAGGGATATTGAATTTTATCCAATGCTTTTTCAGCATCATTTAAAATGATCACATGTTTTTTGTCTTTCATTCTGTTCATATGATGTATCACATTGGTTGATTTCAAAATATTGGACCATCCTTACATCCTGGGATATATCCCACTTGATGATTTTGCTTATTTATTCAAAAAAATAACTTTTCATTTTATTGATCTTTTGTGTTTTATTGTTTCAATTTTATTTATTTCTTCTCTGACTGTTGTTTCCTTTCTTCTAATTCTGTGTTCGGCTTGTTCTTGCTTTTCTAGTTCTTTAATTTTCAGAGTTAGGTTGTCTATTTGAAGTTTATCTACTTTTTTTGATCCAGGTGCTTATTTCTATAAATCTCTATCTTAGTACTGATTTCACCATATTTCACAGGTTTAAATATGTTTCATTTTCATTTTCCTTTTTTTCTTTCCAGGAAATTTTACAATTTCCATCTTACTTTCTTCTTTTACCTACTGGTGATTAAGGAGCAAATTGTTACATTTTGATGTGTTTTGATAGCTTTTAAAGTTCCTCTTTTTATTGATTCCTAGTTTTATTCTATTGTGGTCAGAGGAAATATTTGATATGATTTAATCTTTTTGAAATTTCTAATACTTGTTTTATGGCCTAACATATAGTCTGTTCTTGAGAATGACCTATGTGTTAAAAAGAGTATGTAGGGGGATCGATCCAATATGGCCGTTTAGGAACAGCTCAGGATTGCAGCTCCCAGTGAAAGCACAGAGGGTGAGTGGACGCCGCATTTTTGTTGCCCACAGACTAGGAAATTCCCAGGCGGAAGAGCCCCATGGGCCACCAGCATGGCTGTTGCGGCCAGCGCGGCTGTGTTGGCAGGCTTGGCTGCTTTGCCCCATGCGGCTGCTTTGTCAGTGCCCCGGTGCAGCAGTTCTCCATACAAAATACACTGGTCCGGGTGCCCTTTTGGCTGGCGATCAGAGCCATGGGACATCACCCACTCATCTGTTTAAAAAGGGGACTGAACAGGGAACCAGGACAGTAGATTCCAGGGAAAAAAAAGCACCACGAATCTCAGTGCTGCTGTTTAAGCCAGCACAGTGAGTCACTGCATGGGAAAACACACAGATCCCAGCACCTTTTCAACAGGCGACTGGAACACCAACTTAAAAAAAAAAAATGGCTCTGAGGTAGGGAGCCAGGTGATCAGGCTCAGCTGGTCCCACCCCCACAAAAGAGCAATCAGAAACTCTCTGGATTGAGAGTTTCACAGCAAGCGCAGCTAAACCTGGGATGGCCCAGCTCTGTGGGGGAGGGGTGTCTGACATTACCGAGACACTGAAACACTATGGAGGTAGTCAGCCAACGCTGAGGCAGCCCGCCATTGCCAAGGCAACCCGCCACTGCAGAGAGGCTCTGCCTTAACAGAGGTGGCAGCTGGGTGGAGCCCACAGCAGCTCAGCAAAGCCTCTACAGGCAGACAGTGACTAGGCTGCGTCCTTGCTGGGCAGGGCAGCTCTGAAGGAAAAAAAAAAGAAGGCAGCAGCACACAGAAACTCATAAATAAAGCCCTAAATCCCTGGGACAGAGCACATGGGAACAAAAAGCGGTTTATGAGTTCTGCTGCAGCAGACATAAATGTACCTGCCCAGCAGCTCTGAATGAACAATGGAGCTCACAGCTCAGCATTTGAGCTCCTATAAAGAAGAGACCGTCTCCTCAAGCAGCTCCCTGACCCCTGTATATCGAAAGAGCCACCTCATAAAGGAGAGATCAAACTGACACCTGGTGGGTATCCTTCTGGGACAAAGATAGCAGAAGAAGAAAACTGGTAGCAACGCTTACAGTTCTGCGGCCGCTGCAGGTGATCCCCAGGCAAGCAGGGCCTGGAGTGGACCTCAGCAGACCTACAACATAGGAGCCAGACTGTTAGAAGGAAAACTAAGAAACAGAATTACCCTCATCATCAACAAACAGAACGTCCACTCAGAGACCCAATCTGAAAGCCAGCAACTACAAAGACAACAGGTGGATAAATCCTTAAAGATGGAAAGAAACCAGCGCAAAAAGGATGAAAACACCCGAAACCAGAACACCTCTCCTCCTAGAAGGGATCACAACTCCTCACCAGCAAGGGAACAAGGTTGGATGGAGAATGAGTGTGATGAATTGACAGTATCAGACGTCAGAAGGTGGGTAGTAAGAAACTCCTGTTAACTAAAAGAACATGTTCTAACCCAATGCAAAGAAACTAAGAACGTTGAAAAAAGATTTGATGAAATGCTAATGAGAATGGACAAAATAGAAAGGAATATAAGTGAATTGATGGAGCTGAAAAGCACAACACAAGAACTTCGCGAAGCATGCACAAGTATCAATAGCCGAATTGACCAAGCAGAAGGAAGGATATCAGAGGTCGAAGATCAACTCAATGAAATAAAACAGGAAGGCAAGAATAGAGAAAAAAGGGTAAAATGGAATGAACAAAGTCTCCAAGAAATGTGGGACTATGTGAAAAGACCTAATCTACGTTTGATAGGCATACGTGAATATGACAAAGAGAATGAATCCAAGCTGGAATTTACTTTTCAGGATATTATCAAGGAAAACTTCCCCAACCTAGCAAGGCAGACCAATATTCAAGTCCAGGAAATACAGAGAACACCACAAAGATATTCCTCAAGAAGAGCAGCACCAAGGCACATAATCATCAGATTCACCAGGGTTGAAATGAAGGAGAAAATACTAAGGGCAGCCAGAGAGAAAGGTCGGGTTACCCACAAAGGGAAGCCCATTAGACTCACAGCAGATCTCTAAGCAGAAACCCTGCAAGCCAGAAGAGAATGGGGGCAAATATTCAACATCCTTAAAGAAAAGAACTTTCAACCCAGAATCTCCTATCCAGCCAAACTAAGCTTCATAAATGAAGGAAAAATAAAATCCTTTGTGAACATGCAAGTACTCAGAGATTTCGTCACCACCAGGCCTGCTTTATAAGAGCTCCTGAAAGAGGCTCTACACATATAAAGGAACAAGCAGTACCAGCCACTCCAAAAACATGCCAAATGGTAAAGAGAATCAACACAATGAAGAATCTGCATAAACTAATGGGCAAAACAGCCAGCTAGCACCAAAATGTCAGTATCAGATTCACACATAACAATATTAACCGTAAGCGTAAATTGACTAAATGCCCCAATCGAAAGAAACAGACTGGCAAATTGGATAAAAAACCAAAACCTATCGGTGTGCTGTATCCAGGAAACCCATCTCACATGCAAGGATACACAAAGGCTCAAAATAAAGGGATGGAGGAAGATTTACCAAGCAAATGGAGAGCAAAAAAAAAGCAGGAGTTGCAATTCTCATCTCTGATAAATTAGACTTTAAAGCAACAAAGATCAAAAGAGACAAAGAAGGACATTACATAATGGTAAAAGGATCAATGCAACAAGAAGAGCTAAAGATCCTAAATATATACGCACCCAATACAGGAGCACCCAGATACATAAGGCAAGCTCTTAATGACTTACAAAGAGACTTAGACTCCCACACAATAATAGTGGGAGACTTTAACACCCCATTATCATATTAGACAGATCAACCAGACAGAAAATTAATAAGGATATCCAGGACTTGAACTCAGACCTGGACCAAGCAAACCTTAATAGACTTTTACAGAACTCTCCACCCCAAATCCACAGAATATACATTCTTCTCAGCACCACATCACACCTACTCTAAAACTGACCACATAATTGGGAGTAAATCACTCCTCAGCAAATGCAAAAGAACGGAAATCATAACAAACAGTCTCTCACACCACAGTGCAATCAAGTTAGAACTCAGAATTCAAAAACTAACCCAGAACCACACAGCTTCATGGAAAATGAACAACTTGCTCTTGAATGTTGACTGGATAAACAATGAAATGAAGGCAGAAATAAAGATGTTCTTCGAAACCAACAAGAACAAAGACACAACATATCAGAATCTCTGGGACACATTTAAAGCAGTCTCTAGAGGAAAATATATAGCAATAAGTGCCCACATGAGAAGCAAGTAGAGATCAAAAATTGACACCCTATCATCAAAAGTGAAAGAGATAGAGGAGCAAGATCAAAAAAACTCAAAGTCTCGCGCCTGTAATCCCAGCACTTTGGGAGGCCGAGGCGGGTGGATCACGAGGTCAAGAGATCGAGACCATCCTGGTCAACACAGTGAAACCCCGTCTCTACTAAAAATACAAAAAATTAGCTGGGCATGGTGGCGCGTGCCTGTAATCCCATCTACTCAGGAGGTTGAGGCAGGAGAATTGCCTGAACCCAGGAGGCAGAGGTTGCAGTGAGCCGAGATCGCGCCATTGCACTCCAGCCTGGGTAACAAGAGCGAAACTCCATCTCAAAAAAAAATAAAAAATAAAAAAAAAATAAACCCTCAAAGTCTAGCAGAAGACAAGAGAGAGCTAAGATCAGAGCAGAACTGAAGGAGATAGAGACACAGAAAACCTTCAAAAAATCAATAAATCCAGGAGCTGGTTTTTTGAAAAGATCAGCAAAATAGACAGACCACTAGCCACATTAATAAAAAAGAAAGAGAGAATAACCAAATTGATGCAGTAAAAAACGATAAAGGGGATATCACCACAGATTCCACAGAAATTCAAACCATCATCAGAGATTATTACAAACAACTCTATGCACATAAACTAGTAAACCTGGAAGAAATGGATAAATTCCTGGACACTTGCCTCCTCCCAAGTCTGAACCAGGAAGAAGCCGAAACCCTGAACAGACCCATAACAAGGTCTGAAGTTGAGGCAGCAATTAAGAGCTTACCACCCAAAAAAAGCCCAGGTCCAGACGGGTTCACAGCTGAATTCTACCAGACATACAAAGAGGAGTTGGTACCATTTCTTCTGAAACTATTCCAAACAATACAAAAAGAGGGAATTCTTCCCAAATCATTTTATGAGACCAACATCATCCTGATACCAAAACCCGGCAGAGACTCAACAAGAAAAGAAAACTTCAGGCCAATATCCATGATGAACATAGATGCAAAAATCTTCAATAAAATACTGACAAGCCGATTGCAACAGCACATCAAAAAGCTTATCCACCATGATCAAGTAGGCTTCATCCCGAGGATGCAAGGCTGGTTCAACATATGCAAGTCTACAAACGTAATTCACCACATAAACAGAACCAAAGACAAAAACCACATGATTATCTCAATTGGTGCAGAGAAGGCCTTTGACAAAATTCAACAGACCTTTATGCTAAAAACCCTCAATAAGCTAGGTATTGACAGAACGTATCTCAAAATAATAAAAGCTATTTATGACAAACCAACAGCCAATATCATACTGAATGGGCAAAAACTGGAAGCATTCTTCTTGAAATCTGGCACTAGACAAAGATGCACTCTCTCACCACACCTACTCAATATAGTATTGGAAGCTCTAGCCAGAGCAATCAGGCAAGAAAAAGAAATAAAGGGTATTCAAATAGGAAAGGAGGAAGTCAAATTGTCTCTATTCGCAGACGACATGATTATATGTCTAGCAGACCCCATCGTCTCAGCCCAAAACCTCCTGAAACTGATAAGCAAGTTCAGCAAAGTCTCAGGGTACAAAATCAATGTGCAAAAATCACATGCATTCCTATACACCAATAACAGACTTAAAGAGAGCCAAATCAAGAACAAACTTCCATTCACAATTGCCACAAAGAGAATAAAATACCTAGGAATCCAACTAACAAGGAACGTAAAGGACCTCTTCAAGGAGAACTACAAGCCACTGCTCAACGAAATAAGAGAGGACACAAACAGATGGAGAAATTTCATTCCATGCTCATGGTTAGGAAGAATCAATATCGTGAAAATGGCCATACTGCCCAAAGTAATTTACAGATTCAATGCTATCCCCATCAAGCTACCAAAGACCTTCTTCACAGAACTGGACAAAAACACCTTAAACTTCATATGGAACCAAAAGAGAGCCCACATAGCCAAGTCAATTCTAAGCAAAAAGAACAAAGTGGGAGGCATCACACTACCAGAATTCAAACTATGCTACAAGGCTACAGTAATCAAAACAGCATGGTACTGGTACCAAAACAGAGATATAGACCAATGGAACAGAACAGAGGTCTCGGAGGCAACACAACATGTCTACAACCATCTGATCATTGACAAACCAGACAAAAACAAGCAATGGGGAAAGGATTCCCTGTTCAATAAATGGTGTTGGGAAAACTGGCTAGCTATGTGCAGAAAGCAGAAACTGGACCCCTTCCTGACACCTTACACTAAAATTAACTCCAGATGGATTGAAGACTTAAACATAAGACCTAACACCATAAAAACCCTAGAAGAAAATCTAGGCAAAACCATTCAGGACATAGGTGTAGGCAAGGACTTCATGACCAAAACACCAAAAGCATTGACAACAAAAGCCAAAATAGACAAATAGGACCTAATCAAACTCCACAGCTTCTGCACGGCAAAAGAAACAGTCATTAGAGTGAATCGGCAACCAACAGAATGGGAAAAAAATTTTGCAGTTTACCCATCTGACAAAGGGCTGATATCCAGAATTTACAAAGAACTAAAACAGTTTTACAATAAAAAAACAAAGAACCCTATTCAAAAGTGGGCAAATGATATGAACAGACACTTTACAAAAGAAGACATACATGAGGCCAAAAAACATATGAAAAAATGCTCATCATCACTGGTCATCAGAGAAATGCAAATCAAAACTACATTGAGATACCATCTCATTCCAGTTAGAATGGCTATCATTAAAAAATGTAGAGACAACAGATGCTGGAGAGGATGTGGAGAAACAGGAACACTTTTACTCTGTTGGCGGGAGTGTAAATTAGTTCAACCATTGTGGAAGACAGTGTGGCGATTCCTCAAGGACCTAGAAATAGAAATTCCATTTGACCCAGCAATCCCATTACTGGGTATATATCCAAAGGATTATAAATCATTCTACTATAAGGACACGTGCACACGAATGTTCATTGCAGCACTGTTTACAATAGCAAAGACCTGGAACCAACCCAAATGCCCATGAATGATAGACTGGACAGGAAAAATGTGGCACATATACACCATGGAATATTATGCAGTCATCATAAACCATGAGTTTGCGTCCTTTGTAGGGACATGGATGAACCTGGAAACCATCATTCTCAGCAAACTGACAGAAGAGCAGAAGATCAAACAACACATGTTCTCACTCATAGGCGGGTGTTGAACAATGAGAACACATGGACACAGGAAGGGGAGCACTACACACTGGGGTCTGTTGGGGGGAAATAAGGAAGGGA
>NW_022436948.1:45621759-45623626 GCF_009761245.1 Sapajus apella
CCAAATCAAGAACAAACTTCCATTCACAATTGCCACAAAGAGAATAAAATACCTAGGAATCCAACTAACAAGGAACGTAAAGGACCTCTTCAAGGAGAACTACAAGCCACTGCTCAACGAAATAAGAGAGGACACAAACAGATGGAGAAATTTCATTCCATGCTCATGGTTAGGAAGAATCAATATCGTGAAAATGGCCATACTGCCCAAAGTAATTTACAGATTCAATGCTATCCCCATCAAGCTACCAAAGACCTTCTTCACAGAACTGGACAAAAACACCTTAAACTTCATATGGAACCAAAAGAGAGCCCACATAGCCAAGTCAATTCTAAGCAAAAAGAACAAAGTGGGAGGCATCACACTACCAGAATTCAAACTATGCTACAAGGCTACAGTAATCAAAACAGCATGGTACTGGTACCAAAACAGAGATATAGACCAATGGAACAGAACAGAGGTCTCGGAGGCAACACAACATGTCTACAACCATCTGATCATTGACAAACCAGACAAAAACAAGCAATGGGGAAAGGATTCCCTGTTCAATAAATGGTGTTGGGAAAACTGGCTAGCTATGTGCAGAAAGCAGAAACTGGACCCCTTCCTGACACCTTACACTAAAATTAACTCCAGATGGATTGAAGACTTAAACATAAGACCTAACACCATAAAAACCCTAGAAGAAAATCTAGGCAAAACCATTCAGGACATAGGTGTAGGCAAGGACTTCATGACCAAAACACCAAAAGCATTGACAACAAAAGCCAAAATAGACAAATAGGACCTAATCAAACTCCACAGCTTCTGCACGGCAAAAGAAACAGTCATTAGAGTGAATCGGCAACCAACAGAATGGGAAAAAAATTTTGCAGTTTACCCATCTGACAAAGGGCTGATATCCAGAATTTACAAAGAACTAAAACAGTTTTACAATAAAAAAACAAAGAACCCTATTCAAAAGTGGGCAAATGATATGAACAGACACTTTACAAAAGAAGACATACATGAGGCCAAAAAACATATGAAAAAATGCTCATCATCACTGGTCATCAGAGAAATGCAAATCAAAACTACATTGAGATACCATCTCATTCCAGTTAGAATGGCTATCATTAAAAAATGTAGAGACAACAGATGCTGGAGAGGATGTGGAGAAACAGGAACACTTTTACTCTGTTGGCGGGAGTGTAAATTAGTTCAACCATTGTGGAAGACAGTGTGGCGATTCCTCAATGACCTAGAAATAGAAATTCCATTTGACCCAGCAATCCCATTACTGGGTATATATCCAAAGGATTATAAATCATTCTACTATAAGGACACGTGCACACGAATGTTCATTGCAGCACTGTTTACAATAGCAAAGACCTGGAACCAACCCAAATGCCCATGAATGATAGACTGGACAGGAAAAATGTGGCACATATACACCATGGAATATTATGCAGTCATCATAAACCATGAGTTTGCGTCCTTTGTAGGGACATGGATGAACCTGGAAACCATCATTCTCAGCAAACTGACAGAAGAGCAGAAGATCAAACAACACATGTTCTCACTCATAGGCGGGTGTTGAACAATGAGAACACATGGACACAGGAAGGGGAGCACTACACACTGGGGTCTGTTGGGGGGAAATAAGGAAGGGACGGTGGGGGGTGGGGAGTTGGGGAGAGATAGCAAGCGGAGAGATGCCAGATGTAGGTGATGGGGAGGAAGACAGCAAATCACACTGCCACATGTGTACCTATGCAACAATCTTGCATGTTCTTCACATGTACCCCAAACCCCAAATGCAATACAATAAGTAGATGGAATAAAGAGAGAAGAAAGAAGAAGAAGAAAGAAGAAGAAGAAAGAAGAA